>NC_136059.1:957027328-957492328 GCF_964261635.1 Lissotriton helveticus | reverse complement strand
TCTATCTATCTATCGCCCTCACTCTATCTATCTATCCCCCTCACTCTATCCATCTATTGTCCTCACTCTATCTATCTATCGCCCTCACTTTATAGCCCTCACTCTATCTATCTATCGCCCTCACTCTATCTATCGCTCTCACTCCATCTATCTATCGCCCTCACTCTATCTATCTATCGCCCTCACTCTATCAATCGCCCTCACTTTATCGCCCTCATTCTATCTATCTATCTCCCTCACTCTATCTATTGCCCTCACTCCTATCTATCTATCTATCGCCCTCACTCTATTTATATCGCCCTCACTCCTATCTATCTATCGCCCTCACTCTATTTATCGCCCTCACATCTATCTATCTATCTATCTATCTATCTATCTATCTATCTATCTATCTATATATCTATCTATCTATCTATCTATCTATCTATCTATCTATCTATCTATCTATCTATCTATCTATCTATCTATCTATCTATCTATCTATCTATCTATCTATCTATCTATCTATCTATCTATCTATCTATCTATCTATCTATCTATCTATCTATCTATCTATCTGTCTGTCTGTCTATCTATCTATCTATCTATCTATCTATCTATCTATCTATCTATCTATCTATCTATCTATCTATCTATCTATCTATCTATGTATCTATCTATCTATTTATCTATCTATCGCCCTCACTCTATCCATCTATCTATCTATCGCCCTCACTCTATCTATCTGTCTATTGCCCTCACTCCATCTATCTATCACCCTCACTCTAGCTATCTATCGCCCTCACTCTGGCTATCTATCGCCCTCACTCTATCTATCTATCTAGCTATCACCCTCACTCTATCTATCTCCCTCACGCTATATATCAATCTATCGCCCTAACTCTATCTATCTATCTATCTATCTATCTATCTATCTATCTATCTATCTATCTATCTATCTATCTATCTATCTATCTATCTATCTATCTATCTATCTACCTATCTATCTATCGCCCTCACTCTATCTATCTATCGCCCTCACTCTATCCATTTATCGCCCTCACTTTATCTATCTATCACCCTCACTCTATCTATCGCCCTCACTCTATCTATCGCCCTCACTCCTATCTATCGCCCTCACTCTATCTATCGCCCTCACTCCTATCTAGCTATCTATCGCCCTCACTCAAACTATCTATTGCCCTGACTCTATCTATCTATCTATTGCCCTCACTCTATCTATCTATCTATCTATCTATCTATCTATCTATCTATCTATCTATCTATCTATCTATCTATCTATCTATCTATCTATCTATCTATCTATCTATCTATCTATCTATCTATCTATCTATCTATCTATCTATCTATCTATCTATCTATCTATCTATCTATTTATCTATCTATCTATCTATCTATCTATCTATCTATCTATCTATCTATCTATCTATCTATCTATCTATCTATCTATCTATCTATCTATCGCCCTCACTCAATCTATCTATCTATCGCCCTCACTCTATCTATCTATCCCCCTCACTCTATCCATCTATTGTCCTCACTCTATCTATCTATCGCCCTCACTTTATCGCCCTCACTCTATCTATCTATCGCCCTCACTCTATCTATCGCTCTCACTCCATCTATCTATCGCCCTCACTCTATCTATCTATCGCCCTCACTCTATCAATCGCCCTCACTTTATCGCCCTCACTCTATCTATCTATCTCCCTCACTCTATCTATTGCCCTCACTCCTATCTATCTATCTATCGCCCTCTCTCTATTTATATCGCCCTCACTCCTATCTATCTATCGCCCTCACTCTATTTATCGCCCTCACATCTATCTATCTATCTATCTATCTATCTATCTATCTATCTATCTATCTATCTATCTATCTATCTATCTATCTATCTATCTATCTATCTATCTATCTATCTATCTATCTATCTATCTATCTATCTATCTATCTATCTATCTATCTATCTATCTATCTATCTATCTATCTATCTATCTATCTATCTATCTGTCTGTCTGTCTGTCTATCTATCTATCTATCTATCTATCTATCTATCTATCTATCTATGTATCTATCTATCTATTTATCTATCTATCGCCCTCACTCTATCCATCTATCTATCTATCGCCCTCACTCTATCTATCTGTCTATTGCCCTCACTCCATCTATCTATCACCCTCACTCTATCTATCTATCGCCCTCACTCTATTTATATCGCCCTCACTCCTATCTATCTATCGCCCTCACTCTATTTATCGCCCTCACATCTATCTATCTATCTATCTATCTATCTATCTATCTATCTATCTATCTATCTATCTATCTATCTATCTATCTATCTATCTATCTATCTATCTATCTATCTATCTATCTATCTATCTATCTATCTATCTATCTATCTATCTATCTATCTATCTGTCTGTCTGTCTGTCTGTCTATCTATCTATCTATCTATCTATCTATCTATCTATCTATCTATCTATCTATCTATCTATCTATCTATCTATCTATCGCCCTCACTCTATCTATCTATCGCCCTCACTCTATCCATTTATCGCCCTCACTTTATCTATCTATCACCCTCACTCTATCTATCGCCCTCACTCTATCTATCGCCCTCACTCCTATCTATCGCCCTCACTCTATCTATCGCCCTCACTCCTATCTAGCTATCTATCGCCCTCACTCAAACTATCTATTGCCCTGACTCTATCTATCTATCTATTGCTATCTATCTATCTATCTATCTATCTATCTATCTATCTATCTATCTATCTATCTATCTATCTATCTATCTATCTATCTATCTATCTATCTATCTATCTATCTATCTATCTATCTATCTATCTATCTATCTATCTATCTATCTATCTATCTATCTATCTATCTATCTATCTATCTATCTATCTATCTATCTATCTGTCTGTCTATCTATCTATCTATCTATCTATCTATCTATCTATCTATCTATTTATCTATCTATCTATCTATCTATCTATCTATCTATCTATCTATCTATCTATCTATCTATCGCCCTCACTCTATCTATCTATCTATCTATCTATCTATCTATCTATCTATCTATCTATCTATCTATCTATCTATCTATCTATCTATCTATCTATCTATCTATCTATCTATCTATCTATCTATCTATTTATCTATCTATCTATCTATCTATCTATCTATCTATCTATCGCCCTCACTCAATCTATCTATCTATCGCCCTCACTCTATCTATCTATCCCCCTCACTCTATCCATCTATTGTCCTCACTCTATCTATCTATCGCCCTCACTTTATAGCCCTCACTCTATCTATCTATCGCCCTCACTCTATCTATCGCTCTCACTCCATCTATCTATCGCCCTCACTCTATCTATCTATCGCCCTCACTCTATCAATCGCCCTCACTTTATCGCCCTCACTCTATCTATCTATCTCCCTCACTCTATCTATTGCCCTCACTCCTATCTATCTATCTATCGCCCTCACTCTATTTATACTATCGCCCTCACTCTATTTATCGCCCTCACATCTATCTATCTATCTATCTATCTATCTATCTATATATCTATCTATCTATCTATCTATCTATCTATCTATCTATCTATCTATCTATCTATCTATCTATCTATCTATCTATCTATCTATCTATCTATCTATCTATCTATCTATCTATCTATCTATCTATCTATCTATCTGTCTGTCTGTCTATCTATCTATCTATCTATCTATCTATCTATCTATCTATCTATCTATCTATCTATGTATCTATCTATCTATTTATCTATCTATCGCCCTCACTCTATCCATCTATCTATCTATCGCCCTCACTCTATCTATCTGTCTATTGCCCTCACTCCATCTATCTATCACCCTCACTCTAGCTATCTATCGCCCTCACTCTGGCTATCTATCGCCCTCACTCTATCTATCTATCTAGCTATCACCCTCACTCTATCTATCTCCCTCACGCTATATATCAATCTATCGCCCTAACTCTATCTATCTATCTATCTATCTATCTATCTATCTATCTATCTATCTATCTATCTATCTATCTATCTATCTATCTATCTATCTATCTATCTATCTATCTATCTATCTATCTATCTATCTATCTATCTATCTATCTATCTATCTATCTATCTATCTATCTATCGCCCTCACTCTATCTATTGCCCTCCCTCTATCGCCCTCCCTCTATCTATCGCCCTCACTCTATCTATCGCCCTCACTCTATCTATCTATCTATCTATCTATCTATCTATCTATCTATCTATCTATCTATCTATCTATCTATCTATCTATCTATCTATCTATCTATCTATCTATCTATCTATTTATCTATCTATCTATCTATCTATCGCCCTCACTCTATCTATCTATCTATCTATCTATCTATCTATCTATCTATCTATCTATCTATCTATCTATCTATCTATCTATCTATCTATCTATCTCTCGCCCTCACTCTATCTCTTGCCCTCGCTATCTATCTATCGCCCTCACTATCTATCTATCGCCCTCACTATCTATCTATCACCCTCACTATCTATCGCCCTCACTATCTATCTATCGCCCTCACTCTATCTATCACCCTCACTCTATCTATCGCCCTCACTCTATCTATCTATCGCCCTCACTCTATCTATCTATCTATCTATCTATCTATCTATCTATCTATCTATCTATCTATCTATCTATCTATCTTATCTATCTATCTTAAGGCTTCATAACGTTCCTGCCATAAAAGATATCCAGGTGCAGAAATCACATACATATCTTCCAGTATAATTTTAGTACGGAGAAGTGTGACATGGCTGAATGATTTAACATTCCTCATTGGCATTTAACATAAGACTTGTAAATGTAAATGTATTGCGACTTATATAGCACACGTATCACCCGAAGGCATCAAGGCGCTTGCCTTGGGAACCCGTCCTGGCTTTTCCCTGTGAGATAACCCCTACTGGGTATCCCCAGGGTGAAAGCCAAGCATACCGCAGCGGGTGGGCCACCATAGTGGAGATTAAGCAACTATTGCCCAGAGCTGCAGCGTGGGACCCCATGATTAGAATGGGCACCGAGGCGAGAATTATCGAGTCCGTGGACATTTTGGGCTCAGGACCCTGCCGCATCAGGAATTGAACCCTGGTCCCAGGCCAGACCTCTGCATCAGGGTCTGCCGCTCTAATCAGTGAGCCACACTCCTCCACTTGCATAATAGATACACAATTTCCACTGGTGGTGTAATCATGACATTTTCCCAATTCACTGTGGATCCAGTTGGTCCAAAACACAGCAAGGAGACTGGTTGTTAATTTAAAAAGATGTGATTCCATCTCAAATGTCCTGGCAACTTTTCACTAGCTTTCTGTAAAGCAACGTGTGGCCTTTAAATCGTGTGCCTGATACATAAGTCTCTTTATTGGATCCAAACCTTCACCATTATCCAAACAATTACCATGCTATAAACTACAGAGTTGCTGACTTTCTTGTGGTCATCCTCAAAGTCTTTGAGACTACTGTTTGAGGCCGCAGACCACCATGTCTGTGATTGTGTTTCAATGAAAAATAAGCTTTTTTTAATAGAGTCAGTTTTCTTAAAGGATATGGAGCTACTTGAAAAAAGTTTCTTTTTTTAAAACTGAAAGTTGGCAGAGGCCTCCTGAACCACTGTGTACTACTCTTGTAACTTTTTGTGTGGCAGCTGCTAAGATATGGAACAGTCTGCCCTTCTCCCTAAGATCCCAAAGCTCACTATTTAAGTTTAGCAAGGAGTTAAATATGCGACTGTTTCCATCTTTTAGCTGCTTGTCATAGTGGTAGGCCTACCCTAGCAGGTTCCAGCACCAAGGTTCCTTATAGTGATAGTTGTGCGTTATGTGAGACTAAAAAATAAAATAACATTGCTGTGAGTTGTTTTATTATCTTTAGTAAGAGATAAGAGGCAGTGAGAGCTAAAAATTGTGTAGAAAGGAAAACATTTACCCACATAGTGTGGCATGTTTTATAAGTAGATCCTTCCATCTACACTGGGGAACCTCCTTCTGTGTTGTCTGGTATTTGCATAGTGCACAGGTGCAAATCCAATTCCAATGGTGTCCCTCTGGAATTTAGATTCACCTAGAAGTCGGCACAAAGCCTGTGGCTGCGAACACTCAATAAACAGGCCTTGACAAAGCCGAAAGCTCTTGCCTTTAGCACTGCTTGCATTTGCACAAACATTTTCAGTGCAAATAGAACAAAAAAAGACATGAGGACGAGGCAGCTGTTGGCGGTCACATCAGCCTGTTGGCACACACATGTGTCATCCTTATTGACCAACTAGAGAGGGCAGGCACTACTTAGAACGGTCATAAAAAATAACTTGTATGTGTATAATAGAGCTTTTTTTATATGGATTGCCTAGCAGTAAAAAGCAGCAGCTGGGCCCTCAAAATAAAAGCCAAAAGAAATATGTAAATGCCTGCAAGGGTGCGGGAGCAATGGAGGAGAGGAGCACTTGGGGGAAGCAATGAAGGGAACAGGGGGTTCAAATATAAGTCAAACCAGGTAGGGATAAGGGGTAAGAGGGGTAAAAGCAGAATGGCCACCAACATTTTATCTTTCCTGTGCAGGGGGACAGATCGGGGTTGGTTGGGCCTGATGATTGCCCCAGGGAAGAGAAAATGCAAAAATCTGAATTACTCCAGCAATAGGAGTCGCCCTCCAAATCCATGGTGTCTTCTTCCTGAGGATTGTGGTGCAGCCCCGATCTCCAAGCAAGAATCCACCATTGGAAACGGGAGACTCCTACTGAACATTCCCGTCCAAGGCCGGACTGGCTACAGGGCGTTTTGGCATTCTGCCAAGCTGGGGGCTGATTTTGTTGATAGGGACCTGCGTGTGCTGAACAAAATTCGTTTTGCTTTGTTTTTTTCGAAGCACACGCAGGTCCCATCAACGAAATTAGCCCCACCGCAGTGACATCAGCCCCCAGCTCGGCAGCATGCCAAAACGCCCGGTAGCCAGTCCGGCCCTGTTCCTGTCCTGGGTTCTGTACCAGATTGTCATACCACCTAGTTGTATATGGCTATGGGTATTTTAAACCCCAGTATGCGGAGATAAGGGAGGCAGTGGCGCCTGAAGCAATCCCAGTTGTATTTTGCACGGAAAGTTTGTTTTCCATCAAAGATGTAGAGTTGGTAATTTGCTCCTTGCAAGGGGGAAGGGCACCGGGTCTAGATGGGATACCCTCCGACATATTCAAAAATGATAAAATACGGTGGGCCAGGTATGTGACCCTACTGGGAAATGCAATAGCAAAAGGGGCTGCAATCCCAGAAATATGGAAGGGAGCAATAATAATACCCATCTATAAGAAAGGTGACCGGTCAGTCCCAGCAAATTATAGACCAATAAGTTTGATTGCCACTGTACAAAAAGTTGTGGGGAAGATAGTGGTAAATAAGCTGATGGACTTGGTAGAGGAACATGATGCTCTTTCCCCTTACCAGGTGGGTTTCAGGCGGGCAACCAGCACGGTAGATCAAATATTCCGTTTTACCATGTTACGATGGGGGACGGTGCTCCTTGGTGGGGGCAGCCTGTATGTCGCTTTTGTCGACTTGCGGGCTGCCTTCGACCTGGTTCCTAGGAGCAAGCTCTGGACTGTTCTGAATGGAATTGGGGTCCCGCCTGAGTTGCTCACTTTGATTATGAGGCTCCACGAGTGCAACTCTGCCAAAGTACAGTGGGGGTTGAATGGTGAATCCACTGTCGACTTCCCGGTAGAACGGGGGATGCGACAGGGATGTGCAATGGCACCCTTGCTCTTTTCCCTATTTATTAATGGAATTGTGGGTAGGATGCTGAGCGCGAGTGTAGACGCACCTTCGTTAGCGGGCATCAGGGTCCCGATCCTGATGTTCGCGGACGACACTTTGATTGTGTCTAAAACCCCGGTCGGACTGCAACGTGCTTTAAATATATTTGATGTTTTTTGTGGGGAGCATGGCCTTGAAGTTAATGTTGGTAAGACTAAACTGATGGCCTTCTCCCAAAAGCATAGACCCCGACCAAGGATATCCCTGAACAACATTGAGCTCGAGGTAGTAAGTGTCTTTACTTATCTTGGGGTTGAGATATCTAGTAAGCCAGGTTGGGACCACCACATAGATAAAGCGGTACTGAGGAACCAGCAGATTGCAGGGGCACTTCGGGTGGAGCAAGCTAAATCAAAAACAAAGCCTATAAAACCAGCTCTTCTCGTTTATGATGCTAAAGCTAAAGGGTCAGCCCTATATAGGGCAGAAGTGTGGGGTTTTGAGAGGCTCCTCACTTTACAAACATCAGAGAATAGGTTCTTAAGGGGAATTACGGGCCTTCCTCAGAGTGCGCCATTAGTCCCGCTTGGCCTTGATTTAGGAAGGAGATCTGTTAGTGACCGAGCTAGATTAAGGCCTATTCTTTACTGGAGACGGCTATGGACTACCCCAGAGATTCGACACTATGCTGACGGGTTTTTAGCTTTAATCAAAACAGATACCTTCCATAAAATAACATGGCTGAAGAAACTAAGGTTCGTTTTGGGCGAGCTTGGCCTTCCTAATCTCTGGGATAATCCAGCAGGGGAAGTATTTCCAAGTAAAAGTACCATCAAGACTCTTTATTGGGACCACATAGAAGAAAGACTATGGAGGAATACTAAATCTGAAACAATGGGGGGGAGATTCTTGGAAATTAAAATGAGACCTATACTGGAACAATATTGGGACAGTATTACTGTCCCAATGGATAGGAAGTTATTTTTTCAGCTAAGGTCTGGTTCCCTTCCCTTGCGATCCTTGACGGGTAGATGGCGGAGTACGAACACCTCATGCTGTCCGGTGTGTGGTGTAAGTAAAGAAAGCATAGGCCACTTTTTATTCTCGTGTGAGGCCTACGCCATCCCAAGGAGAGTATGGCTGACTCCAGTGTGTAGAAACCTTGGGACATCCAGTGGTGTTGAGGGGCTACGAATTATCTGTACCACTACTGATATGCCCATTGTGCTTGGAACTGCTAAGTATTTGGGGTGGGCATGGTCCATTAGGCGCCGGATTTTATCTGCTAAAACGAATTGATATTGTTAAATAATATAAGTTTATTTTTATTCTTGTTAAAGCTTGCACAACTGTTTTACATGTATTAAAATGTATGGAAAATGGATTTTAATGTATTTTAAAATTTATGTTTGTGCTTTTATGAGTAAAATTTCTCGAATAAAGCTTTTTACAACAATATGGCTTTATAGTCCACACTGTATATCTGTCAATATTATAGGCTCAGAACTTTATTTTCTCAGAGCTGGTCAAAATGTTATAAAAATATTGAAACTTTAAAATTCTATCAGCGGCTACACATAAGAAAAATAAAATAATGAAAGCAATGACATTGGGGTGAAGCTCTGGGGATCGAGGGTCCCTCAAGACTTTCATTTTAGGTTTCGATTATATCATTTCAGCTGCATAATATGGTGAACAACATGTTGCTAGGGGTTTCAAGGTTATAATATTTGATTTTTGATTATTTATTTCTCTGCGGCCTTCCCCACCTTCTCGCTACTTTCTCCCTATAAGGTGTTTTATTTTTAAGTATCTGCTGATTGATAGCTGATTGATAGCTTAGTTTTTTTTCTGGAGTAGATGCATACCATGAGCCTATGTGTATTGAATATGTAAATTGCTTCATAAAAATATTAGAGAAAAAAAGAAAAGGGGAGACTCTCCTCTTTCCAATACCACCTCTCCTTAATAGATTACTGCTTGCGGGGAGACATACACCAGACACGGTCTGTGAGACCTACCTGTCTCTAACAGCTGTGACTTTGGTGCATGAATTACATCAGCACACCCCTGTTAGGGCTGGTTCTTTGTGCAAATTCAGAGACCATAATGTGCCAATGGATGGATCAAGGTTCATAGCAGAGCCTGGCCAACAAAACAATGCATTCACTAAATGTGATGCACATTAGGCTTCACAAGACAGGCAGATAGCATGTAAGGTTTCCAACCTTTAAGGTTTATTAAATGTTTAGGTTCACAGAAAATATAAATCAGATTACTATTGATTAAAAATCAAAATATGAATGCATCAACTAATATGAAGTTCAGAGAAAATCAAAGGGGCATATTCTCAAGAACGTGTGATAACCATCGCAGAAGTAACTTAACGCAACAAAAAGCAGCAAAAACCAGTGACAAGCCTGCAAATCCCACGCGTCTGGCGGGAAAATGCACCATAAAAGCTAAAGAAACATTGAGGCCTCGGTGCGCATGGGCAGGTAAGACAGGTTCGGGGATCAGTGTCCCTTCTCACGGCGATGTCCTCATTGGGGTGAGAGCCGATGCCCTGGCAGAGATTTTGGGCATTATGGAAGAGGACCACGCCCCGAGCTACGTGCCTTTTATTCACATCCCTACGCTGGCCTGGCATGAGCAGTGCCAGCCCACTCTGCTCACGCCTACCGGGGGGCATAAGAAGCTACAGTTCCGCAATCTTCCCCACTGACTGGGGTGACATGGTTGCGTCCAATGTCCACTACACTCCAAACACCAGTGGTGTGTGTCGACATGGATATGTGTGTGGTCTGCATATTGCAGTCTGTCCAGCACAACCACACCACATTAGGCACTGTGTACATTCTCATTCATCGGTCACTTGCCTCCTTCACACATGCCTGGTTCCCACCTCTCCCCACATTCTGCTATTGTGTGGCTGAGGTGCCATGCCGTTGATGGCTAATGTACATGGCTGGCCAAGGTTCCCACACTGTGTTTTGCTGTCATGTCTGGTGGGTGTGCATGTTGTATGTGTGCTTGTGACGTGTGCATTTCCTGTGTTGTGAGTTGCATGATTGTGGAGTTGAGGTGTGTGGTGTGTGCATTTGGTATTGGCCAACGAACAGTGCATTTCCATGGGTGCCATCCTGGTAGTGCAGGTTGATGATGGACTGTTGGAGGTGTAGAAATCATGCACATTGCCTGGGTGGTTGGCAGCGATGTTGGCGGAGATTCCCTGGTGGTCCACTATTGGCTGCACATTGGTGGGATTTGTGCGCTTTCTGTTGTGCTTGTTGTGTGCAGTGTTGCCATAGGCCACTAGTAGGACAATTGTGCAGTCAATTGCTCCCTGAAGCTGGAAGCCAGCTGTGGCGTAGATGCCTTGCTTGGTGTCCGGCTGTTCCTGCGCAGTGTGGGGGAAGTATAGATAGTGGGGTACCAAGCTGATGGTGTCATCCATGACCGTTGTGAGGGACTTGGATTGGCCTGGCTGTGTGACTCCTCCATCTCAGGCGGAGGTTGGTTGGAGGGTATCAGAGGCCAACACGTGCAGCACGTCCAGCAGCTTTGTCTGAGGTGGGATGTTGGTACCGTCAGCCTGTGGCCAATGGTAGTCAGGATGCAGAGGAGGGTTGTCCCTTTGAGCATGTAGTGGGCAATGACATTCTCTAGTGTTGGGTCTGTGTGGTTGGTGCATTTTCTGAGGGTTGCTGACTTTGTCTGCTCTGCCTCAGTGTTGATCTGGGGGGGCGGTGTGTTTCCAGGGGGGAGTGGGGTCTTGGAGGTGGGGGGGGGGGGCGGGGGGGTTTGGCCCTCTTTGATGTCAGGTCCGCATGTTCAGTGACTCCAAGGCATCTGTTGTTCTTCAGGTGTGGCTCTGGGCTGGACTCCCTTTTGTGGTGTAGGCTACCATCCGACTTTACACCAGGTCAGACCAGGTGTTAATTTCCTGCTGCTAACGCACCTTATCGCATGTTTTGTGGTCTTTTCGCTGATCGGGCTGGTCGTTGAGTATGTTGCGGAGTGGTGTAGTCACGACTTTTGGCACGGAAACGCCTACTCAGCATCTCATTAGCGATAGTTGCCGGGGTCGTCTGTAGCGATGTTTTTTGCAGCTGCTATCGTGGGTAAACTGGTGATGTCAGCTGTTACCACCAGCTTGTGAATGAGGTGATAAATTTATCGCAACTTTGGCTACGATAAAGTCGATACATAACGCGGCAATACCTCCTTGAGAATTTGCCCCTAAGTCTTATGAAACAGAGAATGAGCCAATATGGTGTCACGTTAAAGGTAGAGGACAAAGGGAAGGCAGTCCTCTCACTTACAAAGTACTGTAAATCTCCTACTCTGCTCTAAGGTGCATCGAAAAACAGTCTATGCTCTAATCGAGAATACAATAATGTAAATCATACAATTGTAACATTTTACACACCTACACATAGTTATTTTAAGACTATCCAATTAGGGTAAGGCAAGAAAACACAATTATATGATCATTAGGTTCTCGGGACTCCAGGCTTCTCTCAGCCTCCTTCAAACTAATACTACCAGCAACAAAATCAGATACAGAGGCCAGTCTGTACTCTGCAGGTAACTTAGTGAATGTGCTAGTTATTAAAATATTCCATGATTATCACAAAGAAAAGAACACATTTCTTTCCATGGGAAAGAAGAACATTGCATTTAACAATTATAACTCCATCCTCGCCTAGAAGTAAAATGTTCATGTGTTGCAAAGCAAGATGGCACCCAATGTTAGCCATTTTGAAGTGCAGACCTACATTAGCTATAGTAAATCTAAATGTGAATACCATTCCTTCTCTTCTAAGAATAGCCATTGCCTGTCTATGCATTAATGTCGTATTCATGCCAAATATTCAATATAAAAAATTAATCACCAACCTTGGTGCTCTGACATCATTAGACATGAGAAGAATTGGCATGAGAGGGGTCACGCAGGTTCATCCATTGCCTTTGCTTGCAGGATCTACACTACTGGATTGGCATTGTTCAGCGATGTGCATATATTAACTCTTCCTCTGTAGATGTAACTTGGGGGAAAAGGCTGCCACCATTTATTTTGTTTACACAATGTCTTTAGAGTCTACAAATGATGACACCAGGATATATTACTAGTAATGGATAATTATCATTTTGAGGAGTGAAACCTTAAAACAGATGACAGATTAATATTGAAGGTGGTTAAACTCCCCGCCCTGAAAAGAGAAAACATTGTTACTCCCGATTCATGCTATTTAAGGCCATTCCCCATGACAAAGGTTGACTCAGCAGTTATTCATAGTATGAATCACACCTCAATCTGAACCAGAGCCTTAGTCATCAACCCCTATGGATGATGCTAGAAACTGGTGCCCTTCAGATCCCTTTAGGTGCCCTCAAATGACAAGATATTTCCACCACAGTTGACCTGCCTTCATCTTGGCAGCCCCCTTCACCAAGGTTCGACCCTCTGTGCCACTGAGTTCTGCTCTTTGCAGGCCCCAAATAAAACATGCACACGCCCACCCACACAGGCACACACAGCGTGAGTTATACATGTCACACCATACACACGCAAACACACAAACACTACTATTATACTCTACTAAACTTAACACTTCGCAGTTTTTGATCACTAAAACGCGGTGTTAGTATTTCACAAATGCAGCTCAGCTAAATTGAGAGCTTGTCAGCAGTCCATCAATTCTTCCTCTCACTGAGACAATGTTAGCTAAGGAAAAATTCCTGAAAGGTTCAGTAATGGCATCCATAAATCCCTGTTTTGTCAGACTAATATACATTTCATTGACAAGGCAACCTGTGGTAGTTCCATCTTGTTCTAAAGTACTTGATATTTCAGGGAAAACACAAGTCTTTTTGGCCCTGGCAGGTGACTTGGCCCTCATGTTAGCAATCTCACTAAATTTCACTGTCATAAAAACTTTAATGACTGGCAAAAGCCGTAGAGCCTAGCACCTCTAGTAAATGATGCCTCTAAGCCCCAATTATGGTCAGCTAACTTTATTGCAAGATGTGTGATAATTCGTTACTGTACGTATCACAAATGAGATTTGTGTTATAAGCACTGCAAACCCCAAATCTTCCTCCAGTACATTACAGTAAGTAAACCCTGACAAATGAGCTCGGGAAAAATGCCTGGTAAATACTTGTACATGAGGATTTTGATGCAATAAGCACCAAAATCCATGTGATATTCCTCTTTTTCCTGGCAATAATCATAATTGTGTGCTATTTATTGCACCTGATAAATTGCGACAAAATGGGGGGACAAAATGGTCGTAAAGTAACACAAAGAAGGGACGGGAAGTTGGGGCAAGATGATGGATGGCGGTGAGAGGTGAATGAACTGCAAACACATGCATTCTCCTATAGTTTTACCTGAAAAGTAAAAAAAATACCAGCAGAGTCGCAAGGCCAGTGGAAAGACACTGCCCGCAGGAAGCTGTAGTTGGTCCATGCTCCCATCAGAAACAACACTGGAAGATGTGAAAGCAGGAGAACTCCTTCTTCATGTTGGCTGTTCTTTCTTTCCTTTTAAGCACACTCTTCACACTACTGTCATGACATGTCACCAATCATATATGAGAGTAACACGGTCAGTAAGTTACTTTACACTTTGCATTGCCAGTTCATCGCTTTAATGCCTTCTATTACTGTGCTGCCAGGATTTAGCAACTGAAATATCAGTTGGGGTGAGTGGCCTCTGCTTTCAATTGTTTAGCCGCCGCAGATGGAGGGACACAACATCAAATGGAGGTTGAATTGCTGCGGTCAAGCTAAGGTTGGTGCAGCAGTTGTTGCACGACCTGTTTGCACCCATTCCACTGGCAGTGACGGTTCAGTTCGACCTGTTAACTAATCAATGTAGCATCCAGTATGTGTAGAATGAAGTGCTGCTTGTTAGGAACCTTGTAAGGAAGCCATAAATGAATCCAGTGTGCACCAGCCCATCAAGATGCCAACACAGTGGCACTCTTCATTGTTCGAGGAGAAAGTGGAAGAGGGCTCTGACAGATTGCTAAACACATTGAAGTGACTTACAATGTCTGCACAACAGGTACGTTGATGCTCCTTAGGGCTGAGTTCTTGCATCTTATGTTCTAACTGAAGTTTGTGGCTTTGAGACGTGCATGGGTGGAATGCTGAGGAGCTGGGTTAGAACACCTACGTTTATTTTCATATGCTTAGTTGCTTAACCGCATGCGTGCGGTAGGATTTCCGCCCGTACGCTGGGTTTTACGGATTCGCACTTTACATGACGAGCTGGGCTCGTCATGAGCGTGCGAGGAGGCTACCTCATGACGAGCCCAGCTCGTCATCAGCGTCGAAGGGGTTAAAACCATTGCTATAAAATACAGCAGACAATAAAACCAAAGACACAACAATATAAAAGAATATGACAACTTGCGTCAGGTATCTAAAGCAGCTATAGCAGATTTGAACAGATTTGCGAATCTATAAGATACAGTGTAAGCAAATCAATAAAGTGAGAGCAGGGTTGAAGCTAGTTTAACTACCCCTTTTCCTAGTAGATCACGTAACTGCAAATATGTATTTATAAAGTGCATAGCTAATTAGAACCATTACACTACTGGTTGGTCATTAGTGCCCACATGCATCAAACTGAATTGCATTCCCAAACGGTGCGAATTGCAAAAATCGTCCGTTTGCGAATGCAATTCATTGCTTTGGAATGCAATAAGCTTTTTTGCTTTTTTCGCAATTTAAGAAATCGCAATTTATGTGCGATTTCTTAAATTGCGATTATAAATTGCGATTGCATTTAAGAAATCGCAATTTTGCGATTTCTTAAATGCAATGCATGATTTTTTTTAAATTGCTACATCGCAAATAGGAAGTGGTAAATTAACATGAAGTTAAACTTCATGGTAATTTGCGAACACTTTCAAAAATGCACAAATGTGCATTTTTGAAAGTTTCATTTTACTTAAAGGTACATTTCAGGGGTGCAGGGGGGGGTCCTTTGGACCACCCTGCACCCTTCAAATTGCATTCTCATTTTGCGATTCCTTAATTGCGAATCGCAAAATGAGAATGCCTTCACATTCATTCCTATGGGCCTCTAGGCCCATAGGAATCAATGAAAAGGGATTCCTTAATTGCGATTCGCAAATTGTGAATCGCAATTAAGGAAAATTAAGAAATCGCACAAAAATTGCGATTTCTTAATGCATAGCCGTTTGCGAATTCTTAATTGCGATTCCTTAATTTTCGCAATTAAGAATTCGCATCCGGGAACATTGATGCATGTGGCCGTAGGTGTCTATGTCCTATCTTTTCCTATTAAAAGAAGTCTTAAAATGGTAATGAGATACCAGGGATTCATCAAAGGTGATGCTCGCTATGTGAATGTGTGAATTCATTATTAAATCACCCCATTAGTCTGTACTGTGGCTACTACCTCCTTCTTGAAGATGTCAAAGAATTGGACTATGCGAATGTTCAGCATGAGGTTTCGTGGGCCCAGTGATTCTGTAAGAGCTTGCCTGCAACTCCGAATTCCCAGAGCCCTTAGTTCATTACTTAACAAGGCCCTTTGGTGGTTCAACAGGCGTGGGCAAATGCAAAAAATGCAAACATGTAAAAAAATAAATATATCATGGTTTCATCAGCTGACTTGCATAGTAGGCATTTTTTGCTTTTGGCTATCCCCATTTCCATCCACTTTTTCTTGATGTGAATTGATAAGCTGTCCCCCCAAATACAGTTGCGCTAGGCTATTTGTATAAGAATTTAGAACCAGACCCCCATGTGAACACTTTGCAAGGTCGCTCTTATCCTCCAGTCCACTTATCATCTGTATACATTTATGTACTGGGGTTTTTAATACGCCTTATTGTTGACAATTGTCACAAATCCCCAAGACCCAGGATTTCAATGGATTCCTACAAGTAATTCTTAAAATGTACTGTTCCTGTCTATGACTTTATTTCAGCCCAAAAGTAGTAGTCCAAGGATTTCCTTGCAGCAGACTGAGCATTGTAACAGAATTTCAAGAAGGCGCTCTCCAGGCCAAGGTTTGTTTTGCCAGGGCAAACTCGAGCCTTACTTGAGCTGTGGAAGCCGCTCGCGGAAGGTGGAATGTTGAAAGTTGGACTAAGACCGTCAACATTATCGGCGCCCTCTTGCTCTCCTTAACCTTTTTGTGCGCGTAAAACAGCTGCCATTTTGAACACCATGGCTTCCCTGCTCCCGCCGAGAGCCAGCGCGCCTCTCTCCCACTCCTAGCTTCGCCGGCATCCCCCCCGCATACTGACAACCCCCCTGCCTGCACCTGCCGCGAATCATAAAACCCCTCTTCAGCGCTGCTCTGCCCCAGGCCCTCGTCCTGGTCCCAGCGCGACACCTCCCTTCTTCCCATTTATGATCCCCGGCCCTTTGATGCAAACCCCTTTTCCCCGTGTGCCCGTTCGCCTTCCTCGTTCCCAGCGCGACACCTCCCTTCTTCCCATTTATGATCCCCGGCCCTTTGATGCAAACCCCTTTTCCCCGTGTGCCCGTTCGTCTTCCTCGTTCCCAGGCCGACACCCAGCTCTGCCGATTCTGTTCCTTGCCCCTCCCCGTACAATAGAAAGCCCCCCCCCCCAGCAAGGGATCCCCGGGTTGATCAAAGCCCCCGCCCTACGAGACCCGATCAAACCCCACACACTCCGTGAATCGGCGGAATATCCAGCTGCGCGATGATCATCACCTGTTGTGACCGGGGCGGGGACTTCCACTGTAACCATGCGTGGGAACGGGCTGGGAAAGGGGGGGGATTCTGAGGATGTCTTTCCGTACATCAAAGTATCGACGAGAATGTGTTACATGCAATAAACAGATAAACATGTGTATAAGAGGCCAGGCCTCAGGGATGCAGTTAGAGCACCTCAGAACGATACCTTCTGTCCGTTTCGTTGTGTTCTCCTCCGGAGAGAATAAAAACCTTGTTTCCTGCCTTCCAGTCTCCAGCGCCTGCCTCTTCAATAGTTTAACTTCTTTGTGGGTTCAAGAGGCGACACCGCCGGGCAATACTTAAGGATCTTATATTCTGGTTGGTAGCGCCCCCCAATTATTTTCTACAATTGGCGTCCCAAGCGTGGGGCCCATCAGCGACCCATGGATCCAGTGGGAGAGGTCCTGACGACAAAGTGAACGACTGCAACGATCGGGAACGCGTCTGTCCGATAGACCCTCGTCTGACAGCCGATCATCCGAACTTCACTGGTTCCGAACAGACCTCTCTCGAGTGATCTACGGTCCTGACTGGGAACCATCAGGAGTGCCGCGAGGATAACGAAGAAGAGAGGACGATCGGGCGCTGGATTCGGAAGACAGGAAACTGTCCATGCGGTCCGGGTAAGGTCGTGTAACCACGACAAGTCGCGAAATAATTGCTTGATTGCTTGTTTGTTTAAAAATACTAGTATTGCTCTTTTTATTTATTTGGAGATTCACTGTCTGCAAACGGAGAAACAACGGGCTCTCTCTTTGCAAGCAGTGGAGGATAGGTAGGGCAGCAGCCGTGCTTATTTTTTCTCCCCCACGCAATAATCACTTGAAACTGAACTGTTGTTCGCAAAACTATTGTTTCCTGGAGATTCCCTGTCTGCAAACAGGGAAGAGACCACCCTTTTTGCAGATAGTGAAAAGGGTAGGTAACGCAGATCTTTGCGGACCTGCTCATTCTCCCCATTGTTATTTATTGGTCTTTTGTTATTTTTGATCCATGAGGTATTCACTGCCTGCAAACAACGTAGAATAGAAATATTCTGTCCAGTCTTTGCACCTAGTGATAAGATAGGCAGTGCTGACTTTTTAGTCCCTCGTTACGAGCCGTCATGTCTGTCTTCTCCCCACTGATTAGTAGCCTGTTTAGCCCGGACCGCCTATTAGAGATGGACCATCCAGCCCCACTGGAAGGCACCCCTAATAAGGACATGTTCATGAAGCATGGATTGACCGCTATAGCCTATAGTAGACTATGGCATAAATATACAAAAAAGGGTCAAGAAAGTCAATGGCCCCTGATAGGATCCTTCGATGATGATAAAATAAAAACGCTAGAAACTGCCCTGGGTAAAAACAAGACAACACCTACTATGCTTGACAGCTTCGGCATGTGGCGAAAAGAAACTGAACAACGTAAAAAGAAAACTGAGAGTAGGTTGGAAAAAGAGCTGCGAAAAGCAGCCCACCTAGCTGCTCAGAAACTAGAAAAAGAGATAAAGGAAAGAGAGAAAGCTAAACAGAAACTAGAAATGGAAACGCCAAGCCAGTGTCCGGTTAGAACCCCCTCCATGCTCTACCCTGATTTACCCTCGAAACGACAAGCCAATGAGGACCTGCTGTTAGGTCCTCCTATCATCTACATGCCCCCTCCATATGCCCCTTCTCAACCCGTGGCGCAGCACGCGCCACCCCCAGGTACAAACGAAGGTACCGCCACAGCGTCGGCCCCAATGGCCTCTGTGCCAGCCGAACCCCTTGTATTAAAACCCGCATCAACAACAACGTTAGACGACCATGAGACTCGAGGGGCTGGCCCTGCAAGAACAAACAGACTAGACAAAGATGAGCGAGCGGGGATCGACAAAATAGCAAGGACACTGGTAGAAAGGAAGGATGATGAAGAGTACATCACAGATATGTTCAGCTCGTATACAGGGAGTCACAGACGACATTTTACCGTACGACTGTGTTATCATGTCTTGAATGCATACGAGGACCGATATCGAGACAAAGGTCCCGAGAGCCTAAGGACTCTGTACCGGAAGGTCGATATCGGGGATGAGGGCGAGTGTGATGTGTCGGACCTCCTTACGCGTACGCTTGAGGTTTTCCGCCACCTCACTGAACGAAAGCCGGGAGCTAAATCCGCAGCCCCCGTAGTGACCGAACCACCAACCGAGCAATCTAACACCATGATGCCGATACGTGAGGCTGCCCCTTACTGGGTTCCTCCTCGGGGTACAGGGACTCACGATGATGCAAACAACCAAGATGCGAAGGGAAGGGTAGTATACAACTGGGTCTACCAGCCATGGGACCGGCAAGAGATACTGACATTCCGGAAATCTCTACCCGACCTACGTAAAAACCCCACTGCCTTCTATACTGAATTGGGTACAGCCCTGGGTTCAACGATCATGACCCTGGCTGACATCGACTTGTTCTTCGGGTTATGTCTACCAGCTGATGTGTGGAAGCAAATCCGGAAAGTCGACCACCTTGAGCTGTTTGGACATACCTGGTCACAACTCGATGACCTGGACAAACAACGGGGACCAGGACAAAAGCCGTTGAAATCCATTCTAGACCTCCCAGATAAAATCGTAGAGAAATTAAAAACCCTAATCCCAGAAAAGAAAGTGGACTGGTCGATAGTAACAGCCTGTCGCCAAAAACCCCAGGAGGATGTATCGGAATACTTCTCCCGGTTTGAAACGGTGTTCTCCGATTACAGCGGCCAGGACATGACCACTGCAACCGGACACCATCTGTTTGTCCAGAATTATGTTAAGGGCCTATCATCGGAAATCTCCCAGAAACTACAGGCCAGCGAGAGTAGTTGGGCAGCCTCCAAACCTACAGCGATTCTCCAAATGGCCCAATATTATGAGCATCAGAAAAATGAAAACGATAGGGCGACAGAGAAAAAGAAGAAGGACTTAAAAGAGAGGGTGATGATTGCCAAACTGCAAGGGGTGACTATAGGACGAGACCAATACCGGGGAAACTACCAGACAAACGTCCCTAAGACTACATTTCCCCAGGACCGCACTCTGACTTCCTACAGTGGACGCACAGACCTTAGAGAAGACCAGTGCGCTTTCTGCAAAGGGACTGGCCATTGGAAATCCCAGTGCCCAGTTCTTCTGGAAATGATCAGAAACAAAGACCCCAGGGATGTAGCAAACGGACCGAGACCTAAGGGACAACAACGAGGGCCCCCAAATGACGCAACTAATGACAGATCAAACAGACCAAATACGTTCGACCGACCCAGGCAGAACCAATATCAACAATCTGACTATGACGACACTCACACCTTCGCATAGGACAGCCAAGGGCGAGGGAGGGATCCAGTCGAGCTCTATGTTGACCAGCAGGGCCCTTATGTCACTGCTAAGGTCCTGGGACCAAGTCTCCATTTCTGGTAGACACTGGCGCAACCCGTAGTGCGTTATCTAAACGACTGATTCCAAGGGCACCCTTGTCTGGCTCACTCATAACATCGACAGGTTTCGATGGAACGCCCTCCACCAACCCTTTGTCTGCCCCGATTCTCTTTGACGTAGAAAACAACACCACCGACACCACGTTCTTGCTTTCCTCCAATAGCCCTGACGCCATTATGGGACTTGACTTACTGAAACACTTCCGAGCGACGATTAGGTGTTCTCAAGATGGAGTTCGAGTGTTTCTTTACGACAACCCCGTTCTGCTTAGACATTGTTCCCCCCGACACATGTTTTCCATCACCGACGTTGACGCGTCCCTGCTTGACACTCTACCTCCGTATCTGTGGGCCAAAGCGGATTCGGACGTAGGGCGTATGTTAATTGACCCAGTGCATATTACTGTCCGACCAGATGCAACACTCCCAAAACTCCCACAATATCGGATATCGCCAGAGGGCGAGAAGGCATTGGTAATGATTATCCAGTCACTGATAGACGCAGGAGTGGTAGAGGAAGTGGTTAGCAACGTTTGCAACAGCCCTATCTTGCCCATTATCAAGAAGCAGGGAGAGGGAGATGAGAGAGCATACCGTTTCATCATCGACCTCCGAGAGATCAACAAAGTGGTGGTACCCCAGTACCCTGTGGTCTCAGACATCACCACCATCCTGACCTTGATTCCATCCACTGCCACCACCTTTTCCGTCATCGACCTCAAGAACGCATTCTTCTCCATCCCCATCCACCCAGACAGCCGATATCTCTTCGGCTTTACCCTAAAAGCCCGCTCATATAGGTTTTGCCGAGCGCCTCAAGGCTACACGGAAAGCCCTAGCATCTACAGCCAGGCCCTCAAAAGACAACTAGACCAAGTCCAGTTACCCGACGGGGTGGTGTTGGTACAATATGTCGATGACATCCTCTTGGCAGCCGACACCACCCCTCTAGCGGTTACCGCCACCATTCAACTCTTGCACTTCCTTGCGGAAAATGGCCACAAGGTCTCCAAGAAGAAGTTGCAATTCTGCCTACCCCAGGTCACTTACCTAGGCCACCTTTTGTCCAAAGATGGAAGAAAACTCACCCCTGATCGGATCCAAACCATTCTAGATACCCCTGTCCCTAAAACCCAGAAGCAGGTTCGCTCCCTATTAGGCCTCACCTCCTTCTGCCGACAATGGTTACCAAACTTCAGCCTCGTTGTAAAACCACTGCTTTCTCTGCTAAACAAAGACGTCCCTTTCCCACTCCCTTGGACTCCTGAGTGTCAAACTTCCTTCACAGAACTGCGAGATGCTCTTTGCTCAGCCCCTGTCCTGGGTACCCCTGATTACAGAAAGCCCTTCTCCCTTTACACTCACGAAAGGGAGGGGTGCGCTTTATCTGTCCTGACCCAGGCCATCGGCCCTAAGCAACGACCGTGCGCTTACTTCTCTGCCACTCTTGACCCTGTCGCCAGAGCCTTGCCTGCCTGCCTTCGAGCTGTAGCTGCTGCTGCAGTCTCTATCCGACAGAGTGAGGGGATTGTACTCTCGAATTCCCTCACGGTACTGGTACCCCATGCAGTCGACACCCTCCTGAACCAAACCAAGACACAACATCTGACGAGTGCACGACTGACTGGATACGAACTGACCTTGCTTGCCCCCCATATCACCCTGAAAAGATGCACCACACTGAACCCAGCAACTCTGTTACCCTTGCCAGAGAACGATCCCAATGTGCATCCCGTACATGACTGCGTGACTCTTACGGACGAACAGACCAGGAGTAGGGTCGATCTCAGAGACACAGCTTTCCCTGACCCCGACGGGGAGTTGTGGGTGGACGGTTCTTGCATCAAACTCTCCGACGGTACCACTTCCGCTGCCTATGCAGTCACCACGGCTCGAACTGTAGTAGAAACAGCCCGCATCACCCAGCGATCTGCCCAGGCAGCGGAACTGATTGCTTTGACGCGAGCCTGCATCCTGGCAACAGGAACCACAGCGAACATTTACACTGACAGCCAGTATGCCTTCGGGGTGGTTCACCATTTTGGGCTCCTCTGGAGGGAGAGAGGATACTTGACCTCACACGGCACACCCATTTTGCACGGGGATTTAGTCTCCGCCTTAATCGAAGCTGTCCTCCTCCCCAACAAACTTGCCGTTATCAAATGCCAGGCACACAAGAAAGTGACAGACATTATTGGACAGGGAAATGCACTAGCCGACATCACCGCCCGAACGACAGCTGAAAATAGAACGACAACACATATGTACGTGACCAGGTCACAAGCAGAAAATTGGACTGACGCCAAGGACACAATTAGAGACATACAAACGGCTAGCACACAACACGAATTGACTGAATGGACACGGGTGGGATTGAAAGACGATGAAGGCTGCTGGCGGACAAAAGACACGAACAGATGGTTGCTACCTGATTCGTACTTGATTCCCATATTAACCATGGCACACTCCCCTGCCCACATAGGATCAGCCCCCATGATCGAACTTGTCTCCAGGGTTTGGCACAATGACAAGATCCCAGATTCCGCCAAACGCCTGGTCCAACAATGCTTAATATGCCTGCAACACAACCCCGGGAAAGGAACTGTAGTACCCCGGGGGGGATTTGGGGCCCCAAACCACCCATTTGAAGTCCTGCAGATGGACTACATCCAGCTAGACAGATGCCAAGGCCTGAAATATGTACTCGTCGTGGTGTGCACATTTAGCAAGTGGGTGGAAGCATATCCAACCCGTGACAACACCGCTATGGCCACTGCAAAGGTTCTGTTAAAGGAGTTTTTCCCCCGTTATGGCCTCTGTCGTGTTTTATGGAGTGATAATGGCCCCCACTTTGTAGCCAAAGTTATCCAGCTCATCCTAAATGGGCTGGGTATTAAACAGAAATTCCACGCAGTCTTCCACCCTCAATCTGCTGGGCTTGTCGAACGACACAATGCCACACTAAAGCTTAAACTGGCCAAAATAGTGGCTACGACGGGCCTGAAATGGCCAGACGCCCTCCCATTGGCATTGCTATCGATGCGCTCCACCCCCACCCGACATCACTTAACCCCTTATGAAGTTGTCTTCGGTCGACCCATGAGCGTCTGGTCTGCCCCGAAACCAACTTCCATTCATGACGTTCCGGATGTCCTAATGTCTGATTATCTGTACAAATTGACTGAAACTTTGTCTGTCCTTCATCAGCAGGTGCAGCAGGCCATCCCCGATGCTTCCAGGGGTCCGGGTCACGCCATCCAGCCGGGGGACTTCGTGCTGATCCGAAATTTTCAGCGATCAAAGAGTTTGGAACCCCGGTGGACGGGCCCCTGGCAAGTGCTGATCACCACTCGGACCGCACTTCGAGTGGAGGGGAAGAAACACTGGCTGCACGCTCATCACTGCAAAAAGGTCTCTCCAGCCCTGGCCACGACAGACACCGTCAACACCCAAGAAGAGCTCCTGAACCAGGACCGACCATCGTTGAACTGCTACCCTGATACTGAGACACTTGAACTTTCAAAACATCCTGACCCCACTGTGCCATCTCGAGAAGGGTATTTCCTGCGTCGAAAGGAGGGAGCTTCGGCTAAGTAGGCCACGGACTAGGTTAAAGGATCTCAGAACGGTGACCCAAACTACCAAGGGTTACCCGGAGAGAAGCTAAAACTAAGTCTGTGGTCCTGCCCACTACCGAGCACCTTGAAGACGAAGATGATGGAAGCGCCAGATAAGAAGATGATGGAAGCGCCAAATAAGAAGCCGACGGAGACAGCAGGAAATACCCACTACAGAAATCCGAGAATAGACAGACTCCATAGCTCAAAGACAATTGCACTCTTCATCGTAATCCTCCTCTGTTTCCTCCTCATGACTACGCTCTGGATTATGGAAGAACACGCACCTGCTCACGAAACATTCCTAACCACTGCTCAGCCTACCACCATGAAGGAACATTATCTAATTTCGCTCTCTCCTCAACTAAGAGAGAGGCGAAAGGAGTTTTGGAACAACTCTTTCGTGCAGCTACTTCACCAGCACAATCTTGCCACCAATACCACCAACTGCTGGATCTGTGGGTTGCTACCCCATGCCACTGGACATTCAATACCATTCATCCCTTCACCCTTCTCTGTCCACGGCTCCTGCCTTGCCTGGCTGATCCTCCTGCAAGAGAGCTATACGGGCAATGCCACCTCCAGCAGAACTGCAGCACATTCTTCTCATGGGGCCGGGCGAAACAAGACAAAGACACACTTCTGCCCGCTGACCCCCAGCGACTCGACCCAAATGGACATCCCGGCTAAAGAACGAATCGAAATGCAGGTGTTCAACAATCCAACCAGACCCACCTTCTCCTATCTGCGGAAACGAACGGCTGCCACTCTGACTGTGGCCCTGACGGTCATCAACGTCACAGGCCACATGTGTGTAGAAGGACTTGGGGCACAACTGGTGGGTCGCAGCGCTTGCCGCTTTACCAGAACTCTGGATTCCACGGATCCACCTTCCTTTGTGTCATCCCCAAACATGTATTTCATCTGCGGCACGAAGGCCTACACCTGGCTCCCCAAAGGCTGGGGGGGCACTTGCTACATCTCCTTCGTCCTTCCTCCAACTTATGTGGCCCCAGCGAATCACCACAGGCAAAAACGAGCCAAAGACGTTGAGCAAGCCGACTCAACAGGGGCGCAGTTCCTCGATGCTATGAAAGGACTCGTCCCCCTCTGGGGCCCGATGGCAAACAGCCGTGCCATCCGACATTTGACTCAGGCAGTCGAGACAACCATGAACATCACAGCGGGCATCTTTGCCAACAACACTGCCGAGCTCCAAGCGGTCCGTTTGGTGGCTCTTCAGAACCGCCTCGTTCTAGATGTGGTTCTGGCGGACCGTGGAGGAGCATGCCGCATTATTGGGTCCAGCTGTTGTACATACATACCGGACAACTCACCCTCAGTGTACAAAGCCATCGAACATCTTCACAGACTCTCTTCGGAAGTTCACCAAGAGCAAGAAGAATGGTCGCTTGGTGGTTGGTTCTGGGACACCGTCAAAAGCTGGGGCTGGAGACTGCTCACCATTATCCTGATTCCCGTAGTTATAATATGTGGCCTATGCTTAGGAATTCAATGTTTGCCAGCTATGTGTTCTTTATGTGCGAGTTGTATTTTTCCCAAAACTGTGGACATTGGAAGCGAACATATGAGAGCATTGTATGATACCGAAGTTAGGAATTTGATGAGAATTGACATTGAGTAAAGCAAGGTGGCTAGATATGTTGAAAAGGGGGGACTGTTGAAAGTTGGACTAAGACCGTCAACATTATCGGCGCCCTCTTGCTCTCCTTAACCTTTTTGTGCGCGTAAAACAGCCGCCATTTTGAACACCATGGCTTCCCTGCTCCCGCCGAGAGCCAGCGCGCCTCTCTCCCACTCCTAGCTTCGCCGGCATCCCCCCCGCATACTGACAACCCCCCTGCCTGCACCTGCCGCGAATCATAAAACCCCTCTTCAGCGCTGCTCTGCCCCAGGCCCTCGTCCTGGTCCCAGCGCGACACCTCCCTTCTTCCCATTTATGATCCCCGGCCCTTTGATGCAAACCCCTTTTCCCCGTGTGCCCGTTCGCCTTCCTCGTTCCCAGCGCGACACCTCCCTTCTTCCCATTTATGATCCCCGGCCCTTTGATGCAAACCCCTTTTCCCCGTGTGCCCGTTCGTCTTCCTCGTTCCCAGGCCGACACCCAGCTCTGCCGATTCTGTTCCTTGCCCCTCCCCGTACAATAGAAAGCCCCCCCCCCCCAGCAAGGGATCCCCGGGTTGATCAAAGCCCCCGCCCTACGAGACCCGATCAAACCCCACACACTCCGTGAATCGGCGGAATATCCAGCTGCGCGATGATCATCACCTGTTGTGACCGGGGCGGGGACTTCCACTGTAACCTTGCGTGGGAACGGGCTGGGAAAGGGGGGGGATTCTGAGGATGTCTTTCCGTACATCAAAGTATCGACGAGAATGTGTTACATGCAATAAACAGATAAACATGTGTATAAGAGGCCAGGCCTCAGGGATGCAGTTAGAGCACCTCAGAACGATACCTTCTGTCCGTTTCGTTGTGTTCTCCTCCGGAGAGAATAAAAACCTTGTTTCCTGCCTTCCAGTCTCCAGCGCCTGCCTCTTCAATAGTTTAACTTCTTTGTGGGTTCAAGAGGCGACACCGCCGGGCAATACTTAAGGATCTTATATTCTGGTTGGTAGCGCCCCCCAATTATTTTCTACAGGAAGACGAGCTTATACAATCTTGTTCTGAAGGGAATCCAGAAGTTGTGCATCACGACGGAGCATCAGTTTGCTGCTAAATGCCAGTGCTGGTACAATTTGGCTTTAATCATAGTCAGAAGGGGCATCAAAAAGTGGCCCCATAGTTTTTTTGAAAGGGCTACAAACGCAAAGTTCAAAGTGGTAGCTTTTTCTTTGATCATATCTTTCCGGAGAGCAGAAGAGGCCCATGAGTCTAGCTTAACTCTCAGATATTTATAGGAGGTCACTTCTTCTATCGCCTGGCCGTTAAACGGGCACCAGCCCTGTCCAGTGATGCGCTTCCTAAGTGACATCACTTTCGTTTTTTTAGACATTGAATTATAGGTGGTTATCCATTGTGCACCTGAAGAGCTCATTGATTAATCTTTTCTGCCCCACTCGTGTTTGCGTCTGCAACAGTAGGTCATCCGCATAGAAAATGTTCGAAATGGGGAGATCTCCCAGACTTGGGGCATGCAAAGGCACTTTATCAAGGACACTTTAAAGATCAGAGATATACAGATTAAACAATAGAGGGGCAAGAACACATCCCTGCTTCATTCCCATTGTTGTTGATACAGCCCTTGAAAGATGCCTTCTGTCCTCCTCTTTGATCTTCACCCACGTGTTGGTGTGGAGCATTCTAGTGGCTCTTAAAAGATTTGGAGGAATTCCCCAAGCTGATAGTTTGGCCCACAACTTTCTACGGGGTTTGCGGTTGAAGGCCGCCTTGGAGTCAACAAAACACATATATAGGGGCAGGCTGAAATCGCATGCTCTTTCCATTAGCAGCCCCACTGCCATCAATTTTGTGAGAGTGTCTTGTTTTTTAGTGAACCCTGTTTGATTTAAAGGGATTCTTCCTGACTTTGTTGCCCAGTTGGAGAGGTCATGCAGCAATAGAGATGAGAAGTGTTTGAGGTCCACATCTAATAAGGCTATGAGGCTGTAGGTGCTTGGCAAGGATGCGTTAATGCCTTTGAAGATCGGATGGATAATTGAACCTTGTCAGCTCACTGGCATGTAACTCAATAGCAGAATCTGGTTAAACATTATTGCCAAGTGCTTTGTCAAGGCTGCAGTACCATCTCTTAATATGGCTTGTGAGATGCCGTTGGGGCATGGTGCGCAGTTTGAGTGAGACCTGTTTATCACTTTAATGATTGCATCAATTGAGTAGTTTAGTCCTCAAGTTTGAGCAGAAAGTGGCCTTTCTTAGGGATATCTGGTTCCTAAGTTTCAGGGCTTCTCCCACATACTTGGTGTGTTAAAAGCTGTACTTTAAGAAACTCAACCCAGGCCACTTTACTTATATAAGCATTCTTGGCAGGTCACATGCCTTTTTCTAGATTGTTAATGATCCTCCAGAACCTTCTTGACCTTCTTTACTTTTTGTGGAACCTGTAAGCATTGCCCAGAAGCTCTCATCCCTGCTTCTTTTTAGGGACCATGGGCCATATTTGCAAGAAGCTCGTTAAAATTATCGCCATTTTAGCGGCAGAAAACTGCCGCTAAAGTGGCGATAATGGGCTTGATAATATGTGCTATAGAATTCCAATAGAAGCCCGGGTTAGATGTGCAGGACATCTAACCTGGGCTTCTTTGGAATTCTATAGCGCATATTATCAAGCCCATTATCGCCGCTTTAGTGACAGTTTCTTGCCGCTAAAACAGTGATAATTTTAACGAGCTTCTTGTTAATATGGCCCTATAACTCTTTTTTGTGTCTTCTACAATCCTCCCTCAGTCTTGTGATTAACAGGTTGTTTCATGGGTGGATCCGTATTGGCCTCAGAGTTTGAATAATTCTTGAATTTACAAGACGTATGTTTTTGGTAGTCTGGTCTTTCTGCTGCCACTGATGACCATATTTGTCTGTGAGCTTTTAGCTTGACAAATTGCAACTATTTGGTCCGTAAATGATGCCCAAGCTTTTACTGGATCCGGCTCATTCTTGACAGCAGTTTCCAATACTTCTACTGTTGTGGATATTATCTGAGTTCCATCTTAGCTGCTTAATGTTTTCGGTATTGGCTTGGCCAATCAGAACTCTTGCAGGGGTGAGTCTAGAGGACTCATGCTTACATTTTGAGGTTGGTGGCCACTTTCAAACGATTATCGATCCTGAAGTTCACAACCATGTTGCATATATTGGAACTCACCATGGTGTAATCAATATATGATGCTGCTGTGGTTGAGGCCCAGCTCGATGCTGGTGGAATATCCCCTTGGAATCTCCCATTCAGGATTTCCAGCCCTGCATCATCACAGGCTCTTAGCAATCTTCAAACTATTTTGTCTGGGTGTCTTGTCTCTGGATATATTTGCTCAAGTAATGTGCCAGGCGAGGCACTTTTTACTTCTTCTTGTTGGAGAATCTGTGGGCTGTTGGTAGAGATTCATGTTGAAATCTCCATTTACTAGAAAGTTTGCTCGCTTTTCAAGGTGATTATTCTGTCAATCAACCTCTCAATTATGGTCTACTTACCAATGGGTTGATGTAAAAGTTGAGTAGCATCAAGGGGTATACCACACGTCAGGACCACCCTTCCAGAACTAGTGATTGTTTCCATGGGTATTGCGCAACCAAAGTTTTTACCCTTATTGATATGCTTGAACTAATGTAGACTGATTTACATCCTTTGGTGCTGACATATTTGCTTGATTTCTGTGCATGAACCTGGTGCTTCACGAACCCAACAAGTGGGTTGCTCGTCATAGTCTCCTGGAGAATTGTGTCAACATTTTTCCAGTACTGCATCAGGTCTGGGTCTTCCATTTTAGCAGCTAAGCCTCCCACATATGAAGCATAGATCTGAAGGTTGTCTTTTGCTTTTTCAGGGTCGACAGGCTTAATTTGGCATCAATCCCCCCTTCGTGATGATGATAATGCAGAGGGTAGCCAGCCTGAGAGGCTGCCTAAACAGACAGTATTAACAACAGTAGGCAAGCCGCTCCCCCCTGCCCTCTAGTAACACCCACTCTTCCTGTCTCTCTGTATGCTGCAGCATACAGAGAGAAATGACGCGGGTAGAGCTGCCGGCCGAACCAATCACAGCGCTGGCTGCGGTGGAGGGGAGGGAGGCTGCCTGCCGCGCCGCCTTCCTGATGACGTGCTGCAGGACTTGAAAACCAGGACGGCGGGAGTCGGGACGGAGTCTCAGGATGGTAAGTTTACTTTATTTTATTTTATATATATATCTGATTTTGTTTCCATACCCCTCCCGCCTCCCCCCTCATCCCCTCAGGTCGTCGTGACCTCATTTCCAACCCCCACCCACCCGTAATGCCGGCCGCGACTGGCTACACTAATCAGCAGGTGTGGTTTTGAGAAGCAGAGGTTATATGGGGCTGGTTCAAGGGGTGCACAAACATTTACGGTAACAAAGATGAGGGTGATGGACTAGTATTCATGTTCAAAGCAGGTATGTGAAACTAGCGGTTTGGTACTGGGGACGGCTGGTTGTAAGAGGAGTGCATTGACACAAACGAGGTGTAAATGTTGATGGCACAGAATAAAGGAGTTGAAGGGTAAAACGAATGGTTTTGAAAGAAAGTTTGGCTTGTCATGAAAACAGAAGGGGCAACATTAACTCATGAAGGGGTTGATTGGAGGACATGAACTTGGGGATTGTAATATTAACCTTGAGATATGCGCGTGGCTGGCTGTTTCCTCCAGTGACACACTTTCTCTCCTCGAGAAGAAGTCGGATTGTTAGCATTCATCATGCCCCGGTGTAATCATGTAAGAGGCCTTTCTATCACCATTTCTGTGAGGTGTTGCTACATTGCATTATTGTGACAAATGCCAATGAATTTTGCATGACATTTCAACTACTGTGGAGTTCTGAAGGGACGTCGATCGGGCCGGGTCTAAGTCAATGAAGGTGGTCCCTGTTCAGAATAACCTGATCACTTTCGTCTCCCAGAAAACTCTACTTAAGAAAGTGCGCTGCGGCGGTAGGTGGATTAAAGGTGCATTCAGCTGTAATTCGCCGCATCATTAAAAGCTGACCACAGCCCATTGAAATGAGGTGCAGAATGTGTATTTAACAAGTGAAAGTGAGTACGTGGGAAAGAGTGACGGAGTGTGTTAGAATGAGCGAGTGATTGGAATATTGTGAGAGGAAGTGAGTCAGGAATGTATCTATTAAAGCATTTGCACCAGGGCAGAGAGTCAGTGAGTGTGAAGGAGTGTTTGTGTTTTTGTAAGTGAGTATGAGAACATTTGTGCATGAGTAAGAGTTGGAGTGAGTATGAGTGAGAATTGGTGAGAGAATGTGATTTAAGAGTGAGCGAGTAAATGTGAGAGGGAGTGAATATGAGTGAGCCAAATGTTGAATAAAATGGGGTGAACGTCTGGCGGGTATGACGCCCTACCACTTTCAAAAATCACCAGCCGCCACTGACCTCTCCATGATAAAGGTCTCGTTGATTTTAATAACTAGGCCCTGTAGTGCACCTGAGGGGTTGGTCCTACTGTGCCTTCAAGCATCGTGGTAGTAGATCTTTTCTTGTTGGTCCGCTTGTCTTTGTTCAGTAGAATAGGTGGGTAGAATTGGTCTTGAAACATTGATATTTTGATGCCTTAGATTCTCAGTAAATATTTTCTTGCTAAAATGTCCGTGTGTAGTCCTGGTCCACTGAACCTGACTAGAGTGGGCTCAGTGATTTGATTGCCTCGGTGGGAAGGAATTTATTTGAATAGATGTCTTGTGAAGCCACCGGTGATAGCCCTGACAGCTCTTTGATCAGCTTCAGGATGGCCAAGCAGTTTAACGTATTGTGATTCCCCCATTGAGGAGAATAATGGGATCCACACAAGACTTGGGGTATGAGTTGTCTGTGACACGAGACCCTTGGGTTTCCAGGACATGGACCTACTGGTGACACCATTCCTCAACCCTTGCGCTGCTGTTGCATGGTTATTGCAGTCCCCGATGCCATTTTATGGGGATCACAACTTCGAAGGTTATTCTACGGGTCCAATACATGGTTTCGAGTGTGTGGGTTGAGATCAGGGCCTCGGTAGGCCAGGGCTTGATCTAACCTCCAGATCGCCATGCCTAATCATGCGTGCATGAACTTTCGGAGTTCCTAATAATTACTCTGGTTGGCAAATGGCTGCTGGTTTCGGCTAGGTTTTGTGAACCTCACTTGAGGCGACAATGGTTTAATTCTGTCCCTTCATCTTTATGACCTGCAAAGCTGGTTGTGCTGATAATTCCAATGAGGAGCATGCTTGGTCTTTGTTCCTGCCTTTACGCACTCTCTTCTTTTTATGTTTTGTTAAGTGTGGCATTGTGGGCTCTGAGCTTTCCTTCTCAGGCATGTGCAGAGGCATATCTGGGGCACCCTTTGAACATTTCATCCCTTGAGGAGCTTTTAACACTGTTGTTGGGTCAGGTGTCCCAGTGCATTTAATCATGACTACAGCATCCTCCTCACTGCCACATTTCAATGTGTTCGGGGCAATCACACTGTCTTCCTCCTTCATGGGCAATCTACCCTCTCCCTTGCTGGTTTTAGGGACCACTCAATTCCGTTAGGATTTCATTGAGTAATAACGGTACCTGTGCCATTTTATCACAGACTTCTTCACATGCGCATAGTGCAAAGTTTGTGCCTTTGTCCGATGGCACACATGTTATTAGGTTGTTACTGAAGCTTATCATCAATGCCTGAGACAAATAACGCAAGGATATTCAATAGTTCAACCTGCATGTCCATTTTATCTGCATGATGATTAAGTGCCTAATGGTTGTCTGCATGCTGTGTAGGATAGAACCCCAGAGTAGATTAGAATCCATCATGCTCCGCCTGCTATCAACACTCTCCCCACACCCAGTCACATTCTTTTCTGGATTCCCTGAAAAGTGAAGTCCATGGGGAGGATCCATAAATGGGAATTTAATATTCTGGGATGATCATTCTCAATATTGGCGTCAGTGAGTAAAGTTCCAGGCTGGGTTTGTCCATGTGGAGAATCCTTTTATTTATCTATGGGGGAAGTTTGGAAAGTGTGTGGTTCTCTGTACTCTGGAACCAGTGATTGTAATGAACAGTAATATGATGGGGGTGCATCTGGCTTTAATGTTTTATAGTAGCCTGCATTTGAATCCGGCCAGGTGGCAGGCGTAGTTGAACTTCTTGATGCCCTTTGTGCGCTGTGGTTCATAGGCACGGTTACATATTCTACCCTGTCCTCCCTGTTCCTGGCCAGTGTCCTTTTTTGAGTCTATGCCCTTTCCAGCAACCTCTATGGTTGACAACAGTGGGTACTGCTAGATACCACAGGTAGTTATCATTATTTTATTTTTGTTACCTCTGTGGCTTTCCTCGATGGCCCACGTCGGCCTCTTGGGGCTGCCATCAGCGTCCCCTATGCTTGGATCTTGGAGCTCAGACGAGCTCTGCAATATGCAGCTACTGTCCAGGACAGGGAGGCTATTTCCAATTGCCCCCTGAGAAATTAGTCTCTGCTGTTGTTGGTGGATTGAGCGCACGGAAGAGGTCTGATATCTTTCTAATGCGTTTTCCCAGTGTGAAGGACTGCTGTTGACCTAGCTGCAGTGCCCCTCCTTGTGTCCCCCTTCTCCAGGTCCAGGTCAGTTGGGGGAACCAGGGGTAGAAGTGTTGGAGAGCTTTTTGAACTTTTGTGCTCTGCATTCCTCTTCAGGAGGCCCACCTCAGACGTGACATTGCGCTTTCTTTTCCTGGCACGCGTATGCGGCATAGACCTGGTTTTTCTTGACCTCATCTGTTGCGATGAAGGGTCCACAGATGTGCCTAGATGCGCGGCTACTGGTGGTCGTTTGCCTGGATTTTATACAGCAGTGTCTCATGATTCTGGCCTTCCGGGGTTTGTCAGACACATGTCAGGGGGTATCTGGGTGACTGGGTACCCCCTTGGAGTGGGCTGATCTGCAGCAAGCTTGCTGCCAGTTGTACCAGCTGCTGCCTTCTCCTCAGCTGAAGACTGGAACCAGCTATAGGCAAACCCTGTTCTCACACTCTAAAAATACCAGGGTTGCCTGCTGCTGGTACATAGCTGGCCTTGGAGGGCAAAAGCGGAGCTGGCTGCATCTGTGACTGTCAGTGGAATTTCGGGGCATCTCAGGGAATACTCAGTGGCTGTGGGTGGTAATGACCAGCCGTGGAGCAGCAGCGGCCCCGCTCGGACAGCTTACTTGGAGCAGCAGCAGCAACAACAACTGGCTTAGACCGACAATGACCAGGCCTGGCATTAGGACCCGCAGGGGTGAACAGTAACAGTGCTCCAACAGCCATGCCTGACTGCTCCGCAATGGCGGTGATGGCGGCAATGACCAACCCCCAAAAGGAAGGGAACAGTGAAGGTGGTCATTCCAACATCCGGAAACAGGAACGGAAATAGCAGTCATGGAATAGAGGTGATGATCACTCCGATGGCGCTGGCCGCGTCTGCCTGCTCCGCCTCTCTCCACCTCACTCTCACAACAGCATCAACAGCACTCTCATCTCCTATCAGCATCAGATCAATGCATTCATTAACTATAAAGTGTGCTGAACATTTTTTTTCTTTGAATAGCAATTGCTATGCCAACAACAAAGGGGCACTGTTTAGACAATATGGGCCTTTGCTGATGGTAGTTCCAATTAAATATGGTAATGCAGATAATTTTGTGATTGCATTCTCCATGTTGTTTCTTGAGTTTAAATTAACACATATATAATTTGTTGCATTTCTAGTACTGGATCTCAGCCCAGTCAAATCCTTATATACCCATGAAAAGCAGTACGTGTTTGCATCTTTTCTAATGCACTGAATTCTAAAAAGGAGACTATTTTAGGTGAAGTTCAGATGCGAGGATTCCATAGGGAAGCTCTTGTCAGTTATAGTGTACAAAGATCATTATGAGGTCTAAACAGTGGCGGCTGGTAATTTGAGTAGGAAGGGGTCACATACACATACTCAGTCACTCACACCTATGCATAAACACGCGCACACACAAACCCATTCACAACGCTTACTCATAAAATATACATACATACACACATGCACACACGCACCAAACATTAGAAAACATAACACTTACCTGCTGCAGCTCTCAGGGAGGGAAGCCTAGGAAATACCAGGAGGGTCGAGACTGCCACCTCCACTTATTGGCTGACCAAAAAGAAGGCTGCAGTCCCTTGCTCGTCTTAGAGTGGGATGGGGTCAGTGAGACTTTCTGACCCCACTCCTCTCTGTGACGAGATTCCAGTGATAGAGACTTAGCCCTAGGCACTCTAGGGCTTACAACTGAAGTGCCCAAGTTTGAGGCTATCTGTGATACTCCCCTCTGTAATGATGGGGAGGGATTCGAGTCACTTTTGCTAGGCTGATGAGGTCACGCCCACAGCGTTGTAAAATGTTCAGCATGACAAAGTTCTGTTGAAGAAGCCAGGTGCCTGTGCATTTAGCACAAGTAAAACACTAAGAGTCATAACCTGAACAAGAAGAGTGTCTGTCAGGCTGACATGTGCTGAGCTAGACAGACGGTCTTGTCTGGAAAACGTGATGGACTCAGCCCCTCCGCCCATAAAGATGGGCCGCGGTTGAGCTGGAAAGACTTAAAATATTTGCTGTTTGATTATCAGAGTTTTCATAGAAAAAGGTGCCCCATTTTTGTGTGCTTGACATGAGCTTTGACTAATCTGGCAGATAAAGCACTAGGGGCCAGATGTAGGTAGCCCAATACCGGTTGGAAACGGCCGAAAATACAGAATTTCGGCCGTTTCCGACCGGTATTGGGCTATGGAGATGTAGGGGCTCAAAAAACATACATATTCGGCAATTTTATCGAATCGGTAATTTTACCGAATCGGTAAAATTACAGAATCGGTAAATTTACCGATTCTGTAAATTTTACCGAATTGGTAAATTTACCAATCAGTAAAATTACCGAATCTGTATTTTCAGATGTAGGTAGCACTTTGAACAGTGCTTCAGGCCTTTCAGGATTCGATATTTACCATGTAATACAATTGCATGGTAAATACCGAATCCCTGTGTACATGCACATCTGTGCATGTACACCTGTGCCATGTGGCACACAGACATGCCCTAAGGGCATGTCTGTGTGCCACATGGCGCACAAGCCAGTTACAGGGGTGCAACAGGGTGTCAAAGTGACACCCTGTCCCCCTTTGCAATTCGGTATTTTTACCGATTCGGTAAATACCGATTCAGTATTTGCTATTGGATCCTATGGGTTTCAAGGCTCCTAGGATTCAATAGCAAATACCGATTTGGTATTTACAGAATCGGTAAATACCGAATCTTACCGATTCGGTAAAAAATACCGAATTAATACCTACATCTAATTTACCGATTCATAAATACCGAATCGGTAAAATTCGGTATTTATGAATGAGTAAATGAGATTTACGGGCCAGATGTAGGTAGCCCAATACCGGTCGGAAATGGCCGAAAATACCAAATTTCGGCCGTTTCCGACCGGTATTGGGCTATGGAGATGTAGGGGCTCAAAAACATACAGATTCGGTAATTTTACCGAATCGGTAATTTTACCGAATCGGTAAAATTACAGAATCTGTACATTTACCGATTCTGTAAATTTTACCGAATTGGTAAATTTACCAATCAGTAAAATTACCGAATCTGTATTTTCAGATGTAGGTAGCACTTTGAACAGTGCTTCAGGCCTTTCAGGATTCGGTATTTACCATGTAATACAATAGCATGGTAAATACCGAATCCCTGTGTACATGCACATCTGTGCATGTACACCTGTGCCATGTGGCACACAGACATGCCCTAAGGGCATGTCTGTGTGCCACATGGCGCACAAGCCAGTTACAGGGGTGCAACAGGGTGTCAAAGTGACACCCTGTCCCCCTTTGCAATTCGGTATTTTTACAGATTCGGTAAATACTGATTCGGTATTTGCTATTGGATCCTATGGGCTTCATGGCCCATAGGATTCAATAGCAAATACCGATTCGGTATTTAATACCGAATCTTACCGATTCGGTAAAAAATACCGAATTATTACCTACATCTAATTTACCGATTCATAAATACCGAATCGGTAAAATTCGGTACTTATGAATCGGTAAATGAGATTTACCTACATCTGGCCCTTGATTCATATAAACTAAGGCACTCTGTGCTAATGCATATGCTAATGATGGACTAGGGAGTTGTTATGTGGTTCTCACTGATTTTTAGGCCTCGCTAGTGTCAGCACATGCGCTACTCTTGCGAGACATTTAGTAGCTGCTTAAAAAAGCGCTACCTTGCCGGCCACCAGCTTTCTAGAACACGCACAAGCGCGAGCGACGTGCCCAGCACTTTTGCCCGTCGCGTGCATGAGTGCGCACCACTCGCGTTTTTTTCTTTTTTTATTGCTGCGCGGTGTTACTTTTGCGGCTGCGCGGCCAATGCTTGTTCTCTATGGCAACCTCATTATGCAATATAGGGGCCCACATCACTTAATGTGCACCTTATAAACATTCTTGTGCGTGCAATTTGAAGGAATATTATCGCGTATGCATCCAGGATAGCAAACGCCATGAAGATCTTTGTAAATACCAGTAAGTTGCAAACTTGAGTGCACTTCTAATTTTTTTTATTTAAGCTGATCAAATACAACGCTCCTAAGAGTATATCTTCCTTCTCTAACCCAGACCTACGCATGTGGAAAAGTTCATCAAGCAGGTGTGCATTTTCATATGTGCAATGAGATTTGATCTTAAGAAAATGCTCGTATAGGATTTTCATTTTGGTAAGACACTTTTTGTGCGAATGGTTTGAGAGACTCAGAAGCTACAACTCCATGACCCGAGCAGTTTGAACTGCTCCTCTAGACGCAAGGTCTGATGGGGACATGCTTGCGCAGTACTGTGAATTCATGTTAACCATGTGTGCATTTTTGGTGTGTGTGGGTTGTGTCTGTGGGGAATGGGTTTCAATGGCTATGTGTGTTTATAAAAAGGAAAGGGAGGGCATCAGGGTCATCATAAGCACAATAGTCAGAGATGTTAAATGGTTGCATGTCCCAGCATCAAGGTCAAGAATATCAACATGCACATGTGAACTTCCAACATATCAGCAGTAAGCATATACAAGGAAGTATTGATTTACTACTCTTAACTCCGCTTGACAATATGCTGTTAGTCAATACTGTGGAGAGGATATAAAACCAGGTCCATATTAAAACTTCCATTTTATGGTAGCTCTCATTTAAGCAAGGACCAAACCCTCTTTTGAGGAAATGTTCATTCCAAAACTCAAGAATCTATTCACACAAGAATGCTGCTGCTACCTCTGGAAACACAAACATGCTCTAACCATATATAAACCACTCATCCATTTCTGTGGGCCACAGGTCATAGAAGACTTTGAATATAATCTCATGTGTGTTCAAATATAGGCACCATCTCGAAAAATGGCATCCCCACTTCTTGGTGGCAAAATGTGTTAAAAACTTCCAATAAAGCTCTCTGTGGTCTATTAGGTGACAGGAATAAGAAGTTTAAGTATGAAACTGCTTTTTGTTTTATAAGAGATGTTAGATTATCATAGAAACAGTATTATGTGTATTAGAACAACGAAGTAGCTCTGCACAGACCCACAGAGATTTGTAATTGGCTTTATGCACATGCTGATGATTTAACGAATAAGTCTACAGTTCATCACTGTAATAAGTAGACGCTTTCAATAACTTGAAAAATCAATGCCATTTTCTCTAGCGTCGGCTACAAGAGGGAAGACATTCCTGGTCTCCAAACACAACCCATGCACGCAGCTCCTCATAAAACTACACAAGACGTAGGGTATATGGGTGGCAAGGTTTAGGTTATCACTCATCAAGGAGGGAGAGAATTGTTCTTTTACATGAAGACTTTTCTCCTGTCGTCCTTTATTCACTAAGATTAGAGCTTAAAATGGAATTACTGCTGCCATGGGCAATCGGCGAAGGCTTCTCAGAATAGGTTTTAAAAGCGCACATCCATTTGCCCGACAACCACCTGGAAATGCAGACTTTGTTTACAACATGAAGGTTCCTGGAAGACAGAGAAGTACTATTGAACACATTCTATTTAGGGCATTTAAGAATCTGGCAGTCTGTAAAGTGCCTTTCTAGAAAGATGCACTTAAAACAATGCTTGTTTTTCCTTCAATTCAGTCATGAAAAGCACACTAAATGAGCACTTTTGTAAAACTGGAAGAAACCACACACTCTTCAACTCACACAACATCGCCTGGCTAATATCCTGCCTCACATTTTCCATTTCTAGACAGAGAAAATAATAAGTGTTACAAGGGCTTGAAATGGAAAAATATAAGTGCTGCTTGTTTCTGAGAAGTGGCAGTGTGCTTCAATTAAAAGTATTACGTCTCTCTTGAGAAGTGCCGGTAGTCTCCCTCTCAAAATAAACAAGCATTGGCATAGCCAATAGGTCTCGCCTTTAGGACCTTATAAGTGTTTAGTTATCAAGCACAATATCCTTGGTGCAACATCATTAACTGTTGCATGGCTAAAAACTTATAAGGTCCCAAAGGCGAGACCTATTGGCTATGCCAATGCTTGTTATTCTTGACTTGAAAATATGTAGCAGCAATAGAATACACATCCTCAGTATAGCAATGGTGTTGCTTGATAAAAGATTCAACACTCAAAAGCAGCCATATTGGCTCCGTGATTGCCAGTTCTTTGCTGTTGGAGAAAGACCAACAGATAAATAAAAGGAGCACTAAGGACAGTTTGCATTAGAAATTAATTTTATTGAACATGGACATGCTTAATCACATATCTTTATGCCAAATGCAAATTTTGTTTACCAGTGTATGCACCCAAAATACCCTTTAATTACATGCAAAACAGCCCTTTTACCCTCACTGGTGCCAAACCTGCCAACTAACCTGGCATTATGCTTCTCCGATTTAGATTACATATACAAGGTCCCTGTTCAATCTCCGGCATGGTCAGCTGGATTTTCATAAGAGATACGATTACAATATTTTAGGAATCTATTATTTGGTCCTCATGTATGTCTGCATGTGTGTTGCCTATTTGTGCTCGGGCATCTGTTTGGGTGGCTGTGCATGTAAGGGAGCTTTTGTGCATTAATCAAGAATGTGCATTAGTAACAGTAGGCCGATTATTAATTTACATTTGATTTCACATATATATGTGATACTATTGCAGTTCAAACTATTTTTCTATGACCAGTTAGACTGTATTTTCCTGGAGTATGCTAATTTGGCCTCAGTTAAGCCTCAATGCCATTTTGTTCAGACTAGATGATACATTGTGTTCATGCTTTGTTTATGTTTCTGCTGCACATAGTCAAGCAGATTTGTTTATTTCGGAATTACACTGTTTTAAAGAAGGCTCTCTAGCATGGGTTTGCTATTGTAACATTTTCCAAAGATCTTCCGCTTATGCGCAGAATTAGATTCACTCACAGTGGTTCACTCCTGTATGTAACTAATTTGACACTTTCCGGATGACATTAGCTCAGAAGGTCTGATTCAATATTCATGTAGTGGATTGGTGCTTAGGTCGTAGAGCTGTATGACGATTTTAAAGTCTGTATTCTGATTTGTTGAAAATGTATTCCTTTGCTCACACCACAGTGAATTTACAGGTTACATTATTTCCTATGATGGAATTTGTTGCATAAAACCTTAAATATGGGGGGTGAACCAAGTCTTCTTGGGTCTTTACTAGCGATGCTGCCCGATTTCTTACTGATTTTGCTGCATATAGGGGATATAGGGGCTTATTTATGAGACCTTACGACACTTTTACACAGCCGGTGCGCCACTTTTTGTGATGCACCGGCGGCGTACAAAATGTGCCCGGTTGCACCCTATTTGCAAAGTGATGCATCTAGGCAGATGCGTCACTTTGTAAACCCCTGCACCACATTATACCTGCGACAGGTATAATGTTTGCAGGGTGGGCGTTCCCCCTGCATAAAAGCCTCCTAGAAGTGGTGCATTGAAATCTATAAGATTTCAGTGCGTCACTTCTAGGATGCCATTGCGTCAAAACCTTACGCCACAAGGGTTACACAGTGCGTTAATGATAGGCCTTCATCACGCATCACTGCAGTTGTGTCATACTTGCGACACAACTCCAGCAATGTGCGACTTTTGCACCAACAGATACATCAGGATCCTTGACGTATTTGTCATTCCTTGCGACATGAAGTGCCACAGATTAAATACGGCGCATCCAACGTACCGCAAGGAGGGCGCAGTGAAAACTGTTGCATCCCTGTTTTGTCACAGCGATGATACAGTTTTCATAAATTAGGCCCTTAATCTATTATTGATTCTGCCTGTTATTTTCTATTCTTCTATTACTGAGAGCCTTCTTGGAGATGATTTATTCATTTAAATTAGATTTGCTGCATCTACATTTTATAATTTTTGTATTGTACTTCTTTGAATTCTGTAATGAACCTTCATGGTTTGGTCATTTTTTGAGACAATCCTTTTTAGGTCTCGCCTAGCGTTGCAGCGCATGCGGTGCTCTCTCTGCGAGATCTATTGTCGTCTGGTTGCTTTCAGAAATGGGGTTGAAGCTCCACCCATGCTTTTCATTGGCGCGCATCATACTTTATGTTAAAAGCTCGATTTTGGTTTGCAGTGAGGCTTGTTTGTTCCCGCCCTATCTCTGTTACCCAGAGTGAATATTTTGCTCTCGCATGGAGTCTCTTTTGCTCCCGCACGGTGTCTCTTCCACCTTGCTGCACATTCGCAGACAGTAAACCCTGGCGATCTCACCTGCTGCTTGTTTCTCCACCACCCCTCATGCCGTGTCTTGTCCGCTCCCTACTTCATTCCACACTGTTCATTCGGGGAGCCCCTTTATTACTCCTGATCTGCCTTTTGACCCCTACACAGTGGGATTCCCCCCATCTCTGCCATACCACCCTCCGCGTCTTTCCACGTCCCAGCGCTCCTTTTCTCCCCCTTCCCTGACCCAGCTCGCTTTCTAAGCCTTCCCTTCCACCTGCTCGGTGTCCCCTCTCCCCGTCTCCTGTCACTTCCTCCCCCCACCTCTCCCCTCTCCGCGCTCCCCTTTCCTCTGACCTCTCTTCACTTGAGCCGCTGGAGCAGAAATTCATTAGCAGCCATCCTGGGAATGCCTGAGCTTCCGAAAATGGGTTAAAGAGCCGTTTGGGTACAGCGAAACAGCCTTAATTTTTCATGTCAGAGCAGGAACATTTGGAGGCGACCAGCCTCCGGTGCCAGCGTCCTCCAGGCCTCAGATGCCTCTTCTGCCCCTCACCATCGATAAGGGAGCCCGCCGCCTGAATACAGTGAGCTTGTACTTTTATTGTGTGTGCAAACAAATAAACTATGTATATTGAGGCCGTCCATCCTTTGGGTCATTGGTGGACAGGACGAGCTGTGGGGACCGAGAGCGGGCCCAGGATGGTGAAGCCCAGGTGGGAGAGGGGAGTCAGCATCTGTGACAAACACCTTATTTGACATAGTACAATTTGTTGTTATAAATTTTAAATATAATACTGAATGAGAAAAAAACGATTCCTCCCCTCAGAATGATTCCATCCTTAGAGTGTTTCTCACCATCTGCAAGTTCACTAATGCTCTGGTCTTCAGAGTCAGACATAGGGGACACAATTCCTGTTTGGAACCTAAATTGCTGGCCTGTTACACTGTGGCAATTACAAATCTGACTTGGAACGGTGGTCAAATGGTACATATTGAAGCAAAGATCATATTGGTGTCACTGTCACATAGAAGGGCATACACACTTAACAAGGTGTTTAAGGCTCTGCATGAGTGCGTTTTAAGATAATTCAATGTCATGTTGCATTTTAAAACATATCAGCAGTAGATGGTGGAGGATGTGGAGTTTAGGGCTCTAGGTTTTTTTTTGGAGGGGTTGGTGGTGGTGGTTTTACTTAATGTGTTTATCAAGAGCATTGGGGCAGTTGTATTGGTCACAATATAATAAACGTTATTAACTTAACCACCCAACCCCACCCCTAAATAATTTTGTCTACATCGATGCCTGGAAAAGAAGATGTTTGCCTTTATTTATTTTAATTACAACCCTTTTTGGGGCAGTGCTCACATGCAATTCCTTTTTAGGGCTCGGACCTATGTCACACTGCTTAGCAGTGTGGGCGGAGCCCAAGAGTCCTTTTCTGAGGGGTTCGGAAATTGTACCTACTGAATTCCCGAATGCTCGTGCATTTTGCTATTTTTTTTGCCAGCTGCATGGCAATTGGCCCTCGCATGCGTGTGTTTTTAGAAGAGAGCACGCAATAGGCCATAGGCGGTAGAGTAGCTCCGCCTATGGCATATTCCGTGCGGTCACGCGCACCAGAAGGCCATATTTCTTCAATTACCAGCTGTCAGGGCCCGCGGTAATTGAAGACAGATGCTGGGCGCGCGTGCACCATTCTTTGCTGTGTGCTCTACGAAGCTTCTGAACTCTATTTGGGCTTCCTGGAGCGTGTGCATTTAGTGTCTGAACTGGATGTTGCTGGGCGCGCGTGCACCATTCTTTGATGTCTGCTCTACGAAGCTTGCATTCTGCCCCCTGATTGCACTCGATAATAAGCGCCCCCCACCCGCATTCTTCTCTCGAGAAGCCAATGGAATCACCTCTCTCCTGCCACCGAAAGCCGCACTAGTGGGGCCCTTTATAGCAGCACTCTGTGTGCACGCCTGTGGAAGCAGTGCTTTGTCCCTCCTTAGATATCCAAGTGTCACTTACCCTTTGTTTAGATTCAGATACATTAGGGTAAGTTCTGCATTGTTGACATCAGAGCTCGAGGCCCCTTTGACCTTTGTCCTGTTCCTAGAAGTAGTACATGGACACCGCAGAGCATTCTATTCTTTGTCGGAGGTGGGGTGGGGGCACCTTCCTATGCTGTACGTGGCGCCCCCAGTGCCCCTCTTTGCTGGGATGCTTTTGTTGCGAGTCTTATTCGCCACGTGAAGCCATTATCCTCATACGTGATGTTGTTATTCATTGTTCACCTCCTGTCTCCAGCAGCCTGAAGTGTGCAAGGCAGTTCTTTCCATTGACATCCCCACCCCAGAGGGTCACAACACCCTTCTCCATGGGAAATACAACGAACGGGCGCGCCATAGGAGCCTCGCGTTTGCGTACCACCAGGGGCGTAGCGTTAGTGCAGCAGGTGCAGTGGCACCGGGACCCAATCGTTTGGGCCTAGGGGGAGGCATAAACCCGGACAATGCTGTATTTTAGTGTCTCAGCGTCAGTCAAAAGTGCCATTTTCCTTGCTTCAGCAGGGCCCATGGCATCCTTGCTTCACTACTACATGCAACGCTAGCTCCATGAAGGTTTTTGTGAAATACGGAGGCGAAGTAGGCAGTGCTGTTGAGTGCAGAGTGCTGTGTGCTGTTGAGTGCTGTGTGCTGTTGAGTGCAATGTGCTGTTGAGTGCAGAGTGCTGTTGAGTGCAGAGTGCTGTTGAATGCAGAGTGCTGTGTGCTGTTGAGTGCAGAGTGCTGTGTGCTGTTGAGTGCAGAGTGCTGTGTGCTGTTGAGTGCAGAGTGCTGTGTGCTGTTGAGTGCAGAGTTCTGTGTGCTGTTGAGTGCAGAGTGCTGTGTGCTGTTGAGTGCTGTGTGCTGTTGAGTGCAGAGTGCTGTGTGCTGTTGAGTGCTGTGTGCTGTTGAGTGCTGTGTGCTGTTGAGTGCTGTGTGCTGTTGAGTGCAGAGTGATGTGTGTTGTTGAGTACAGAGTGCTGTGTGCTGTTGAGTGCTGTGTGCTGTGTGCTGTTGAGTGCTGTGTGCTGTTGAGTGCAGAGTGTTGTGTGCTGTTGAGTGCAGAGTGCTGTGTGCTGTTGAGTGCAGAATGCTGTGTGCTGTTGAGTGCTGTGTGCTGTTGAGTGCAATGTGCTGTTGAGTGCAGAGTGCTGTTGAGTGCAGAGTGCTGTGTGCTGTTGAGTGCAGAGTGTTGTGTGCTGTTGATTGCAGAGTGTTGTGTGCTGTTGAGTGCAGAGTGCTGTGTGCTGTTGAGTGCAGAGTGCTGTGTGCTGTTGAGTGCAGAGTGCTGTGTGCTGTTGAGTGCAGAGTGCTGTGTGCTGTTGAGTGCAGAGTGCTGTGTGCTGTTGAGTGCAGAGTGTTGTGTGCTGTTGAGTGCAGAGTGTTGAATGCTGTTGAGTGCAGAGAGCTGTGTGCTGTTGAGTGCAGAGTGCTGTGTGCTGTTGAGTGCAGAGTGCTGTTCAGTGCCTGTTGAGGGCAGAGTGCTGTTGAGTGCTGTTGAGGGCAGAGTGCTGTTGAGGGCAGAGTGCTGTTGAGGGCAGAGTGCTGTTGAGGGCAGTTGAGGGCAGAGTGCTGTTGAGGGTAGAGTGCTGTTGAGGGCAGTTGAGGGCAGAGTGCTGTTGAGGGCAGAGTGCTGTTGAGGGCAGAGTGCTGTTGAGGGCAGAGTGTTGTTGAGTGCAGAGTGCTGTTCAGTGCCTGTTGAGGGCAGAGTGCTGTTGAGTGCTGTTGAGGGCAGAGTGCTGTTGAGGGCAGAGTGCTGTTGAGGGCAGTTGAGGGCAGAATGCTGTTGAGGGCAGAGTGCTGTTGAGGGCAGAGTGCTGTTGAGGGCAGAGTGATGTTGAGGGCAGTTGAGGGCAGAGTGCTGTTGAGGGCAGAGTGCTGTTGAGGGCAGAGTGCTGTTGAGGGCAGAGTGATGTGTGCTGTTGAGTGCTGTCTGCTGTTGAGGGCAGAGTGCTGTTGAGAGCTGAGTGTTGAGGGCAGAGTGCAAAGTGACTGTTCCAGAGAGAGCAGGGTATGCTTGTGCTCTTACACGGTGCACTGACACACAGGAGCTAAAACAAAGAACAGCTGAGCACGTGTCTTAGGAGCTTCATTGAGGCAGCCGGCCCTCTGTGAGGGGAGCAGCAAGGAGGGGACGCCTCAACCAATCAAGCGCAACTACTCACATCCTACTGTACGATTACAACACAGGCCAAAGGGCAGTGCTAGGTCTTTTCGCATTACGTAGGGTGAGCAGTGTGTGGGTGTGTGATGTGAGCTGTGTGTGAGCGTGCAGGGTGAGCAGTGTGTGAGTATGCAGGGTTAACAGTGTGTGAGCGTACAGGGTGAACATTGTGTAAGCGTGCAAGGTGAGCAGTGTGTGAGCATGTAGGGTGAGCAGTGTGTGAGTGTGAGCAGTGTGTGAGTGTGTAGGGTGAGCAGTGTGTGAGTGTGTAGGGTGAGCAGTTTGTGAGTGTGTAGGGTGAGCAGTGTGTGAGTGTGCAGGGTGAGCAGTGTGAGAGTGTGTGTGTGTAGGATGAACAATGTGTGTGTGCAGGGTGAACAGTGTGTGTGTGCAGGGTGAACAGTGTGTGTGTGCAGGGTGAACAGTGTCAGTGTGCAGGGTGAACAGTGTGTCAGTGTGCAGGGTGAACAGTGTGTGAGTGTGCAGGGTGAACAATTCCAATCCAAACCACATAATTCCACTACACACCACATGCATGCACTCCATAACACATGGCTAAAAGACATTGGCATTTACAATGCCATTAGCTGTAACTCAAAAAAATCCGAGACCTATTGCATTTCCAATGCTTGTTCACTTTCTCTTTCTCTCCCTGTCTCTCTTTGCCCATCTCTCTCCCTCCCCCTTACCCTCCCTTTATATCCTGTCTTTGTTGCTTTTTCACTCTGATACACAAACACAGGGACTCGGTGTATCTTTGTTACGTTCTCTCTCAATTATCTTTCTTTCTAACACACACACACACACACACACGTCCTCACTCTCACTTTCTGTATTTTTCTCTCTGACACATACTCTGTCTTTCTTTTCTATCCTTGTTACAGGCACTCGGTTTTTCACGTTCTTGCTTTTTCTCACTGACACACACTTCTGTTCTCTCTCTGAGACGAACTCTCTTTAACAAACATGCTCTCTCTCTCTGTGTTTCTCCCTCACTCTCTCTAATTCTCTCTGCCTCTATCTCCTTTTCTTCCCTCTATTTTTCTGTCTCGCTTTGTTTCTGTATATAACTGTTGTCCCACTGAGTTGGAAAGGCTTCTGTGTACTCTGCAGCTTTTCCGAAATCTGGGGATGCGGAAGGGAGCAAAATAAAAAGACACTGCATATTTTTTCGATTTTTATGTTTAAATGGGAAGGAACATTAGTGAATGTGCTCACACCCTTGCATATATGTGTTACATATTAACAGTGCATTTATATTTTTTCATACATTACCAGAACGTACCTCTTTCTGACCGCGCAATTTTAATGCCTAGAATTGTATGAATTTGACTTTTTCCTGTCTATAACAAGTATTTGCAATGTTAAAGGTCTCACATTTTAGAAACTTTGACCTATAGGTATTGTAAATGGCAATGCCTTTTATTATTGCAGGTTTAAAAAATGAAAAATAAAAGGCATTGTTATTTACAATGTCAACAGTTTAAAATCTCGCAGTGGCAAGACCTATTGCATTGCAAATGCTTGTTCATTAGGCTGCATTTTTAAAATTCTGTTTTGTACCTTGTCTCTGGGACACATTGCTTCAAGAAATGAGGTTTAACACCGCCCCAAACCACCCAGCTGTTGGGTGTACTATTGAGGTGTAAGATTTTAGGGTACAGTGTGCCCACACATGTGTGCATGTAAGCACGCATTACATATAAGCCAAACCTATTTACTTTCTTATTGTTTGTTAAACTGTGTTTAAGAACTGTCAGCGCTTAACACTGATATTGAGTTCAAAGCTACAGCCAGGCATGCAGGCACTGCAAAAATAGCCTTTGAACATTTTACACAAGTTGGTTCAATGTCTAACATTTATCAGGATTTGTCAAAATATTTTTTTTTCAGCTGGGAAAGAGGGCCTTGAGTATCTAGGAGGATGATTAAACGTTATATGGAGTCGAGTACAGTGCTGTTTCAAAACTGGAAGAGAGGTGAATTGTGTTCTGTGAATAGAGTAACAAATATATACATACTTTACCCTAAACAGGCGATTCTCTTCGTGCATAGAAAGTACCAGCACATATTCAACTGCTTCTTTACAATAGATTTCAAGAAAACATACGGCCACACTGTCTTTAGTTTATTTAAAAATGTAACTCTTGTTGTTTATGTTAGTTCCACGTCACCATTCTAAGTCAAAAACGCACGAGACCAGGTGATGCACACCGCCATTTTGCAGACATTGTGCGATCGCCATCTACCTTTACTTGATCCTCCCCTTCCAGCCAAATCTTCAGTACTTAGATTCAACTTGTTCCACTGGATACACACGTCATCAGACTGTAAGTAGGTGCACATATTCACCTTTATTCACTGCTATTCTGACTCTCTGGTAACTGCCTGCCTCTAATACAGGCCAACAACACCATCAAAGCTGTCAACTGCTTGCACATCCTAGTCGTTCTTATACAATTGAAGTTAGTATATGCCTTACAGTTCGTTACGACCACCAGGGAGTGTGTATTTCTTGTTCAGCCGACGGACAACATGTTAACTTGTGATGTAATGTGAACATTGGTGCAGCTGTCCTTCATCCTAGCCACAGAAACGGTTCAGGGATTACCAGAGCCACAGGCAAAAATATATGTTAACTGTGCCTCCCCCTAATCAAACGAGCAGTATTTGCATCTCAGTGGTCTAACACAAAATGATGCCCTCCCACCCTTGCCGAATATGATGGGTGGGGCATAGTTTCCCATAGTTCACATATATTCATTTGCTTTGTGCTGACTGGTGGGTGCCTAATTGGCTGGTGGCCCCCTGAAGTTTTACACCCCTGTTGCAGCTTCACTTTGCTGCCCCTGCTGGTGGCACTTAAGGCTTCCTTACTTTGTTTTATGGATACACCAAACCATTTCTCTTACTGAATTCCCACCTCCCTGTGCAGCACACTGACAACCACTAGAGCCGGTTTTTCACCCAACACACACTCTAAGTGAATAAATGCCAACTTTGATGGAGAATGGATGACTGGCACCGTATAACAGTGGTAAAGCGAGGCAGATCACAGACCTAGATGTTTTTAGGTCTAGTGTCAGCCAAGTCCTTTTCATTTTACTACCATTACATGTATAATAGACATACTAACATGTGCTTTCAGCGAGCCATATTCATCCATTGGTCTGTTTTTGTGTCATTCACATTTTTCTTCCGCCCACTACAGCATACAGCATGGGGCAATGGGGCAGCCAACTTCAGCCATTTGCTAACTTCACTGTTTGTGACAGCATTTTGCTCTTTCACAACAAGCACAATCACACAGAAGTTGGGGGCATATTATCAAGAACAGCGATAACATTATCGCCGCTTTAGCGGCAGGAAACTGCAGCTAAAGCGGCGATAATGGGCTTGATAATATGCTTTTGTGAATACCCATAGCAGCCCAGGTTCTGGTGTTAACCTGGGCTGCTATGGGAATTCACAAGGGCATATTATCAAGCCCATTATCGCCGCTTTAGCGGCAGTTTCCTGCCGCTAAAGCAGCGATAATTTTATCGCCGTTCTTGATAATATGCCCCTAGGTTCCTTAACTGCCAGGGACTACTATGATAACGTGTGCTTTTTGAGAACTAAAACATATTATTTCTTGTAACTACTGTTTTACATTAATTGGCGAAACCTGAGCTTGCCAACAATAAAGCTTTACAAAAAGCTTTACAAAACAAAACAACATAGAGGCTGGAGCCAACAAAGGACCTATTGGCTTTGCCAATGCGTGTTATAACTGTGACCCACAAATTCAATTCCAATGCATCCTGTCATCCATAGGCAATTTTTCTCTATACATCTTTTCTCAAAACAGTATTTCATCAACTCTTTGTATTCTAAGTAAATGTTCGCCTTTGACATAAGTGACTCAGGTGACAGGGGTCATCTAAATCTATAGGCTTTTTCTCAACTCATTTGTTGATGGTATATTTTATATTTGTAAATTAGGCAGCAAATGTTGAGCCCTGCAGGTTGAACTTCTGATCAGAGAAAGGACAGCTTCAGACATGCCCCTGTCAGCACATTATTCTCCCAAACTGTCTTCTTGCCGAAACGGGAAACATATGCCAATCATTGACAGCCAATGCATAAATCACGTGTCACTGCTTAGTGTTCATCTGCTATCACGAGGCACCCTGGTGTGTAGGAAAAACGTGCATTTTCATGCAATCATTAAAAGGGAGGTCATTTTTATGCAGAATTCCTTCAGACTTCCACCCTGAACAGCCTTTCAGTCCCGGGTTGAAATGGGCCGATCAATTAGGGCAGATGCTGCCAGGCGGGCAACTAGAGCCAAATTTCGGGGGGGGGGGGGGCGGGGGCTGTAAAATATTTTTTTTGGGGGGGGGGGCTATTTCTTCCAACCACGGACAAAGTGGCTGTAGGGAGGGGTGAACACACTACATAAGCCTCATTTACAACGAAATGGTCTTTTAAACAAGTCAAGTCAAGTCAAGTCAAGTCAGTTAATTTATATAGCGCGCTACATACCCAGAGGGTCTCAAGGCGCTTGAAGAAGGGTGGGGAATTACTTGTCGAATATCCAGGTTTTAAGTTGCTTTCTGAATGCTAGGTGGTTCTGAGTGAGGCGAAGGTGAGTGGGAAGTGAGTTCCAGGTTTTAGCCGCCAGGTAGGAGAAGGATCTTCCTCCCATGGTGGTTTTGTTGATGCTAGGTACAGCAGCAAGGGCTTGGTTGGAAGAGCGTAGCTGGCGGGAGGGGGTGTAGAAGGAAAGTCGTGTGTTGAGGCATTCGGGTCCAAGTTCGTATAGTGCTTTGTGTGCGTGGGTTAGGAGGCGGAATGTTATCCTCTTATTGACGGGAAGCCAGTGGAGGTTTTTTAGGTGATCAGAAATGTGGTCTTTACGCGGGATGTCTAGTATGAGTCTGGCTGATGCGTTCTGGATGCGTTGGAGTTTTTTTTGGAGTTTTGCGGTGGTTCCGGCGTATAGGGTGTTTCCGTAGTCCAAGCGGCTTGTAACCAGTGCGTGGGTGACCGTTTTTCTAGTTTCTGTGGGGATCCAGCGAAATGTTTTTTTGAGCATGCGAAGAATGTTGAAACAAGATGATGAGACGGCGTTGACTTGTCTGGTCATCGAGAGTGAGGAGTCCAGGATGACGCCCAGGTTCCGTGCGTGGTCCGTCGGGATGGGTGCTTTTCTAAGGGACTCTGGCCACTAAGAGTCGTCCCAGGCGGAGGGGGAGGTACCTAAGATGAGGACTTCTGTTTTGTCTGAGTTCAGTTTCAGACGGCTGTGCTTCATCCACTCGGCTACTTCTTTCATTCCTTCATGTAGGTTGGTTTTGGCGGTGTTAGGGTCTTTGGTGAGTGAGAGGATCAGTTGAGTGTCATCAGCGTAGGAGATGATGTTGAGGTTGAGTTGGCGTGTGATGGCTGCGAGGGGGCTCATGTATACGTTGAAGAGGGTGGGGCTGAGTGAAGATCCTTGTGGTACGCCACAAATGACTTCAGTGGCCTCTGACTTGAATGGTGGAAGGCGAACTCTCTGAGTTCTTCCGGCAAGGAACGAGGTGATCCATTCCAGTGCTTTTCCTTGGATTCCGATGTTTCTGAGGCGTTGTAACAGGGTGCTGTGACAGACTGTGTCGAAGGCTGCGGAGAGGTCGAGGAGGATGAGGGCGACTGTGTCTCCATTGTCCAGTAGAGTTCGAATGTCGTCTGTTGCTGCGATGAGTGCGGTCTCAGTGCTGTGTTTGGCTCGGAAGCCGGACTGTGAGGAGTCGAGGGATTTGTTGGTTTCGAGGAAGGCGGCGAGCAGGTTGTTGACAGCTTTTTCGATGACTTTGGCCGGGAATGGAAGGAGCGAGATGGGGCGGTAGTTTTGAGTTCGGTGGGGTCAGCTGTGGGTTTTTTCAGAAGGGCGCTGAGTTCGGCATGTTTCCAGCTTTCCGGGAAGGTGGCGGAGTTGAGGGAGCAGTTGATGAAGTCTCGGAGGTGTGGTGCTATGATGGAGTCTGCTTTGTTGAAGATGTGGTGAGGGCAAGGGTCTGTGGGGGATCCTGAGTGGGTGGAGTTCATCAGGCGGATGGTGTCTTCAGTGGAGATTGGATTCCAGTCATTAAGGATGTACAAGGGGGGTGAAGGTGTGGCAGAAGGTTGGGTGGGTTGGTCTCCGTGCTGGTTGGTGAAGCTGTTGTGGATGTCTGCGATTTTGTCGTGGAAGAATGAAGCTAGGGAGTCGCAGAGGGTTTGAGAGGGAGTGATGTCGTTGGAGTTGGCAGTGGGGTTACTAAACTCTTTGACGATGTTGAATAATTCCTTGCTGTTGTGGGCGTTGTTGTCTAGTCGATCTTTGAATGCGGCTTTCTTGGCAGTCCGGATCAGTTGGTGGTGTATGCGGGTGGCGTTTTTGAAGGTGTCACTGGTGCTGGTGTTTGGGTCTTTTTTCCAGGCCTTCTCAAGGGAGCGACAGAGTTTTTTGGATTTCTTAAGATCATCGTTGAACCAGGGGGCGTTTTTGCTGCCTAGTTTGATTTGACGTTTTTTCAAAGGTGCTAGGTTGTCGGCGCTGTTGGTTAGCCATTGAGTGAGGTTAATGGCTGCTTGGTTGGGGTTCGAAGAGTGGGTAGGGGGGTTTTGAAGAAGCGATGAGGAGATTTGGTCGATGGTGATTTTGTTCCAGTTTCTTCGCAGAGTGGGTTGAGGATGGTTGTGGGTTGTGGTCTTTTTGTAGATAAAGTGAACGCAGCTGTGGTCCGTCCAATGGAGAGCTTTGGTGTGACTGAAGGAGATATGTTTGCTGGAGGTGAAGATAGGGTCGAGTGTGTGACCTGCGTAGTGAGTGGGGGTATTAACAAGTTGTTTGAGTCCGAGGTTGGCGAGATTGTCCAGAAGGGTGGTGGTGTTGTTGTCGTTGCTTTTTTCTAGGTGAAAATTGAGGTCTCCCAATAGAATGTAGTCCTCAGAGGGGAGGGCGTGTGGGGTGATAAAGTCAGTGATGTCTTCACTGAATTGTGCTCGGGGTCCTGGTGGTCTGTAGAGGAGGGTTCCTCTGAGTGTGGTCTTGGGGTCAGTGTGGATCTGGAAGTGGAGGTGTTCGGCGCTAGCGAGGTTGACGTCTGAGCTGGTTGAGATGCGGATGGAATTCTTATGGACGATGGCGATACCTCCTCCTGTTTGGTAGGTGCGGTCTTTTCGGATGATCTTGTATCCTTCCGGGATGGCAATGGTGATGTCTGGGGCTGAGGAGGCGTTCATCCATGTTTCTGTTAGGAAGGCGACGTCCGGAGAGATGGTGTCTAGTAGATTCCAAAGGTCGATGTCGTGTCTGTGGACCGAGCGGGTGTTGAGCAGGATGCATTTTAGGTGGTTGGTGTTGAATCTTTGTTTGGAGTTAGTGGATGAGGAGTTGGTCTTGGTGCTGTCATGCTTGCAGGAGTTGCATGAGAAGGGTCCATGGGTGTGTCCAGGAGCTGCTTGGGCACAGTTGGGGAGTCGGCCGGGGTTTAGGGCTAAGAGGGTGGAGGCGTCATATGTAATGCGGGTGGGGTGGGTGGTACGGGAGACAGGGGGACTGGCGCTGGGCGCGGTCCAGGCGCGGACGGGCGTAGACGGGCTTACCTTTGGCGCACCTTCGGCGCGGCCGCAGCGCGTGGACGCTGCGCGTTGATTCATCTGGCATAAATGGAGAGTGGAGGGGGCGGAGCGTGGGAGGGTCAGCTGGGAGGCGGGGAGCGGGGAGGAGACACGGGCAAGAGTAAATAAACACAAAGATGGCCGCTCGGTAGCTAAATCGAAACTGGGGCACAGCCGGAGTTCGAGTTCGTGTAAGGTTCCTAATGAAAGTATTCAGTAACGCTTCTTATGCAAATTCAATCAGCCGCTCTACAATGCTAGATATGCAATAAATGAAATGCCAAAGAAGAACGATACCAAGCGCATACAATGTAACATATACAGCAATTAAAGTGCGGAATAGAAACGATACCAAGCGCTATAAACTGCGCAATGCGCTGTGTCAGGGCAGGCAGGCAGCAGGTCTCAGGGCAGGCAGGCAAGCGGGGAGAGAAGCGTCCGATGTGCGAGCAGAAATCAGGGTGAGCGACCGCTATGGAGGGAATCCAGGTGGTCACAGAGTAGGGGAGGACGGGGCGAGTGTGATCTATCCGTGTGTGGGAGGGTCAGCTGGGAGGCGGGGAGCGGGGAGGAGACACGGGCAAGAGTAAATAAACACAAAGATGGCCGCTCGGTAGCTAAATCGAAACTGGGGCACAGCCGGAGTTCGAGTTCGTGTAAAGTTCCTAATGAAAGTATTCAGTAACGCTTCTTATGCAAATTCAATCAGCCGCTCTACAATGCTAGATATGCAATAAATGAAATGCCAAATAAGAACGATACCAAACGCATACAATGTAACATATACAGCAATTAAAGTGCGGAATAGAAACGATACCAAGCGCTATAAACTGCGCAATGCGCTGTGTCAGGGCAGGCAGGCAGCAGGTCTCAGGGCAGGCAGGCAGCGGGGAGAGAAGCGTCTGATGTGCGAGCAGAAAGCAGGGTGAGCGACCGCTATGGAGGGAATCCAGGTGGTCCTGGAAACACCAGTTAAGTACTCGGGTGCGGCTGCAATTGGGTGCTTGCCAGCCCACGAAGCTGTCTCCGCTCGGGCTGACAGACACGACGGGGGGAGCTGAAGCCCCGTGAGCCCAATGGGTGTTGCGCGCCTGGATGCTGCCCTCTGAGCTCAATTAGGGATGGGCAGGTGTATTCATGCTATTTGTATAAAATATGCTCTCATTATGCAGGGATGATGTTTGGTTCAGCTAGTTAAACATGACGTTCTCACATTACGTGATTTAACCTCTTCCATACTAAAACCCACTCCGGGATTTTCACTCCGTGAATGTGCCACAGGCCTCTTGGGGAGTGTGGGGGTAGTGAAACAGAAGCGTGGGGGGACTCTAACGAGGAAAAGCAAGTGAAAACCCTTCAATGTTTTCTGATTAGGACAAGCCATCTACTTTGAACAGCGTACACTTTTCTTAACCCACGAATGCCGCTGTGACAACGCTTATGTCATATGCATCACCAGGGGCGTTGCCCCCGCTGCTCTGAGAGCAGAAACAAAGAAAAATAAAACTTTGTTATTATCATTTTCTTGTTCTTTGCTATGGGGTTGGGTAAGGGCAGGCGGGGCTGGAGTCGGAGCCTGGGAGGAGTGGTGTGTGTACACTCTCAAAGTGCGCATGAATGCTTGGCCGGCCGCCTTGGCCCGGCCAAAGCGTCATGAGCACTTCGAATGTTCCCCACTAGTCTGCATTACACAGCCTGGTGGGGAATATGCAGAGGCCCCCAGTCCCCATCTGAGAGCCGCACCACGGTGCTCAGACCAATCACAAAGCTGTATTGCAGTATTGTGATGAGCTTAGGGGAGCCCGGGTGCTACCGGTTTCTGGATTTGCCAGGAAGAGAAGGACCGATGTAGAGACGGTGGCTGCAGAAAGGTAAGTGGATTTTTTGTTGCTTTTTTTTCCAACCCCTGTCTCACCAGCCCTGCTCCCTGCCAGCCGCTACTGTGCCTCACATGTGATGGAGCAGGTTTTTCACAATTTACAATCTCAGAACAAAAAGAAAACCTTTACTACCTAGTATAACAACATCCAGGAAACCAAACTCTTGTCTGCCAAGAAAGGACATGTAATGAAATGTGGTCCCTAATGCATGAAGAAGGTGATGAAATGTGAGCCCTGGTGTATGAAGAACGTTTTGCACCAGAATTTCCCTAATGGCCCCAAAAACTTCCCAGTGCAAATTTGTGCCGGGAAGTGTATGAGTTTTTTCCTCAATTTATACATCAGGACACATGGTGGGGACTAACACATGAAAACTGTGCCTGCTCCCATTTTGGATTTGCTATAATGAGGGCAGGTTCAAGGATTGATGGAGCCCTGGGAAGAATAGGAATGTGCAAGGCCTCTCTAAGATGTAACATCACAGAAAGTTACATCAATTGAACATCAGTTTTCTGGCATTGCTGAAGCAGCTTTGCAAGAAACAACTTACCAGGTGTGGTTTTCAATACAATTGCTAAAACTATAAATAATAAATAATCAGCAATAAAATAACTTCATATATTATGAAGCTATATTACATGGAGATATGTTACATTAATCAAATTGGCTGAAAGAGCTAGGTTTCCCCAAAACTGATATGGTTACTGCGATGTTCACTGATTGCTTCCAAATTATGGCATGATTATAATTCCACATTAGATAGTCCCCAAACTATATTGTGGCACTTTAAGTGACTCCCAGCCCTCCTTTTATGCTAGTGATGTTGAAGATAAGGTATTTGGTTTTCAGCAGGCATTGGGGATCAACAAAAACAAGCGTATGCTAGATCGGGTGCGTGACCTGCAAGGGCTCCAGCAAACAACAGAAAGCACAGATCGCAAATAAAATGAAGATTAGACTGCACAAAAGTCATACACTGGGGGTGACTAATACAATGACAGAAAGAGCATTAAAGACTGGCTCCAAAATGCACCTAAACACAACAATTAGACTACATTTTTAAGAGATGCTAAGATCTGAACTAATTTAAAGATATACAGAAGAGATGGCTAAAAAGGGGAAACAGTTTGTGGCCAGTGAAAAAAAGACCGCCTAAGCTTTACTAGGAGCCAGTCAATAAACAGAAACATTAAAGCAACACAACAAAAAGGGCTTACTATAGTAGGTTCTGTGCAGTTTTCAGCTCTGCAGAAAGGAAATTTAGCAGTGTAGAACAAGTAGGTTGGGGGAAGGTGGTGCTTGACTTGCAGCATAACGCTAAAGTAATATCAGAGACTTACAGTTAAAACAAACTTCTTAAAAAGAAGATGCCAAGAAAGATTATTTCATTTCCCATCATCCATCAGTACTGTTACACACATTACTGGAACTCTTAGCATCCATCTACACAGGAAGTGACATTATTGAATTTCCTATTATACATCTGGACAGGAAGTGACATTACTGGTTTTTCCACCAAAATCGACTTTAAAAGAAGAAGCCAAGCAAGAGGTCTTTACTTCCCATCCCCCATCAACACAGGAAATTAAATCACGGCACCCTGCACTCCTTCCCCACTCCCAGGACCTAGTTAATGGCAGCTGCAACCCAGACATGCAGTGGACGTGCCTGGACCGTGTCTAGTGCCAGGAACCCTGGTCCGATTACCACCCAGTGATACTCTGCAGCACTCCTTAAGTCACTAGACCCCAGATGCTGTGCCCCAACTGCTGCTGTGCAGTGCCTTGCACCACTGCAGAAGCTTTCACCTGCACCCACTGCTGGTTCTCCAGCAGCCACACACCCCCACGCAAATTTTAACAATTCCCTTCACACCGACCCTACACCACACGACACAGCAAACCTGCATGTCAACACCCACTCGCATGCATACTTCTCAGCACACAATCACTCAACAAACACACAACCAACATATGGAACCTGCTGGGTAGTGACACACCTGACATCCTCTTTATCACAGAAACCTGTTTCCAACCCTTCATTGGCTCTCGACATTGCCATGGTAATCCCAGCAGGCTACAAGACTGAGCGACAGGATCACCTTCACAAGCCAGGAGGAGGATTCGCTATCATCTACAAGGAATCCATCAAATGCACAATATCCACAGAGAATACCACCCCATTTATGGAACCCTTAACTTCAAGTTGCAAATCTCAGAAAACCTCACCCTAAACGGAATCCTCGCCTACTGACCACCCAGACCGTGAGCCACCTTTACCAACCTCATCACCAACTTAATTGTTCTGCTCACCATCAACTCCTGAGCCTTCATTCTCCTTAGTGACCTCAACTTTCACCAGGAAGACCGATAGGACCCCTGTACCACAACACTCCTTGAAAGCTTGAGCAATGATTGGACTCACCCAACTCTTCTCAAAACCAACACACACTGCAGGACACACACTGGACCTCATCTTCACCACAAGTAACATCATCAAATACAACTCGATCACACACCATCATATGTTCTGACCACTTCATGGTCTACTTCCAAATCAAAGCACTTCAACTCAACTCCCCTACCAGGTTCAGCATTGTAAGCCACATCTGGGGCAAAATTACAGAAGCAGACTGACTCAGTGCCCTCAGCGCAGATCAACCTCGCCCCACAGACAACCTCAACAAGGACTTCAACAACTTTAACAACTGGATCAAGAACTGCACGGTCTACCTCTCACCCATCAAATCCAACAAGCATAGAAGATCATACAAGCAGGCCAGCTGGTACACAGAAGACTAATGAGACACCAAACAACACCATAAACAGCTAGAAAGGAAATGGAGAGCCAGACACAAGACCACTGACATAACTACCTACAATGCTGCACTCAGACGCTATCACCAGCAAATAAGCGACACCAAGAATAAAAGCACGAGTGGACCGCATCGACTGAAGCTACAACACCTGCAAGGAGATCTTCTTGATCATTAAGGATTTCCCCCTGCCCTCAGCCACTGTCTCCCACACCGCTGCCTCCCAGACCCTCTGCGACAACCTATCCAACTCCTTCCCCAGCAAAATCACAAACATCTCCAGCAACTTTGCACACAAACCCAACCCCAGAGAACTCTTTGCTAGCCTACCCACTACCGACCACAAGGCCACCTGACAGAATGGGCAATCCTCACCAGAAATGACACAGCAGAAATCATGCAGAGTGTTAGACTTGGGTGTCTCTAGTTGGCACAGGTAGGTACTTGTGACAAATAGGGACCCTTGCCTCTAGTCAGGGTAAGGGGGTACACTCCCAAAATAACCCTCGCTCACCTCCTTGGCAGCTTGGCACGAGCAGTCAGGCTTATCTCAGAGGCAGTGTGTAAAGCATTTGTGAACACATACAGTAATCAAGTGACAACATTACAGATGGACACCACACAGGTTGTATATTAAAAATAATTATTCTTTATATAGATTTAACACAGGACCACAAACAACAAAAATCCTCAATACTGTACTTAAAATGGTAGGTTTAGCTTAGTTCCCTTTAGTTCTTAAAATGCGACACTTTGAGTCAATGTACCTTATGATGTGTCACGCTTCCACGATGAAAGTGTTGCAGAGACGGAGAAGCGGCAAAGATGCGGTGGAAAGAAATAAAGACGTCAAGTTCTTCCTGATGCGGCACGCTTCTCCGATGTTGCGAGAAGTCTCGACTTGATGCGTCAGCTGCAGCGGTGACACCCTTGTTCTGTGATGCGACGAAAGCGGCCTTAACGGTGACACTCTTCTCCGACGATGCGAGACACTTCCGCTCGATGCGACAACTGCAGCGGCGACACTCTTGTTTTGTGATACGACGACAGCAGCTCCGATGGCCGCACGCTTCTCCGTGGATGCGAGGTGCTTCTCTTGATGTGGTGCAATGCGACAGCTACAGCGGCAACATCCACGATGCAACAGCAGCGGCTGCGATGGTGACCCGCTTCTTCCTTGTTGCGAGACGCTTCTCTTGATGCGGTGCAATGCGACAGCTACAGTGGCGTCATCCACGATGCGATGGCAGCGGCTGTGATAGCGACACGCTTCTTCGGGGTTGTGGGACGTTTCTTGAGATGCTGTGCAATGCGACAGCTACAGCGGCGACATCCACGATGCGATGGCAGTGGCTGCGACACGCTTCTTCCTCTTGAGTCGCGCTTCCAGCTCCTTGCGACACGCAGTCCCTCAGAAGGCCCAAAAAAGCAGCAGCCACTTCCAAAGAACTTTTGGGGAGCTGGGGGTTGAAGGTTGTTGTCCCTGAGACTTCAGCAGGAGGCAAACTCTGCTCTCAAGCCCTTGGAGATCCTTACACATTGAATAAAGCACACAAAGGTCTTCCTCCTTTCTTTGGCAGTCAGGCAACCACTGCAGGCCAATCCCCCAAGCAGCACTTCAGCTCAGGCATCGTCTCTCCTCAGTTTCTTCAGGTTCCTCTCCTCAGTAAAGGTTCTTCTTGTTGTCCAAAAGTGATCTAAATTCTTGGTATCAGGGTCCCAATACTTATACCCCAAAATCATTTGTCCTCTGAGGGTGAAGAACTGAAATCTTCATTCTCAGGGGTCTCACTAATACAAAAGAACTTGGCACAGAAGCTGAAATATTAAAAGACATCTTTATTAAACTTAATAAGTGAGACTACGTCGCACAGGAGCCTTTAGCACCTGAATGAGGCAGTCTAAAGAATACAGAACACAGAGGTCTTTTATATGCTTTGGATTACAAACTCAGCATAAAAGAAAGGGGCAGTCCTAGCTTCTGCAAGCATACAAAATACCTAATATGGACATACAAGATCTGCAAAATATTAGTCAATAGAAAAACATCATGTAACCAGAATGTCCCCCTTACGTTGTGTTTCTGCCCAACCCATAAGTCAATCAATTACAGCACTCATAGGTCAATCAGTAATGGCAGAACATGTCTGTATGCAGTTAGGCCAGCTAGTGTCTGAGATTGCTTTCAAAGCAAGGACAGAGGGGGGGTTTCTACACGTTGCAGTCCAAAGGGCAGAAACACTTCATGAATAGAGCAGTCTGTGTAAAGGCAACACAAATTGAAGACAAATGTAAGATGGAGTCAAAATTAAAGAACCTCAAGGGCAGAGGGGCCTTTGCCCATTCCAAACCAGTTCTTGAGCATTCTGTTTACATGACTCCTTCTTTTCTTTCACAGTGCAGGGCAGAAACATCAGAAACCCCACAGGAGGTGGAGCCAGCATTGTGGAGGAAAGGCACAGCCCTGGAGCACTCTGTTATCTTGACTCCTTCTCTTCTTTCACAGTGCAGGGCAGAGACATCAGACACACCACAGGAGGTGGAGCCAGCATTGTAGAGGGAAGGCACAACCCTATTCAGGTCCCAGGTGGAACTCCTCCCTCCCATCTAGATGCAGATCTCTCTATTCACCACTGGGCTGACTCACCCTGTCTCCTGGAATCCCCCAGCCCTGTCACTCAAACTCCAGACATGGAATACATAACCAAGCAGGGGCAGGCTTGGATAGTTAGACAAGAAAATACCTACTTTCTAAAAGTGGTATTTTCAAACACAGAATGTTAAAACCAACTTGTTTTATGTATTTTATCATTCTGAGTTCAGGTATACTAAACTCGAATTTCTACCATGTTCCCTGAGTCAGTGAGGATTATAAGATGTAATAATCTAACTGCCCATTCTGTCCTATGGAGAAGAGGTAGCCTTACAATAGTGAAAAAGGAAAATGGCTGTAATTCACTATTAGGACATGTCACACACACCAGGGCATGTCCTACATTATACTTACAATGCACCCTGTCCTTGGGCCTACCATAGGGGTGTCTGATATGAAGAAAAGGGAAGGTTTAGGGACTGGCAAGTGGGTGCACTTACCCAGTCAACATGGCAGTCCCAGACTGCACACAGGCTCTGCTATGGCAGACCTGAGACACATTTTTACAGGCTGCTTCTGTAGGTGGCACAACCAGTGCTGCAAGTCCATTATCAGCATTTGGTTTACAAGCCCTGGGCACACTCAGTGCACTGTGCTAGGGTCTGGCCAGTAAACCAAATCAGCCAATCATGGAATCACTAATCCATACATCAATTTATAATAGGGAGAGCATATGCACGTTGGCACTGATCAGCAGTGGTAAAGTGCCCAGAGTCATAAAACCAACAAAAACAGGTCAGCCAAAATACAGGAGGAAGGCAAAAAGTTCAGGGATGACCCTGCAAAAAGGGCCAAGTCCAACACAACCCTCTTCCAGCCAAAACGCAAGGGAGACCAATCACTACTCTGATGGTCTTCCCTGCTTTGGGCAATAGAACGTGGACCTGGCCTGCAGCCGCAGGGGCATATTCCAGTTTTATGCCAATCTGAACCCATTTCAATCCCTCTGTCCATACTATCAGGGTCTACCATGCTAATCCATGGGGAACCCTTCTCTTCACCTGTGGACACCACCTGTGCAGCATCTATCCATAACTTGCTCACAGTTGTGCCCCAATTGACAGACAGCAAGTCACAGTGGCCACTCACAGTAGTCAGGGATGAGACCCAGGCCTTATGCCTCTCAGGGCTCTCAAACCTCTGTGGCGTCGGAGAGCGGGGGCAGTAGCCCCAGGTGCTTGGCACCCTTTGTCCACTCTCCCTCCTGTCAGGTCCGATATGACATCCTGACACTGACCCACCAGCCCCAGGCCTGTACCCGGCGGCTGGACAAGAGACAAGGGTGGGTTCTCCCACACCCTGTCCTCCTCCTTGGGGCTCTGTACCCTCCCACCTGGAGCAGTACCCCTTCCAGGTGTCCTGCACAATTCTTCCACCAGTTCAGGGGTTCTATCCTGCAACTGGGCTTCCTGGTCAGGGGGGCACCCTGAACCTGGCCCTCCAACCTAGGGTCTAAACCCTACAGCTGCACCAGGGTCAGAGGCGAGGACTCCCTCCCTCTGCACCCCCTTCCAGAGCACTGCACCCTCCCAACTGGAGTGGTACCCCTAGAAGCTACCTCGGTCAGGACACTGATTACAGTTGCCCCTTCCTCCAGGTCAGACAACACCTGAACCTGGCTTCCCAACCCAGGAACCAAATCCTGCGGTTGAACACTTGCCCAGTGCACCAGGACTTCCTTGGGAGTACGCATGCCCCCCTGGAGGGTAACACATAACTCATGTGTTGTGTGATAGTCTGCCTGGCGCAGATCTCCAGACCCCTGTCCATCTAACAGTGCGCGAAGATCCCCGGAGACAGAAGTGGTGTCACCATGGTTATTCACTGGTGACGCAGCCCTTCTGGCTGGCCCCTGACCCACTGGTTCTTCCACTGGGGCCTCTTTCCCCCTCTCACCCCTCAGTCTGGACTTCTGTACCCTCCACTTAGGAGCGTCACTGCCAGACACCAGAACTAATGGAGGCCTGCAGTGCTTACAGACACTCCCAGTTCACCAGAAACTAGGGGATCCCCTCAACGGGCAGCCCATCAGGACAGCCTAGGCTCCCCACCTGATGTTCCGGCTGGGCTCAGCAGACCTCCATGTCTGGGACTGCTTTTAAATAAAGCAGTAAAGGAAAACGCGATGCATTTAAAAAAAGAGAAATTAAACGTTTTCGTTTTTTTAAGGGCAGGTAATGGACCCTGGGACCACTGCTTGCCCCTATAAAATATTTTCCCCTGCATTCACAAAGGGGAAGGGGCCCCCTGGGGACCCCTTCCCATTTGCGAATGGGTTACCACCCTCTTGAAGAGGACGGTAAATTGCAAGTGTTTTGCAACCTCAATTGCGGTCTCAAAACAATCTTACATAGGGTAGCGAGTCGCTATTAGGAAGGGACGCCCTTGGAACGCCCCTTCCTAACAACGAGTCGCTAATCCTATTTAGCGAGTCGGAAACAAAGTGTGAGTCGCTAAATAGGGTTTGTACATGGCCCTATTGTATTTTGTATGTGCACACGGGTCGCAAACCCGTTTGAGCATGTAAAATAGGGTCATACATCTGACCGTAGATCTTTAAATAATTCTCTTCTTTTAGATGCTTCTTTTTCTCAAAGTTTGATTCAAACACTCGGGAAATCTTTCTACAGCTAGAGACTTCATTATTTTATATGCTTCTAAAACACGCAAACTTAATAATCAAAAGTCAACTAAACTCTGCTTAGTGGGGGGCTCTATGCTAGAGCTCTGGGGCTGGGGATAACCAAATTGGTTTAAATCCCCTGACAAGCCCCGCCATCCACTCATCTACCCAGCTAACCCGTCTTGCCACAACCAGCCGGACTGCAGGGAGCGAAGAAAAATAAAAAAGACATATTCACTTACCACAGGAAGATCGTCCAGCGCGCCATCCCCTCTCCTGCCTCGATGCTGGACTAATTAAAGGGCGATGCCTCACCAGATGAGGGTCGCATGTTAGCCAGCTGTCGTCCCGCCTGCAGTAAATTGGAGCCGCAGTTCAACCGGGGTCGTCCAGACCGCATCGGCACGGGTGGACCAGAGTTGTACAATCAGGCAAAGTCCCTGAACCACATCCCTCGTCTGGCCAGCCCCCCCGCTGGATACGCCGCACACCCGTGCCCACCCGCACAACCGCCTATGAGAGAAGTTTTTTTCCTGCGGGGCCGGGTACCGATGAGTGGATCCCCCAGGGAGCTCGAGAGTCGGTGAGGGCAACGCTGGATGAACCGCCATCAGACCTAAAGACCTCCTCGGACCCTTTCATTTTTCTGCCCACATAGACGGTTGGATGCCTCCAGGAGTCGGGCATATCAACGAAAGTCACCCTGCCGGTAATGCGTGAGTAAAGTACTTCTCAAGACTTTTAACTGTTTCTCTCCCCTGGAAAGTGGCATCGCACTGCGTTGCTGGCTGCCTGACTCTAAAATGGCGGCCGCCGTGGACATAGATGCAATATGAGTGGGCACGATCAAAATAGTGCAGCCATCAGCTGCTTTTTCTCAATTTACCAAGCGCGACAACCAGTTTGTTACAGCCCAATTCAACCCCCATTTATAAGATCTACACTGCAAAGGGCTACAGAAAGAGGACTGGACACAGCAAGAGTAAAGGCCCTCACAGCCATGAGATGAGGCTAAAATACTAGGATGGCGGCCATCTTGGAAGGGCCCAATTTTAAATCACTTAAAGGGAAATATAAGATCTAGGGGACAAAGTGGATAAAACTACGACTAATAGAGCTGCAAGCTACGAGAGACAAGGAATAGCATACAAATGAGATCACCACTGTAGTTTTTTTTTTTTTTATTGATTATGGCAGGAACCAGTTTAGATCGTGCCATCACAAACTCTTTTACCATAAAATACCCAACAGGTCTATCCAAGAATGCAACCAAAAAATTTAAACACAACCTTATTAGAAAACACCCAGACACGCTGATCTCGGACCCCTACTTCAACCTAAACAAAGGCGTAATTATTAATGACTTGATATTTTTCACCAGAAAAACGGCTAAATGGCGCACTATCATTTTGAAGATGCTTAATGTAAAAGTCACCAACAACATTCCACATGGCACAAAATTTAAGATCATTCCATCACCAAGACTAAGAGCGGACCTATACATAACTATCTACAAGAATGGCGTTGTACTTATACAAGCAGCGAACAACGAGTTAGAAAAGTTAGACAACCTATTTTCTATGCTAAAAGGGTGGGTAGATACCTCTAAACTCTCTAATCAACGACAGACCACACTACTCACCTCCAACAATACCTCCACAGATATTGCAACAATCAGAGACCCTATAGATCCACACTCTACAAGGATACCAGGAGTCACAACATTATCAGGAGGCGCATTAGACGGAAATGATACAGAGACAGGTGAAAATTCCACACCTTATTCCAATACCGCCCTGACGCCACCTCAGCAAGATACCACCCCAACGCCACCTCAGCGAGAAGAATCAACCCCTCTATTCACAGGATTTGATGCAACATCAACGAGAAGAATCAACGCATCCATCTCAAGATTGGAATTCTCCTACACATAGGACAGTCAATGGGACAACATTAACAGGAGGCTCATTAGACAGAAATGATACCAAGAAAGGTGAAAATTCGACACCACATACCAATACCGCCCCAATGCCACCTCAGAGAAAATAATCAACGCCTCCATCTAGTAATATGACGCCGCCTCAGCAAGAAGAATCAACACATCTATCTCGAGATGAGAACTCTCCTACAAGTAAGACAGACAACATGAACTGCCCTCAAGAAACAAAAGATATGAAAGCTAACCCCCCCAGTAAATCTCAATCAACATACTCACAAAGTACACCAAGGACCTTAAGAATATCTTATCCTCGTAACGTAAGATCAAGAGCGCGGGTCTCAGGGAGCGCATCCCACCACTCAAACAGAGAAGACACTAACACCCGAACCAATGACACAAATAAGAAAAATAAAATGAAGAAACCAAAGTTCATAAGCGGCAGGACAAAAGCAAAACTCAAAATAGGCAGACGCATATTCCCAAAATATTCTCACAATCTCAGAAAGAAATCGAAGCTCTTCAAACAAAAGTGGATAACATGGCACAGTCCATTTTTAATGCATTACAATCGTTAGAAAAAATTATGGAAATCACGGTAAGCACCCACGCCAAAGTCGAATACCTTCAACAACTAGTGCATAGCTCTCAAGAACAGAGTAGAGAGACAACCATGCCACTGTCAAATAGGCATAACCGACCAGACAGAAATCTTAAATACCTTTCAGATGAAGAAACCCTAACCATAATACGATCATATGAGCCGGAAGCTAGCAGCAGAGAGGAAGAAATCAAGTCAATCCCGATCGATGCCAATAGAATATCTTGGCCTAAGAATAGGAAACCCAACCATAACAACCTACAAAAAGTCCAGCTAACCACCAATATTCAAGAAATGAACAATAGTAGCGCAGGGAAACCACCACTATGCCTACTGCTCAACTGTCGATCCGCAGCAAAACATGCCTCGGACATTGCTGCCCTCATTTTTAATCAGAAAATAGTCGTAGCAATCCTAACAGAAACATGGCTCACCGAATCCTCTTCCCCGTTCTTTTGGTTCCACCTCTTTATAACATTGTCCGATTAAACAGATGAAAAAAGACAGGTGGCGGTATAGCCTGCATTCACCGATCGGATATAGAGATCAACCAAATACAATCCGACCCTCTCGAATCTTGTAATTACCTAGGCCTCAACGTAAGAACTGCAGACAATTAAAGATACAACCTGCATGCGCTTTACCACCCACCAGGAAATAACGCTAATTTAATTGAACAGCTAATGGAGATCATCACTGCTAATTCTAACAGTCACACTAATAATATATTCCTCGGCGACTTCAATTTACACTGGGATGACAATAAGAACAAACAGATCATGGCACTAAAAGACTTTCTAACTGATCTAAACCTTACTCAAGCCTGCACACAACCAACCCACTCGAAAGGGGCAACCTTAGATTGGATAATCTCAAAGAGTAAAGATGTTACAGTCCAATCAATTGTTCCTTGTGATTGGTCAGATCACCATGCCATAAACTTCCTGATACCCACAATAAAAAAGATCAGAACTACGCAGTCTGTCAAAAAGAAAAAATGGACCCGGGACACCAAAGAACCTAATATTGAGCTACTAATAGCAAGATGTGAGAAGGAACTAAATCCGCCCAACAGCTTACGGAACGCTAACAAACTCACTGAGCACTACACTAAGTCAATGACGAATTTAGTCAACTCCACCATGCCGCTAAAACTAAAAAGAATATCTGAGAAGGATAAAAATCCATGGTTTAATGAGTCTTTGAATGAAGATAGGCGCAAACTGAGACTGGCAGAAAGAAAATGGAGACAGAACCCATCATCCCCCCAACTTAAAACACTCAGAAAGATCCGAAATGAGTACAACAAAAAGGTACTCAATTCCAAGAAGGAATTTTTTAGTAGATCGGAACAGGACAGTGCCTAAAACAGACCGCAGAAACTATTTGAGATGTTAAAACAACAATCAAACAAATTGGCTAGATCTGCACAAGAAACCACTAAAACTCAATTGAGCTGCAAAGAATTCTCAACTTTCCTCAATGATAAGGCCAACACACTAGAAAGAGAGCTCAGGTTGGCAGCCGACAACCTTCCTAGACAACCACCAACACAAAACATTATTACCACGACAAACGATCAGGACAGACTTAAAAACAACGCACAATGGGCAACCTTCGAGCTATATGACCAGAATACCTTTGACAAAACGCTATCGGATATCAAACCTAATAGTCACTACAATTACCCCCTCCCCTCTAAATGCCTGAAAAGAATCAATCGTATCGTCGTCCCAATATGGAAAAAAATAATAAATGCCTCACTAACACAAGGGATCCTTCCTGAATGTCTAAAAACTGGTCAAGTCATCCCCATCATCAAAAAACCTACAGCGGACCCAACAGAGCCCAATAACTTCCGCCCAGTAACCAATATTCCGATACTTGCCAAACTAATCGAGAAATGTGTACAAAATCAACTGAGCAAACACATCGCCAATTTCAAGCTGCTAGACGACTGCCTATCTGGATTCAGATCAGGCCACAGTACAGAATCAGCAATCTTACACAGAGTGGATGATGCGCTTTAGATCACAATCAACCTTGTCTACTAGTCCTTCTTGACCTGTCGTCTGCCTTTGACATGGTAAACCATGAAAAATTGCTAGCCAGACTTCAGTACAGGATGGGACTATCTGGAATTGTTCTGAAATCGTTTGAATCCTTTCTCCAGAACAGAACCCAAAGATTCTTAGTCAACCAGTCGCTTTCCTCATCTTGCCCGAATTCGAATGGAGTCCCTCAAGGATCTACACTATCCCCTTCACTATTCAACCTCTATGTTGAACCCCTCACAGAAATTCTCCGAGACGCAAACATATCCTATCACATGTACGCAGATGGCACTCAGATATACATCAAGATAACGTCACTGGAAGACATAAAGAAAATTAATGAGGCCTTGAGAATGTCACTACACTGGTTAACTAACAATCATCTGAAACTAAACGCACAAAAAACAGAATTCCTATTATTTCACCACCTAAGAAATCCACAGAAGTCAAGGAATGGACCAAATTGATCACAGCTCTAAATTGCACCCCTACACTAGTCGAATCTGCAAAATCACTAGGAATCACGCTCGATAAGAGCCTTGACATGAAAGCTCACATCAAGTCAATGACAAAAAGTGCCTATATTAGAAAAGTGAAACCACTCATCTCTACGGCGGACCTCAAACTGGCAGTTCAGTCATTAGATATTTCAAGGATCGAATATGGGTGCACAACTCTAGCAGGTCTATCAAAAATGTCCACAGCTCCACTAAAAGCATGTCTAAATGCGGCAACAAGACTCATTACTGGAACCAGAAAATACGACCATATCTCCCCGCACCTGAAAGCATTAAACTGGCTACCATACGAAGCTAGAATTCAATTCAAAATGGCATGTACTACACACAAATCGCTCCACTACAAAACTCCAAGGTATTTAGCTCAGAAAATAGAGCTCTCAGGGGAAAGCAGACCAGCTAGGGGTGCCAGAGATCTGCTGTTGAAACCACCCATTTTCCGGAAGAAGAAAACATTTGACAGGCTTTCTCTGGAACTCACTCCCTCCAAACATTAGAAAAATTCAAACATAGCAACATTCAAGAAGGCAGCAAAGAACTTCCTAATGAGCAAGTTCCTTCCATAGACGAGACTACACACTTTATCATCATGTCTATGTCCCAAACGCTCGATCATGAACCGGTTTCTGCCGGAGAATTAACGGAAAGCACATCAGAACCGTGTGGATAGAAATACTGTTAAACAGTGTAAAACTTTATGTTAGCTGAGAATGACACGAAAGACATGTACAGGAATACTATTTATAATAATGTTGCTTTTCACTATTTATCTCAATTGTTTCAAAATTATTTTCAAAATGTAAATGTTAAGCGCTCTGATGCCCAAGGGTCAAGTCCGCACTATATAAAACTCTATAAATAAAAAATAAAAATAAAAATAAATAAAAATATTAAACATTTAGAATACCTACATTATACTTCTAAATCCAAATCCCACCTTGATCCATTACTTAAAGCTAAGTTTAATTTTAATAAGCTTTCTACAGCAAACGGCACTTATTTACTTCAATCTAAAACTAAACACTATGGTAGACAAAATAATGCTGAAAAACTTTTAGCCAACTATCTCAAGGAGTGTTGTAGAGTGGTCGTCCTTCTTGAAGAGCAAAATACTCATCTCCTTACTAATATCCTAGAGAAATTGAAATTCTATTATTCCACTTTGAATACTCCGGAATGGTTCCCTTCTTCTGACTCAATTTCACAATATTTATCTTGTATTTGTATGGAACATGTCTCTTCTATTGATTTCACCCCACCTGAGATGAAGACCACTACTTGAGACATTCTCAACTCATTGAATTCTATTAAGAACTGGAAAGCTCCTGGACCAGATGGATTCATGATTGAATTGTATCTACACTTTTCAAAAATTCTATTACCTAAACATTTCCAGCTATTTTCATTTTTTATCAGTAATATTTTGGCAAAAGGGACATTTCAAGAAGCTTTAATCTGTCTTATCCCTAAGGTAGGTAAGGATCTCTAACTTTGCAAGAATTAGACACCTAAGTTGGTTACCTAGATTACACAATTTTGACAAAGATCATTGCTCCCCACCTAAACTGATTGATCGAGAGTAAACAGGGTTTATTAAATGCAGAAATGTAACATAATACCAATGTTTTTCTTTATGCAATTAGCTCATCCAATAAGTATGCACATTCTTAAGCAGCAGATTCTCTAGATGCTGAGAAAGCTTTGACCGCATGAGCTGGTCTTTCATTTTCCACACGCTTAAATGGATTGGTTTTACGCAAATATTTTCTTATTCTAGTTTCTCTTCTTTATTCATCTCTGTCGGCTTCCATTCTTTGAATGGTCTTCTATCACAATCCTTTCTGCTGTATAGAGGAGTTAAAATTGCAAAAAACACAGTTGATGGACAGAATGTAGAACAATGTCATACATTCACCCCAGTACAAGGATCTGGGCCTAAATCCATCGTTTTTTTGCACTCCACACCACCCTGGGTTAGACACTGGCTATATGCAAATCAGCTCTGACCCTGTGCCTCATGGGAACAGTCCAGTCCGAACTACCAAGCCATGTCTTTCCCAGACCGGAATCAAGCATCCAAGGACCGGTTTCTGGCTATCAGCCTGGATAGCTTGACTCCAGTGGTGTGGAGAGCCTGGGACTCACGTCTGAGCACACCCAGCCCACTCGGGGTGAAAATTTCAAAAAACACAGTTGATGGACAGAATGTAGAACAATGTCATACATTCACCCCAGTACAAGGATCTGGGCCTAAATCCATCGTGTTTTTGCACTCCACACCACCCTGGGTTAGACACTGGCTATATGCAAATCAGCTCTGACCCTGTGCCTCATGGGAACAGTCCAGTCTGAACTACCAAGCCATGTCTTTCCCAGACCGGAATCAAGCATCCAAGGACCGGTTTCTGGCTATCAGCCTTCATCAGCCTGGATAGCTTGACTCCAGTGGTGTGGAGAGCCTGGGACTCACGTCTGAGCATACCCAGCCCACTCGGGGTGAAAATTGCAAAAAACACAGTTGATGGACAGATTGTAGAACAATGTCATACATTCACCCCAGTACGAGGATCTGGGCCTAAATCCATTGTTTGTTTGCACTCCACACCACCCTGGGTTAGACACTGGCTATATGAAAATCAGCTCTGACCCTGTGCCTCATGGGAACAGTCCAGTCCGAACTACCAAGCCATGTCTTTCCCAGACCGGAATCAAGCATCCAAGGACCGGTTTCTTGCTATCAGGATGCTTGTTTCCGGTCCAGGGAAGACATGGCTTGGCAGTTCGGGCTGGACTGTTCCCATGAGGCACAGGGTCAGACTGATTTGCATATAGCCATGTCTGAACTGGGGTGGCCGAGTGAGCTAAAGAATGGTGATGGATTAAACCCAGATCAGTTGACTGGGGGTGAGTGTTTGATTTGCTCAAGCGCTCCGTCCATCATCCCCTTTTGTATCGCTTTGTTCACCCTTAGTGTGGCAGGGTATGCTCAGACATGAGTCCCTTGCTCACTTGGCCACTGGATTAAAGATAGCCTGGCTGATGAGGATTATGAATCCGAAACCGGTCCCAGGATGCTTGTTTCCGGTCCAGGGAAGACATGGCTTGGCAGTTCGGGCTGGACTGTACCCATGAGGCACAGGGTCAGACTGATTTGCATATAGCCATGTCTGAACTGGGGTGGCCGAGTGAGCTAAAGAATGGTGATGGATTAAACCCAGATCAGTTGACTGGGGGTGAGTGTTTGATTTGCTCAAGCGCTCCGTCCATCATCCCCTTTTGTATTGCTTTGTTCGCCCTAAGTGTGGCAGGGTATGCTCAGACGTGAGTCCCTTGCTCACTTGGCCACTGGATTCAAGACAGCCTGGCTGATGAGGATTATGAATCTGAAACCGGTCCCAGGATGCTTGTTTCCGGTCCAGGGAAGACATGGCTTGGCAGTTCGGGCTGGACTGGTCCCATGAGGCACAGGGTCAGACGGATTTGCATATAGCCATGTCTGAACTGGGGTGGCCGAGTGAGCTAAAGAATGGTGATGGATTAAACCCAGATCAGTTGACTGGGGGTGAGTGTTTGATTTGCTCAAGCGCTCCGTCCATCATCCCCTTTTGTATCGCTTTGTTCGCCCTAAGTGTGGCAGGGTATGCTCAGACGTGAGTCCCTTGCTCACTTGGCCACTGGATTCAAGATAGCCTGGCTGATGAGGATTATGAATCCGAAACCGGTCCCAGGATGCTTGTTTCCGGTCCAGGGAAGACATGGCTTGACAGTTCGGGCTGGACTGTTCCCATGAGGCACAGGGTCAGACTGATTTGCATATAGCCATGTCTGAACTGGGGTGGCCGAGTGAGCTAAAGAATGGTGATGGATTAAACCCAGATCAGTTGACTGGGGGTGAGTGTTTGATTTGCTCAAGCGCTCCGTCCATCATCCCCTTTTGTATCGTATAGAGGAGTTAGGCAGAGATATCCTCTTTCGCCTTTACTATTCAAATTGGCTTTTGAACCTTTCTTGCTTAAAATATGACAAAATGTCCATAAATGTGGATGATACTGTAGTCTTTATGTCTAATCCAGCTTCCTCTTTATTGGCATTCTGAAGTGAAATTAGTAAGTTTGCTATAGTTTCTGGATATTAACTCAACATTGATAAATGCAAAATCCTTCCTCTCATCAAATTCTGCTTTAAACATTAATTTTTATGTTCTAATTTTGCCTGAGCACCTGAGAAAACTAAGTATTTTGAACTTTGGTTTACTAATATCATTAAAGACACTGTATTAATATAAATTTAGTAGTCACCAAAATTACATTTCTCATATCACAATGGAACCCCTCATTCTTGTTATGGTGAGGCTGACTAGACGCTATCAAATATCTACCGGATGTTAGTACCTATTATCCTCTTTAACTTAGCTAATTTGCCTGGTCGAATTCCATATCATTATCTCAAATCAATTTTACTTTCATTCTTATGAAACAATAAAACACCTTGTTTGTCTCTTGCTAGACTTCAACTAGTTAAAGATTTAGGCGGAATCAATTTCCCAACTTTTTCATGTTATTACACTGCTATCTTTCACAATATATACAGATTTGCATTTATAGACCATCTTTCACAAACTCCTTCTTTAGGGGTGGAACTCAAACTTTCCTTTATTACACCATTTTTTTTTCTTTAGAATTGACCTTATAGGATGGTGTTCAACATTATACTGAATAAAAAATCTGATCTGAGGCTCATTGGAATCCAGATTTTTTTCATAGATGTACACCAGGAGGTTCCGTTTGAGTCATTTTATGTAGTAATTTATCAATCTGTATGTTAGCACTCGTTAATATGCTTCATAAAGATTTTTGGTGGGATAACCTCTCTTGGAGAATCTTGCATTCATCATACTGGCCTCTTTTTCAAATTCCTCATCAAAGGAACAGATTTTTCATGCTCTTAGCAATTGGCTATAAGGGATGCTCCATTTTAATGCTTTGGGATGTCCACTGTTTGCCTGCAGTATTTAATTGCTCGCAGTTTCCTCACAACAGATTTGCGAATTTAATTTGTCAATTTCAACATATAATGCTACGTCAAGTAAGGGTCTTGCTCCGTGCAGTGGTTTCTTAGTTGTTCAATTTGTCAATATATTCGACTAACTTTGAGTCAGCTCCATCACAAATAAGAAACACATTTTCAATAAATCGCACCCACTGAACTGTTTTGAATGTGTCTTCATCTGCACAGGCTACCTCCTTTTTCCTGCAACCCATAAACAGATTGGCATATGTCTGGGCAAAGGAGATCCCCATAGTTGTTCGTTGCTTTTGTAGATAGATCTTATTATCAAAAAGTATAGTATTGTAGCATGGTCATTATCATTGGAGTGTGTTGTAGGAAGTTATTTGGTCTAGCTTTTAAAAACTATGAGCATGCATTCATCCCAACATCATGTTTTATCGATGTACATAAAGAGAGGCAACATTCATCATCACAATGATATCTGTTGTTTTTCAGGGGATGTTATTCATTTAACATTAGTGCCCCATCTATATATATAATATTCTTGTCTTTTATGATCAATTTGGTCGAAATAAAGACTAATAAATGTAAAAAATGTAATAGGTGAGGTCATAAGTAGTGCATTGCAGGGCATATATATCTATATCTATATCTATATCTATCTATATCTATCTATCTATCTATCTATCTATCTATCTATCTATCTATCTATCTATATATATAGATATATAGATATAGATATAGATATATATATATAGATATATATGCCCTGCAATGCATTACTTATACCAAGTCTGATCATAGACCAGTATGCACCTTTAAATGCTTTTTTAGATGGAAAGGTATTATGAGCTGGGTCTTCCCAAAGATGCCTCATGCCCATGTCCACCAGGGATCTTTTGACCTGATATAACCAGCTGATCTTATGGGAAATAACAAGTCCTCTGACGTCCAGAAGAGCTGAGGCATAATGGGCCAGCTACGGAGTGGACCAAAGCCTTCTCCAGTAGGCCAATGGTTTAAACCTAGCAACCTCAGTCAGTGAATGGCTCCCCATATCAAAATATAATGGTGTAAGAGGAGTACTCTGGGGGAGACTAACCAAGCCTCGTAGAAAACTTTTCTGGACCTGGGCTAATGAGGACAGATTTTCGAACCCCTCGAGTTCTGCCCCGTACAAAATGGACGCTATTACCTTGACATGATAATTCTTGAGTGCAGGGCCTACAGGCTTTGTCTGGGAAAGCCTATGTTCTTTCAAAATCACCCCTGCTATCTGTGAATGTTTAAGCGCCATTGTTTCTATTTGGGGCTTCCAATCTAACTTATGATTGATACTTACTCCAAGATAGGTAAACAAATCAGTTTGCTCTAGAGACTCATTGCTCATAACCAGCTTTGACTTAATGGCTTCATGGTTATGTAACACCATAAACATAGTCTTTTCGACATTTACCAATAGCTCATGGTCACTGCAGAATGTCTCAAAACGCAGCAGCAGTGCTTTCTGCAGCCCGGTTTGCGTTTTGGACAAAAGTAGAGTATTGTCTGCAAACATGAGTATTGGTACTTTAATGCCTGCAACAGAAGGAGCATCAGTTGGACAATCAGTAAAATAACTAACCACACCATTTATAAAGAGTGAAAACAGGGTTGGGGCCAGCACGCATTCTTGGCGTACCCCTTTAGAAATTGGGAATATGGGGGTGGTATTTCCTTGAGCACCCCATCGAACTTGGCGTGGTTTGATTCATGCAATTTAGCCACTAGCTGGAAAAGTTCGGAGGGGATCCCTAGATCTCTCAATACGGCCCAGAGTTTATTTCTCGGGACCGAATCAAAAGTTGCTTTGAGAACTACAAAAGTAGCATAGATAGTTCCACCCACTATCAATACAACATAGATTAGTACAAAATAAAAAACTTGATCTATCGTGCTTACAGGGGCCCTAAAACCTGCTTGAAAAGGGGATAGTATGTTATTCTCTGTTATCCATATCTGAATTCTATTCAGGACCAAGCTAGCCATGATCATTTGAGTATAATCGATCAGATGTAGTTTTATACTGCTTGCGGGCCGTTCTTATCATGGCTACATCATTAGTTTTTACGAGTTGCTTATATGCCACCTTACATGCCTTATTATACCAGTGGTCATGCTTTGTAAATGGCCTCTTAGGGGTTTTATGAGGTTTAGTGAATAAACGCCTGATGTTTTTGAACATAGTCTCATGAATGTGTGTAATATTACCAATGATTTCATCCTCGCTTTTAAAATGTTCGAGGAGAGCTAATGTATTTAACACCTCAACATTCCTGCTTATGAGAGAGCTATCATTTTCAAGTTTAAACATATTATCAATGTACAACAAAACTTAAAATAGTACACGTTCTGTACTGGTAATGAGTGATACTATTTCTAACATATATTATGTCAGTGGCAGTGTCACTGTGTGTATTCGTGTGCGAGTGGGTGTCTGAGTACCTTTATGGGTGTGTGAGTGGCTGTATGGGTAAATAAGTAGATGTGTGAGTAGCTGTGTGTGTGAATGAGGGGCTGTGTGAGTGACTATATTGGTGATGTAGTGAGTGAGTGTGTGAGTGGTTGAATGGGTGAGTTAGTGGCTCTATGGTTGGTTGGGTGAGTGTGAGTGTGACTGTTTAGGTGAGTGAGTGGGTGTCTGTATGGTTGTATGAGTGAGGGACTATCTGTGCAAGTGGCTGTATGGGGGACTGAGTGGCTGTTTGAGTGGGTGTTTGTTTAAGTTAGTTGCTGTGTGAGATGTTCCAGTGGAGCGTAAGAATCTGTGTGAATGGCTGTATGGGTGACTGAGCAGATGTGTGAATGCTTGTATGGATGTGTAAAAGGGTATGTAAGTGGGTGTATGGATGTGTGAGAGCTTGTATGTGTATGCGTGTCTGTGTGGCTCTATGGATGAGTGAGTGATTGTGTGAGTACTTGTGTGAGTGGGTGTATGAGAGGTTGTATAGCAGTATGAGTGGGTGTCAGTGCTCCTGTGGATGATGTTATCAGTCATTTGAGATGACATCAGTGATGTCACTAACCATGCCTTGAGTGATGTACATGTGAGGTCATAAGCAGTGTACTGCAGGGGCATAAGTTATAGTTAGCTCAGGTAACTATACCTGCTGAATTTCACTGGTTTTGTATGATTGAAATGTGAACCTAACTATAGTGTCTCTGTAATCTTTGTTTTTTTCAGTGAATTTCCAAGGTTTTTAATGTTCTATTTCCTAACTATAATGTCCCTGTAACCTTTGGTTTTTCAATAAATTTCTGAGGATTTTAAAATTGTATTTTCCTAACTGTAATCTGTAATCTTTGAGAGAGGGTGTGTTAGTGCCTGTGGGGGCCTGTGAGTGGGTGTGTGAGTATCTGTGTGGGTCTGTGAATGGGTATGTGAGTGCCTGTGTGGGTCTGTGAGTGGGTCTGTAAGTGAAGCTATGGATTTGTGAGTAGGCATATGAGTGGCTGTGTGGGTCTGTGAGTGGCTGTGTAAATGCCTGTGTGTCTGTGAGTGGCTGTGTGAGTGGTGCTATGTAATTTGGGCATTACTTAGGACATTTAAAAGAGAAAACCATGGACTCTGCTCTCAGCAGCAGAAGACAAGAAAGAACACGCTTGTCAAAGTCACTACGTGAGATATTGCACTTGAAAAAAGCAAGGATGCAAACACCTCCATCATGGATTGCAGATAACGTTTTACAGTGGAAATGCAGAGAAAACACACCTGCTTTGTGCACGAAGTTAGGATGATTAGTACTTTACAGAAGTGGAGCTTCAACTCGGGCACCTGCTTTCTTTATATCTGTAAGTGCTTCTGGTTGAGGTTTCATTTCACTGACATGAGCATCGTGCCAGAATCAATCCTGCCCTACATTTTTATTCAGGAAGAGGCCACCGTTTTGTGCAACACCTCTACCTAAGTGGAGCACTTTATACTGGCCAATTAGTAAGTGCTATCTCGTCGGGTAAATGTACAGTGTGTCTCCTACACTACAGCTGCATAAAAGATGCCTAAGAAATGTCTCCAGTGTCCTTTTGTGTCTGTAACTTTGCCAATGTGATTGTTCCACTTGAATAATTTGTACTTTAGAGAGGTACATGCTTCTTTGTTTGTTGGAAATGCAATCGTATTGCTAGGCATCAAGACACTGTCCCCAAAATCAGCGGGGGGCTTTTAGTAAGCTGTCCATCATCCCGGGAAAATGGCAGGAAAACATTGCATACTGCTAATGTATATGGGGTGGGGCCTAACAGGAAGGGTTTCTAGGCAAATTTAAATGCTTCTGGGTTTTAAAAGTTTAGAACACGATCCCTGCTCTCAGCAGCAGATGAAAAGTAAGAACCTTGGCCTTTTATTTATTCATTTTAGAGGAGGGGACTGCTCAGGCCCAGCCACTGGCTGATTTCAACCTCGGGGACCCCATCCCCTGGGTCCCAGCCTTTTACTTTATTATTTTTAAATAGAGGAGGGGCGTGTGGCCCCCTCCCCTGGCCTATTTCATCCCAGGGGATCGCATCCCTGGGGTCCAGCGCTATTCCTATGGGGGAGGGGGCCAGGTGACCCCCCTCCCCTGGCGGACTTGAGTCCGGGGACCACATCCTCCGGGGCCCAGTCTATTTACAATGGAGGAGGGGGCCATGCAGCGCATTCCCATCCCCTGGGTCCTGGCCATGGTTCTCTGGGTGCTCCCAGGGCACCCAGTCTGAATTGGGACCACAGGAGGAGCAGACGGGTTACACGGTTCTTGATGGCTCCCTGATTCCTATGGGAGCCGGCATTGCTTTCAGACAGAGGGAGCTGTTAAATATGCAGATCCCTCTGTGTAAAAACAATGTGTCTGTTTCCCTGCTCGCATTATTGGCTCCAGGCGGGGGACCATGCAGCCCCCCTCCTTTGATTTAGTAGGGCTTGCCCCAAGGAGGTGGTGGTCCCCAGGGCTAACAATGGCTGGGAGGGGGGCAGCGTGACCCCCCTCCTTTCGTAAAAATAGCATTTGGCCCCGGGGAGGTGGTGATCCCCGGGGGTCCATGATGCCCCCATTACAAAAAAAGTTGCCCCGGGGATGTGATGATGCCCGAGGCATTGGGAGTCTTCGTGACCCCGCCATTTCTGTTCCATTAGCCTCGGGGAAGTGGCGGACCCCGGGGCACAAGGAGAGGGGCCTTATGCCAACCCTCCTTTACATTTCGTTTAAGCCTGCCTTCACCCGAGACTTTGGCCGGGGGCTAAATAATAGAGAATCGTGGGAGCCCACACTTCTTTTTTTCTTTTTTTTTGGCGGGAGCTGAGGATCCACACAGCTCTCGCTAAAAAATGTAAATGCTTTTTGACATCAGGCAGGGTCCATGTGAAACCTGAACCAAGAGGCCTAGGGGGACAGGGTTTCTTACCCTGCCCTCTTCTATTTTTTTAAACTTTTTTTGGGATATGACTGAAGCTGAGTTCTTAGATGGCTACCAACAATTCCTGGTTTGAAGTGCTGGCAGCCAATCAGATCTCAAGACGAGATCAGGAGGGTTCTCTTAATATATCAAATAATACTGAATGGGTTTACGCCAATTTACAAATAGGTTGCTTTCTGGACCGGCAGCTGCCTTTCTGCCAAATTTGGTGTAATTCTGTTCAGCAGTTTGGGCTGTAGTCATGTCTAAAATCTCTATAAGAATTAACATGGGGAAAACACGTTTTGGGACCCCCGTTTTCTTGGCCCCGCTTGACGGATCACCAAGAAACTTTCCAGAGAGCATCTGAAATGAGCGGCATACTAGTTTAACTTTGAACACTTCACGAGGATTCGTCAAACAACGCCAAAGTTACTGGCAAAATAAAAAATGCTCTTCTGATTGAATCTAAGTTCTAATATATAGAGAAGTACAGGAGACTCCATATACCATGAGGCCATGTGTTGGGCCACGCCCACTACTGTGGCGGGAGTTAAATTGCTGTGTAGCTGCCTGAAAATGTTCGCCTGTGAGTATTTGAGTCAGTGCCTCTGAAGAAGTTGGAAAACGAAACGCGTCAGGCTGACTTTCTGAAGCTGCTGCTGTATTTGCATCCATTTCGCAAGCTGCTTTCTACAAAGAATAAAAGCTGAATTCCTTACCTTGCTCGTGGGCTCCTCTACTTTGCAGGCAAACTTTGTGTTTGAATATATATATATATATATATATATATATATATATATATATATATATATATATATATATATATATATATATATATATATATATATATATATATATATATATATATATTCCTCCTTGGTTCCTTTTTACCGGGGCATGCAGCTCTCTGTTGCCGGTTCGTTAATCCCCGCGGCAGAACCACGCCGCATTAAATATCCATCCAAAGTCTCCCACCAGGGAGAAAATTTTAATTTGAAAAAAATGCAAAAAAACTACAATATCTAGAAGGCTTAGGGCTTAATGGACATCATACAGGAAATGATGCAAGAAGAAGGGGATTATATTTTGTTGTTGCCCTGTAGCCAGAGTGATCGTGAGCAAAGGACAAGCTGTGCTGAAACGCGTAGATCTGTGCCTGCCTGCCGAGAACATCTCATGGTCTGAGGATTGTAAAAATAAAAAGTGTAAAAACGAAGGAAACGCGAGTTCGTCCCATTTTTCTCCCAGGAGGGAGACTTTGGATGTATATATACATATATATATTCAAGCTCTGTAGTCCCCTCAATGGTCCAGAAAGAAGACTCAAGCACTCCGGGTACAGCGGCAGAATTTATTGACGCCTACAGCAAAAGTAAGATGACAGACGCGTTTCAAACAAATGCCTTCCTCAGTATATATGTTCAAAAGGCTCCCTCCTTATTAGTAGGAATAAAAGACACTCCAATGTACTGCAAAATGTAAATGTAATGGTATAAACGATGCGTTTCGGCTTACTCCTTGTTCACGGTCTGTCATCCATAAACATTCTTGCTGATTTGCATATATTGAAACAGAAAGCAGACTACACCCACCTCATGTGTCATAACAAAAGTGAGTACAACCATGGCAGCCATCTTAAAACATTGTTTGAAGTCCAAAATCAAATAAATGGATACTTTAAACGCTGCATATTTACAATGAATTTACAATAATAATATTTTATTTTTGAGAAGCTCTTTGAATACAATGCATATATACATAGATATTCAAAGAATCCTAGCTAGCTCGATTGCGCTGTGCAATTATACAGTATTCAATCACTCACATCTCAAATGGTTGTTATAAACGCCGCATATACATGAATTTACAATATTAATAATTCCTTTTACAGAGCTCATTAAACACAATGCGCTTATACATGAGTATTCAAAAGATCCTTATGAGCTCAATTGCAGTGTATAATCATCAAGTGTTCAATCTCAATTCATATAAAATCAAACAAATGAATACACTTGCATAAAGCCCTAGTGGGTGACTTGTCAAATCACTTATGACTACTGTAGAGGCTACCAGATTCAGCCCTAGTGGGCACAGAAAATATCCAAAACACGAAGTCTCGCCCCAGTGGGCCTGATCAAATAGGAACTTCTTGATAAAGACTAATTCATCCATACTCACAAAACAAACAAGTGATGTACCGCTGCACCTGTAAAATGTAAAAATAAACAGTTATAAAAACATATATTTACATGGAAAATTCATGTATGCAAATGTATTGCTAGTTCCTCACTAGAATTGAGGCCTTGTGGCATAAAGTTTCTAAATCAATTATATATTGAGATTCCTCTGTGCCAATTCACTGTTTCCACCCCTAGCATTGGTGGTTACTGAATCAATTACCATCATATGCAGAAGTTTTTCATTTTGAAAATGACAATCATGAAAGTGGCGAGTCACTGGATAATGCTTATCATGCCTTGTAGAAACATAACCTAACAGAGGCCTTTTATTGGAAATAGCGGAGTATACGTTTCTATTCTAACACCAAATGGCGCTGGCATAGAAATTGGCTCTGTGAATGCTAACATACATAAAACAATGAGCACCCATGAATTTTCTATTCTAACAGGGTGAGCATGTCTTGACCCCCACTGTGATTTGTGGTGGGCTTTAATGGCTGACCACAATATAGACAGTATGTAGCCATTAAAGGACTCTGGAACATGGTCCTCATTGAAATCTGTTGCAGTGAATGCCCAGTTTTAAGAGCCACCAACATGGTAACAAGCAATGGGTGATAACAAAGTTTTGTTAAAATATAAATCATTTGTTGGTTGTGTTATACTCATTTTAATAATTCTGGTGAGCTCTCAAGTGACTTGACCCAGTGAAAAATGCCACACCTCTGCTGGGATTTGATGAACTATGTCTCTTGATTTCATCATAGAGGTTATGTAAGGTGTTAAATAATCTAAAACGAGAGCGCATTTTCTATATGTGCCTACAATCTTCCTCAGCCATGTGAGAATAATGTCTGATATTCTAAGTAAAACTTGTACTTCCAAAAGCAGCAGTTGCCAGTCTGTTGATTCCCTAATGTTATACTTTAGCTTCCCACAGTGTTCCAAAGAATAACTAGAGAGCAAAATGTATGTATCTATTGACAAAGGTGTGGCACACTCGGACACCATATTTATGCACTCAAAGGTTGTAAAATGTTCCTTCTGATATTAACAAAATGAGGGGGTGATTTTATCATAGAAATGATGTTAGGTGCTCTAGAAAGCTAAAACGAGGTCACATTCTATGAGTTCTCAAATATCTTTCTCATACATGTCAGTGAAACATTCTGACATGCCGACTGAAATATACACTGAACAGTAGCAGCAGCCTGTTGGTTAACACCCTAGTATTCAACTGCAGCGTCAACAAAGAGTTTTAATGAACAACTAGAAGACTAACATTTTGTATTCAAGACAAGAGTAAGGCTCTCCTTAATGGCATTTTGTTGGAAGAGAATCTGTTGAATTTATAGACTTCCTGTGGAGAAGAGAGAAGTAAATTGACATTGAGATGTTGATGCCGGTGTGAGGTATGGGTTTTAAAGACAGTAATTAGAGTGATGTTATAGTTAGGTGTTGGAATGTGACATCATCTAAGGTCAAAAAAACCCTAAAACAATTAATTACACCATTTAAAGTTTAGTTAACTAATTACAACTTGCGCCCTATTATGCATTGCTAATAACCTCACGTATTACTAACTACAATTTGCACCCCCATCATGCTTAGCTTATGACCTCAAGCATTATATCACGCCTGGCAAACTAAATAGCACCATTGATGACATCACTCATAACATCTCAGACATAGCTTCTGACCATATTCTACATGCAACCCCCGTCAGAACTTGAACTCAGTGCATAGTCTCTGACAAGGCCCTGCACCCAAACATTTGCAAACCTCCACTTCATACAATTTTCAGCCAAAAGTAGGTCAAATTTGACTCAGGGCCTATCATGCAGCAAGTGGTTACCCAAACTCCTCCACAAGCAACCAACCTCCGTTATAATTAGATTTTGGCCATACACAATGGAAGTTGGCTGCAAAGCCTGGTGGCACCAGATACAGCATCCATCATAAAATAAGGATTGGGCAGTGGCGTGTCCCATGTCCAGACCCTGCATCCACTCCTGTGTATGTGGCCAACCCCTGCTGTGCTTGGCCTTTTGACGTGCACGCAGGAGGATGGCCTCAGGGCCTCCCCTGTGGCCAGGAGCTCCACCACCTCCTCCATGACCACCTAAATACCATACTTGCTCTACCTTCTGCCTTTCACTGCAAAGGTTGAACAAACAATCTATTGTTCGGAGATGTTTAGCGACCAGATCTCGGCAAGTGACATGCCCCACCACACCAACCCTTTGGGTGAATACCATTAAAAAGACAATGACATCCATCAAAAGTACTTCACTTTTGCACCTTTCAAAGCTTACAGACAAGCTTAAAAGTGTACAACCATCGATTAAGTTTGTTGTACTACTCCTAAAAGCAAAACAAGCACTAGAAAAGTCATAGGTCTATGTTTAACGTGCTAACAAAGGCAGATATTTATGATAAACAAAAGGCCGAGCCAATGGAACTAGTTCGATTGGACCAGTGAAGTGGGTAAAGTGCCCAAACCAGCGATCCCAGCAAAAAGCCTCGGCATTGGCAAGGGTGGCAATTTTACAATGGAGCAACAAGTAATATTAGTGGTATCCAAATACACGTTCCTATTAAAAATGTTAAGAGAACTTGTGCCACTTCTTCCAATCAAGGAACAGAAATTGATATTGATGGCAGGCATCAACTCCAGAGTGAGTCAACTATGCTAGCTCGGTCTATCTGACCCTGCCTAATACCACCTCACAGAGGCTCCATGTAATTCAAAATGAGGCACCTCTTTCAATCGCCCAGAAATACACATGCCACCCCACTGCTAAAAAAGCTCCAGTGGTTCCCAGCTAAGCAACACATACAGTGCAACGCTTGTTGCGTTGTTTTTAAAACCTTGGAAGGCTCATCACCCTAGTTTGTGTATAAAAAAGTGGCAAAGTCCATACTAACTCAACAATCTGAGATCTACTCACCCCAACAAACTCTTGGTACCAAAGTATCCCAAAAGCAGATCGGACGGATGCAGCTTTGTAGCATTAGGCCCTGCAATCTGGAACTCTTTACTGGACAAAATCTGCCATGAAGTCGACCTTGAGTTATTTCCGAAAAATCTAAAAACATGGCTAGTTTGGCAAGCATATTAATTCAATTAAATGTCTACGTGTTGGTCATATAACGTAATATCATTAAATGAGAGATTCTTACTCCACTAGGCTGAGCCAAGATGCAATTGATAAAGTCTCATGAAAATGGCTGTGGTTAAAAAGTGTGAACCTAAAGCATACTCCATGTGTACTGCTAGCAACAGGTCTTTTGACAGCTGCACTCCCAAACTGTAGCTGGAACATGGGAAGATGATGCAGAGGTCCACTTATTCTGCTTGGTGTCTGTCAGCATCATTTTGGGAGGCAGGTCAAGTCTGCAAAAAGGACAATAAGTATATTTTTCCTGTTCCAAATTACTCTCCTTGCAGCGCCCCTCTCCCTCCAGCATTGGCAAGTGTCCCAAGTCTGCCCCTCCAAGCCTGCTCAGCTTTATGGGGGGTCTATGGGGTTAGTTCCAGAGGAGTAAGTTGGGAAAATCAATCTTCACTAATGAGATGACTGCTTCCACGCTGCAAACTGTTGCTTAATCAAGTGCACAAACTCTTTTCGAGAAAAGCTGGGGGCATCATTATTTTATCTTCCACTAATTCACCGTGTTCGCCAACAATTCACCATATGTTTGTTTTTTGTAACAGGAAACAACATTCCACTGCCTGGACTGGCTTGCACACCAAACTATCAAGTTCTCTTTTTCAGCTATTTGTTAAGGAAAGAATGTGGCCTTTTTTAATGTTGTGCCAAAACAACAGAGTCCATGATGTGTTTCATACTTAGGAAACACAACTGCTGCTTTAACAAAATATGTGATTGTTTAACAAAAATGTATTACTCCTCACTAATCCTGCTTGGCCCATTTTTTCGATAAGATTATTTTCAAACCACAGTCCAGAAAATGTGTTTTGAATAATTAGTTCCAAATTCCTGGCAAGCATGATACAAAATGGCTGTTTCTCTGTCCAGTATCCTAAAATGGAGTGGTTTATCGCTGTGAGGTCCCTGAAGCCATGGCCAGGCGTGGAGGTGAGGCCATGAAATTGTACAGCAAGGCCTTGTAGAAAACAAATAATAGATTTAAATGGCACTTGTAGAGAAAAATGACCTTTATGTTAAATCTTTTATCACGAGAAGAGCTTGTCGCAATCCTTGAAAAAAATATGTGGCCTCCTAGTCTGACCAGAAGAAACAGATGTTGGTGTCTATGATGCAGCAATTAATTCGTTTTTGAATTGTCCTCAGATCACAGCACGCCATGGTTTAAATAGGCTGGCGACGGCACTTGGTACTTGTTGCTGGCGATGTGAATGTAACAAAATGTATGTTTTCTTTCTTCACCGGAAAATAAAGTTCTGATTTTCCATCACTTGGGGGCACAAAGTCAGTTTAAACGCTTGCTGGTGGGCTCAGGAATTGTCTCAGGCATGGTACGATTTTATGCATGCATCCTGGACCACCAAAGCGCCTGTCCTCATCTCAACCCTCTTGCGAAAAACATGAAGTGGCAACTTACCAGTACCCACAATCCAACCGAGTCATACAGCATGTGGTTAAAACTGTTGTAATGGCTCACAGTGGTAACGCCTATGACGGTGAAGTAAAATTAACAACAGCGAAAAACAAAAACTCATTTTAGACCTTATATCTCATTTTTGAAATATAATGTACATTTATTAAGGCTATTTAAGCCAATTAAGCATAACATATGACAGCGTAATTTAATAAACACCACACATAAAACAACTAATTTTTACACACAATTCATGATTACGTCATATCAATGCAAATATTTAAAGTGTTACCTTTTTAAAGGGATTTTTATAATGATCAAAGGTACTGACTCATTAAAGGCTCAGGACCTGATCCACAAAGGGCATCTTCACTTTTTGTGGGCTAACCGAGAACATACAGTAGGCTTAGACTCTTCCCATTGCTTACCATTAGTTGGCTTCATTGTCACTCTCATTGGCTTGCCTTCCTCTACGTTTGTTTGTCCCTTTCCTGGAGCATAGGCTCTTTACCATCCTTTTGACTGGCCAACTTGTATCCTTGCTCAATTTTAGGGAACTACTTTTTAGGCCGAGCATTCAAGACCTCTTGTATATACTTTAGTATATACTTATAAACTTTAGTATATACTTATATGTGTATGTACTTTGTGGGCTCTGGAGATCAGCCCTAGGACTTGTCTGCTTCCGCTTAGAGACTTTTTTTCTCTGTTCAACTGCCTCTATTTAACTGTCTTGATGAAAAACGACCAGCAGATTTCAGTAAAATACTAGAATTGCTTTCTGCTGAGGGACTTTCCTTTTTATGATATTTCTGGCAACTGCCTCTATTTAACTTTCTTGATAGAAAACGACCAGCAGAGGTCAGTAAAATAACAGAATCACTTTATCATTCTCTAGATTCGAGTCCATAGAAATTGTCTTCCACGAGCACCCTTAGGCAATAATATTTTTTTCAAATCTTGTATTTTCAGTGATATGACCACTGAAGGCCCTAATTTTATATTAAAAACAGAGCTTTGGACTATACCATTTCCTGCTGAAAGGCAATATTTCTCTCCATGTGTTCCCAAACCTGGTGTGTCATGCAGTTTGGTGCTTACTTTCCCTCCATGTTTAAGAACAGTTAATGTTTCAACACCCAGGCTAATGTGCTGCATAGCTAAATACATATAAGGTCCCAAAGGCGAGACCGATTGCATTGCAAATGCTTGTTTACTTTTGGTAAAGCACTCCATGAGAGTGCAGGTGTTTTTCAACTCTCTCCATCACATGTTTCCCCCATGCTCTGTGTTGCTGTTTTCCTCAAGTGCTCCTTGCTCTTTCCCTCTTGTGCTTCTTTCCACCAAACTCTCCCGCACTCAATGTTGCTCTCTCACTTGAGTGCTTTTCCACCACCTCTCCTGTTGCCCTCCCCTAGAGTGCCGCTTTTTCTCTTCTCCCCCTCCAGCTTTATTGTAATTTTTATTTCTTCCTACCTGCTTCTACATTGCTCCCACTTCCATCTCAGGGGACCTTATACGTATAAAATAATATATATATGTGATCAAGGCCACTTGGACAGCCGAAACGTGTCAAGATGGTAGACTGGGGAAAATTATTTAATTTTGCACCAAGAAGGTCTGCCCTCGTCATTTCGCATGCAAGCGGAGAAGACAGTGACACGAGTTTTTGTGATATATATATATATATATACATATATATATATATATATATATATATATATATATATATATATATATATATATATATATATATATATATCCAGCTCGAGTCCCTGCGAATTTTCATTGAGGAAGGCGGAGCGCCGAAACGCGTCTGTTGCAAACTAGAAAATAAAACTAACTGAAAACGACCCCCGGAGTGCGTGGTTTCTTTCCTTCGTGGAAGTCTGGTGGAAACCGTGAGCTGGATATATATATATATATATATATATTCACTGAAAAAAACATAGGTTATAGACCATATATAGTTAGGAATTAGCATTTACAAAACCTTGAAAATTCACTGAAAAAACCATAGGTTATAGACCATATATAGTTAGGAATTAGCATTTAGAAAACCTTATTTTACTCACACAAAACCATTGAAATTCCATATATAGTTAGTTGCACTAACTATATATCGCGCACCCGCAATCCACTGCTGATGATGTCACATATTACATCATTCATGACATGGTCAGTGACATCACTGATGACATCACTGATGACATCATCTAGTGTCTGTGTGTTTTTGTAAAGTTTAAATACGTTTTACATATTGAAGAATGACTGGATGGATGGAAGACTGAGTGTGTGTGTGGCTGGCTGGGAGGTGTGTGACGCTGTGCATATCAATGTGTACTTGTATCAGTGATTGTATAAGAGAGTAAGTATGTGTTAGTATATGTGTGAAAAGTATGGTGTTCTGTGTTTAACTATAGATGAGGAAATCGAAGTGTGATTGATTCTTCACAGGACTGACTAGGTGTATGAGTGCATATGATAGTGTTCTAATAATAACTGACTGTATGTATGAGTAATTGTATGGGTGAATGAGTGAATGTGTGTGTAGACGTACGAATCAGTGAGTGCGTATGTAGTAACTGGTATTGGTGTGTCATGATGTCATCAGTGATGTCATTTGAGATGTCATCAGTGATGTCATTTCAGATGTCATTAGTGATGTCATCAGTGATGTCACTGAAGTATGGTGTTCTGTGTTTAACTGTATAGATGAAGAAATGGAAGTGTGATTGATTCTTTACAGGACTGACTTGGTGTGTGAGTAACTCCATGGATGAGTGGCAGTGTGTGACTGTCTGCATAGGTGTATGAGTGCATATGATAGTGTTGTAATAATGAGTGACTGTATGTATGAGTGATTGTATGGGTGAATGAGTGAATGTGTGTGTAGACGTAGGAATCAGTGAGTGCGTATGTAGTAACTGGTATTGGTGTGTCATGATGTCATCAGTGATGTCATTTGAGATGTCATCAGTGATGTCATCAGTGATGTCATTTGAGATGTCATCAGTGATGTCATCAGTGATGTCACTGACCATGTCATGAATGATGTAATATGTGACATCATCAGCAGTGGATTGCGGGTGCGCGATATATAGTTAGTGCAACTAACTATATATGGAATTTCAATGGTTTTGTGCGAGTAAAATAAGGTTTTCTAAATGCTACTTCCTAACTATATATGGTCTATAACCTATGGTTTTTTCAGTGAATTTTCAAGGTTTTGTAAATGCTAATTCCTAACTATATATGGTCTATAACCTATGGTTTTTTCAGTGAATTTCATTGGTTTTTTAACAGCTAATATCTGTAGCTGTAAAATGTATTCTTCTTTAAATCCAAAAATATATTTTATATGTTTATTAATAATTTTTTTTTAAATATTTTTTTTTCTTCGTTCCCGCTTCGCGAATCGGGAAGCTTCCCGTTAGCTGACCTTGATGCCGCGAAATAGACCGCGAGCCGGTAAACGTTTCTTTACCGCAACTGCCGCGTTAGAAAACAACATCGTGACGCCTCCCGTCCGCATGACGTTTCGCGTTGTCGCGTGATACGTCATATGACGTGCTACGTTAGCGAACTGGTACGCTTACCGAGTCGCAAAGCACAGGTTTCTGGAAGCAAACCGGGAGGCCCTGCAAAGCGCTTAACGTAAACACAGCAGGTCATGTGACTTGGTAATAACACTTTTCATTGGTTCATTTCACTTTTGGTTTCCTAATGATGTAAGACTAGGTCATATAATCTAAAATGAACACTTTTCATTGGTTGAGAACTATTGTTTTTCCCAAATGATGAAAATCCCTCCTTCTTTCCTCACTCTGACTTTCATCATTGTGAGAGAAAGACCCTTTGTTACCAGTGAGCAATGGCTTCTTTAGTAGCTTCAGCTGGTGCTTCCCCACCACCTCCACCACATCCAAGGAAGAGTGGACCACCTGCTCAAGTTATAATTCAGCAAGAAGAGGAAGAAGAGGAACAGGACGACGAGCACGAAGAGAGGCACTTTTTGCCTGAGGAGCCCAGGACGTCTCACCGGAAAGAAAACTTCATTTGGCAATTTTTTAAAATTCCCAAAGGTCAGAATAAAGTAAATGCAAGATACGTAACTTGCCTTATATGTCAAGATAGACTGTCCAGAGGGACCGACCAAAAATACAGTTTCGGAAACTACACAATGCATCGCCATATGACTAGGTGGCATCCTAACAACTACAGTGCTGCACAGTTTCGTAACGACCTAGATAATCTCCCTATTATGGCCAGAAGATCTGTTGTACCGGAAGTAACGGGACCAGAGGGCAGGGAGATGGTGCCAAATATTCAAACGAGATTTCATGAAGTAAAACACGTCTGCGTACATTGCAATGGATTCATTTGCTACGGAGAAAGAAGCATCACTCTGATCAACAGAGCTATTGACTATCATATGCAAGTTTGGACGAAATGCCCCAAATAATAAATCCTTTTTTTTTGTTTTGTTGCTCCTGTTGAGCCCTTTACAATGAATCGTTTTCATTGCCCCCTGCAAGAAAAACCCAAAAAAATATAAAACTGTTCAGAAAAATTCAAAAAAAGTAAAAAAATGTTCAGAAAAATAATAAAAAAAATATAAAACAACAAAAACAATAAAAAAAAAGTTCTTTTCAGAACTACCTCCCCGTTATTAAAAAATTGGTACAATATTTGGAACTGTGCCAACCTCTATTTCTCGTAGTTCGCTTCCCAGTTCGCTCGCCGGTACGCGAACCGGAAGTGAACCAAAAAATTTTTTTTAAAAAAAGAACAGTAAGTATAAGGGAAGGAAACAGACACTTATGTTAAAAGAAAGACAGCTATAGGGGAGTAAACTAGAGATACTATTACCCGTAATCCACTGCTGATGATGTCACATATTACATCATTCATGACATGCTCAGTGACATCATCAGCAGAGGATTGCGGGTTTTTTGGCAACGTGCCTTATCCACGGTTTAATAACGCTGCCTTTTGCTTTATATAAGTTTTCAAATTGTATGAAATATATACCAATAGGTCGTTATTAACCTTTAGGTAGTGCTTTTCTTCATGAGGTCTGGTCGCTTCCATACACATACAGATTTTCAAAGATGATCAAGAAGTTTATCTGAATGGAGAGGAATGCACTGAGACGCCAGATCATTCACTAATGTGTAGGCACATACAGTTACACGGTTCATGCAACAAACACCGACCAAATATGGCTTGCGTGTTACAAGGCACGCCAGTTCCTGCTATCATCCCCACGTTCAAGTTGTTGGAAAATGGTAGTTATTTGATGCTCAATAATGAAGATTGTTCTGGGTTAATTAAAAGTATTCCTTTTATCGTAACAGTAAGTGAACGGGTTATTTGCTGCAGAAATGTTCTATTTCCTCCCACACATGAACATAGGGAGTTTTCAATCTGGCCACAAATACCAACCTTGGGAGCAGATTTCAACGGCATGGCAAGAATAAGAGCTCTTTTGTCTCAGAGAGAGGTGGCCTTGAGTTCTGCCCGTGAAACTTTCGTGCTTCACATAGCGAACACCCGTACAGAGGTGCAGACCCTTTTCAATACTGATTCGCCTTTCCATTTCAGCAAGATGGTTCGGACTATCTTTAACGCGTCCTCCACAAAGGCCCTGGCGCACTTTTTTAAAGTTGTTACCAGTGGTCTCGTGACTTCATTTGAGAAAATCTTTGGAGTCATCCCTGCTTTCTTTCATTCTATTTTTTTCCACTGTGCTTCGTGGATTCCCATTTTTACTTGCATTACCAGCGGACGCTCTTGTGCTTTTTTACATTTTTAAATATGGATGTCCCTCCTGTGCAAGCTCCCGCCCTGCAGCTGCTGACACTGTTCCGCAATCGCATGCTAGAATATTATGGCACAATGCCGTTGGCGATATTAAGCACGGCATATGGATTATCTTTTCGATTCTCCTACTTCACCTGTGTCCAGCCTGTATTTCACTGCCTGACCTGTGATTTCGATTGGGCCATTGATTTGTGTCTCTGCGGACCGGTTTCTCCTGACGTCGACTTTAATCAGCTGATGACTCCTATCATTACTCACGAGTTGGTTTGTCCTGGCGAAAGGATTATGGCTGTGGCATTGATGCATGGACTAATTGGTCCCTGGAATTTACTGGCGGCAACACAGTCTTTCTTGGAACAGAGCTTTCTTGAAAACCCACCGAGCTGTCCTCTGATGGTGATAGAGGATCCGGTGCTGGGAGAGCACGTATGTTCTTTTCCGCTTTTAAATTGGATGGCTGAACTCTTTTCGGATGAAGACGGTGACTTCCTATTGGAGGCTGTTGCAGCTTATTTTGCATACACAGTTATGTCATAGACCTTTTTCATGTTTGATATGCTGAGTACTAGCATTTCATTGACAATTCATTGACTTATTTGTCAAGTTTTTATTATTTAGCTTGCCTATTGGCTTAAGACTCGATAAAGTACTTGGCTGTTTTATTTTTCTTTAGCATTACATTTTCCTAGTTTTTAATGTTTTACCTTGCGGACCGTCCACATATAAAGTTGCAATCTGCTCTCATGAGATGGCACTTCTATTATCTTATTCAGTTCGTTTCCGGATCATGGGGAGGTGTCATCTAGGTCCTGGATATCTTTACACCGTGTTAAGTTAGCATGGGCTCATTACCGGTTTAAACGCCATTTTTCCTTTTTTGCAACTTCTGCACACGACACTTAGTTGTTGCTTTAGCTTTCAACCTAGTAGTTCATCGTGGTTTACATGAGAATAATATGTTATTGCTCTACTATCTGCTTTGCTTGTTAAACTATATCTGTACAGCGAGTGCTGAAGTTTCAAGAACAACACGATACAGAATTGTTATGAGGTCTGATCTCCACGACTTCATACTCATAACATAAGTGCAGCTTCTGCCAATTCTGGGCATGAGGCGGGTTTTATATTGCTTTGCCGAACACACATACACAACAGTTGATGCGGTTCACATGAAGAGAGAGCTGGTGTATGCTGATGTGATTCCTTCAAATCTAAGACACTAAAGTATGGGCACGCCCTAAACCAACACAAAGAGACCTTCTTAGCAAATAATATAATATGTGTATTAGGGAGGGTGAGATATAAGCAGCCGCGGGCCGTGGAGGGAGTTACGGTGGGGCAGGGAGGCGGGAGGGGGAGGGGCAGGATGGAGCCCTCTCCACCCTGCCCCTCCCCGCCTCCCTGCCCCATCGTAACTCCCTCCACGGCCCGTGGCTGCTTATAAGTGTTGCTAACTCTTATTCATTTACAGCATGTTAACATACTGTCACCATTCGCTTTTTATGTACTAGTAACTATGCTGGTAATTTTGCTACTGATAATATGTGTACTTGTATTATCTAAGATACTACGCCTGAGAAGACGGCATTAGTAAATAAACATTTCAAATACACATGTGTTCTTCTTAACTCCATGTTCTGGTTTCTAAGAAATATATAACGACCGACTGTTCATGAGTTCCACCTATCCTGAGGTACTATAAGTTCATATTCTGGATTGTCTAAACATTGAGAGTTTGTTATATCCAATGTGACACTGTACCTATGGCTGCTAGAATAGTGGTAATTTGTACTAGGTTAACGGCGCCACAGGGAGATGTGCACTTTTCTTGTATACAAGTAATTGGGCAATGATTATTCACGGTGCTAAAAGGAGAAGAGAACCACTTTCCCTCTTCTAGTTAGGCGATGCCACAAATGTTTGTTGCTCCTTAGCACACGTTTAGTATTCTAATTAATTGTTAAGTACAAGAGTTTTCACAATTCAATTCATACAGCAGCAAAATAAATTTCTTAATCCTTTTGTTCAGGGTTTTGTCGTTGTTTATTGAAGGAGACGTCACAGCCAACACGTGTTTCGTCGTTCTGGGGAATGTAACCCCCGACTTTTTCAAGGCTATTCTCCGATGCTGTAGCTCGTTGTTGATTGAGGTGATATTTCCAACCCTCAGTGGGGTTCTGGTGTGGATGTCGTTGGTATTACTCAAGCTTCGTTGATGTGAACACCAAAATAATGGTTCACTCTCTGCAAGCTGTTCGTCGGTTTCTTAGCGGGAATAAATTCGTCCCTTCTGCTTCGCGTAAGATGCAGCCACCAGAACCCCACTGAGGGTTGGAAATATCACCTCAATCAACAACGAGCTACAGCATCGGAGAATAGCCTTGAAAAAGTCGGGGGTTACATTCCCCAGAACGACGAAACACCTGACACTGTACCTAGCTTGCTAAGGGGTTTTTGATTACTAAGGTGAGTTTTGGGGCACCCTAATTCGCCGAGGTTCCAATCCTCTGTCCACAGTTCTGTGTGAGAACAGAAACCCTGCGACAGGGGCACCCCTGAGCCTTGCTGGAGCTTCATCACACTTGCGATACAACTCCAGCAATGCGCCACCTTTACGGCACAGATACATCACGCATCTGTGCTGTTTTTGCCCCATGATGCACCGCATTGTAAATGCAGCACACCATAGGTGACGGAACAGCGGCACAGAATGACTAACACATCCCTGGTGATGCGCCAGTCATCATAAATCTATCCCTATGCTTCTTATCTTGTTAGAGATGAACCGCCATATGTATCATTAAAGTTTTTTGCATTTCCTAAATAGCGAACTTTAAGGAATAAATAGCGATTCTTTACCATTCCTAGTTTGCGATGAGCTATTTGCTAATTACAAATTACCCATTCATTTCCTTCATTTCCATAGGGCGGTTGGACTCACTTTTAGCTCGAACGGCTGAATGGATTTCCACGAAACTTGGCAAAATTGTAGGGACTGGTAGCCCGATGTGCCTTTGCTATGTCTCAAGATATATGCTCCAGTGGTTTTTACGAAAATTAACTTTGAAAAATATATATTGGGCTACATTGGCCTATATATATGTTGGAGCCCAAATGTAGCCCAATGTAGCCCAATGAAGCCCAATAAAGCCCAATGTAGCCCAATGTAGCCCAAAGATGGCCGCCAGAGACAAAAAAAACAAATGTAGCCCAAATATCAGCCAGATGTAGCCCAACTATAGCCCAGTGACAGAATGACCAATCAGCTTCGCAAACCTCCGTTACGCGAAGCGGAGCGCTGTTACAGATATATATCTTTTTTTGAACGTTAATTTCTCAAAATCCACTGGAGCACACATATTGAGACCTAGCAAAGGCACATCGGGCTACCAGTCCCTAATATTTTACCAAGTTTCGTGCAAATCCATTCAGCCGTTCGATTATTATTATTATTTTTTTTTTTGCCCCGCGGGGCCCTTTTAAAACCTCCACATCAAACCTAGGGGGTCAGCGAGGATCTACTATGCCCCCTTATGGTCATTTGCCCCTTCGCTTTGGCCTCCTCTTGTCTCTCGATCCTACCGAGAGACAAGATGGCGGCCGCTACGGACTGTTTGGAATGTTTACAGACGCCGGAGAACCAATCAGCTTCGCTTCACAAAGCTCCGTTGCGCGAAAAGTACGCGTACTGGAGCGCTGCCCGGTCCGCTGTTACAGATATATATTTTTTTTAAACGTTAATTTCTCAAAATCCACTGTAGCACATATGTTGAGACCTACAAAAGGCACATCGGGCTACCAGTCCCTACAATTTTGCCAAGTTTCGTGCAAATCCATTCAGCCGTTCGGGCTAAAAGTGAGGCCAACCGCCCTATGGAAAACTCAATGTTAAAAACACGTTTTGGGACCCCCCTTTTTTCTCGACCCCCCCTGGACGAACCCCCCCCCCAATTTTCAGGGGCTGCTCAGAAACAAAATGTGCCATTTTCCTGAAAATTTCAGCCAATTCCGTCCACAAACGCCAAAGTTATTTGACATAGAATTTTCAAAAATCCCATAGAGAAAAAATCCTAACTATATATACCTACTGGCGACCGCCAGTAGGTAATATATACATATATATATATATAAGGGGGCGTGTTGAGGCGTCCAGGGGCATGTTTACGGATTCCCCGGCTGGGGGGTCCGGGACTAACACCAATTCTATTGTAGTTGCGGTAAGCAGCACGAAAAATGAGGCAAAAGAACTGTTCAAACGTTTGGAGAAATGCAGCAAGAGAGAGTTATCGAAATGGTGGGAATTCACCTCCCTGACCGGCTATTTGGATGTGGGGCGAGTGCCGCGCGGTTTGCGCATTATGTTAGCTCCTTCTTATGAACAGCCCGACCCACTTATGTTACAAGCATGGGCGCTCTGCAACCTTGATAATTCCAAACGATTGATGGCCATATTAGTTCAGTTCGCTGAGAGCGATAGATTGAAACTCTTAGACGAAATTAACTTGATTGAAGCTGACATACTTAAATTGCCTCCTACTACGGAAATTGATAAGTACAGAACGGATATGAATGCACGTCTGGCACGTGAGGAGGACATTATCAAGAAGAGAAAAGCTTTCAAGTTTATACGTGATAGACTTGATTATGAAAATGGCCAAATTTTTACTTTTGCGAGAAAATATGACAGTATTAAACAAAGTAAAAATTTACCAGTCGTTGCTGCTACAAGTTCAACTGATACCACTGTACCATCACAACGGGTAGAACTGTCCTCAGTCTCGGGGGATAGCTCACAACCCGAGAGTGAGTCAGACTCAGAGATAAGGCGACAACAAAGGTCGGGGTTTCGGAAATTCACCCCGGGGCAGGAGTTGGAGTTGGTCCAGCGGGATCGCAAACTAACTTTGCGTTCAGCAAATCAATCTACCGCAGGCAGCAAGCCAACCGCAAACGCTCAGAAAGGCGCAAAAGCAACAAACGCCGGAAGCGTAAGGGGAACCCCAAGGAGACAGCGTACTCGCTGGCAGCGCAACAAAGCACAGCCAGCTCCGTCACAGGATTGAACGCCAACACAGTAATTGATGAGAATGGACACTCTGTCATCAACTTGACTGACATCGACCTAACCCCCAAAGAAACCAGCATTCTGGCGTTAGGCTTAACGTACAGTCCAAGGGGAGACTTTGATTACGCAACCACAAAGATCGATGTGTTTAAATTCGTGCGCAAACTCAAGCTGAGGAAATACCACAATGCGCACAAAACAACTGAGAGTGTGGCGAATAGTAATGATCAGCCTGTAAACGCCAGTCTGGGTACCCCAGTGGGTGGAAATGCGGATCCATCTTTAGGATCAGCTCTAACGCAAGAACTTTTTGAGCTTCAAGAGGAGGAATTCTCCTCAGGTTCTCACAATTCCATGACAACAGGTGGGGAACCTGCTACTGCCTTATGCACAACACCTTTCAAACCCAAGTCGAAATTTTGTCCACTCATGATAAAAGATAATGTGGACATTTTTCATGACAAAGTGGCACTACAATTGAAGGAGCTACAGATTAAGAATGCCCATAGAAGGAAACGTTTCAACTATAGGGACAGTGAATATCATCAATTGATTAAAAAGTTGAGTGCAAACAAAAATGTGGTAATACGTCAATCAGATAAAGGGGGCAACGTGGTCTTATGGCCACGTAGGATGTATCTAGAAGAAGCCCTCAAACAACTAAACGACAGAGACTGTTACAAACGTATTACACCACAGGATGCTCTACAGGCGAGAAACACGATATATTCAACGTTGATAGCCTGGAGAAGTAAAGGCCTGCTTACTATGGATGAACTTAAATTTTTGAGGAATGATTTTCCGGTTACACCAGTTATTTACTTCATTCCGAAAGTTCATAAGTGTTATCAACAACCGCCTGGCAGGCCCATAATCTCGGCTTGCAACAGCCTGCTGGAAAATATGAGCAAGTACATTGATTTCTTTTTGCAGGACTTTGTGAGAAACCTGCCATCTTTTATTTTGGATACTAGTGACTTATTAAAGAAACTAGCGAATTTCCAGTGGAACACAAACTATATATTGGTATCTATGGACGTCACCTCGTTATATACCAGTATATTCCACCAAGATGGTATGAGAGCAATACAGCATTTCCTTGGGAAAAGACCATCTTGTTTCCAAGAACATTCTAAAATGCTGATGGACATGATTGCAATCTGCTTAGAGAACAATATGTTTTTGTTTGCAAAACAACTTTTTCTTCAGACCAGGGGAGTGGCTATGGGGGCCTGCTTCTCTCCCAGTTATGCCTGTTTGCATATGGGGTACTGGGAGGAGCAGGTCCTGTGGCAAGAACATTTGGCCATTATGAATACCAAGGTGAAACTCTGGTCAAGATATATTGACGATTTGATTTTCATTTGGGAGGGCACTGAGACGGAGGTGATTGATTTCATTGATAAATTAAATGAGAATGATCTTAACATCCGTTTTACCAGTAACATAAGTGCGACCTCAATTGTGTTCCTAGATGTTGAGATTTACGTTCAGTCAGGCAGCCTTCACACAAGATTGCATCGAAAGCCCACTGCGGGCAATACATTGCTGCATGCGGGGAGTCATCATCCTGCACACCTGATACGGAGCATACCGTATGGGGAGATGCTCCGTGTCAGGAGGATCTGCAGCAGTGAGGAGGAGTGCCGGCTGGCACAACTCCATTGTAAATCACGTTTTCTACTTAGAGGCTACAAATCGGAAGCCATTAATTTGGCAATTCTTAAGGCCAACAGAACGGACAGACAGTCACTCCTGGGCTCAGGAGCGACGAAGTCAAAAGCACAGGTAAAAGATTCACAAGGGGTAACAAGGATGATTATGGGTTATAGCAACCAGCATAATAGCATCTACAAAATCATTAAGGAAAATTGGTCCCTACTGTCTGAGGACCCTATTTTGGGTCCAGTCATTCCAAAATTTCCTAGCATAGCATATCGCAAAGCTAGGTCCATGAAGGACAGCTTGGTGTCCAGCAGTCCTGAAGTGGTGATGGGAAACTGGCTCAATGAGAGTAAGGGCTTTTTGAGGTGTTCGAGTTGTAAGGCTTGTAAGAATGGCGTTAGCAAAACAGAAGTGACAACACCATTGTCGCCATTTCCAATCAAGATTAGACACAAGCTCAACTGCAAGACAGAGTTTGCTGTCTATGTTTTGGAGTGCCCTTGTGGGCTTAGATACGTGGGCAGTACGAGGCCTCAGGTCCATAAGCGTATTCTCCAACATTTACGAGCAATCTGCAACGTTGACACCTCTTATCCAGTTGCAAGGCACTTTGACAAGTGCCATGGTAAAGATGCTTCCCTCTTGTCATATTTTGTGATAGACTGTGTTCCTCCCCAGAGGAGGGGAGGTGATAGAGAGTCCCTGTTGCGCAAATTAGAAACGCGCTATATCATCTTGCTAGATACCAAGGCACCACAGGGCCTCAACACTGGGGAGGATTGCCACACCTATCTTTAGAGAATTATGTCCACTGTTACATGTAATTTATAATTACATTGCCTTTCTGTAGTTGCACTTGATTTAGAATCTTACGCTGTACCCTGGACGCCTATCAAGATCATTATGTAACTGATTTTAATCACATTGTTTGAATCATCATTGTTTTTTACTACATGGTAGCACCTGTGTTTTTTTTTTTAGCCATCTGTATATATATCAATTTATGATATAGTTTGCACAAACTTTGCTATTTTGCACATCAAAATAACTGCACTGTATATGCTACACATAGATCTGGTTGCCAATTTGGTTTACTGTTAGGAGTGAGTTCCACCATCAGGACATGGTTTCAAATGTAAATATTTATGTTTTTAACTTTTGTATTGTCCTTTTGAGCTTTTTATCAACTAATGAGTAACCATTGTGATTTGATGGGTATATATGAAATTATTGGTAATAGGGACTCCTCAAATAGCAATTAATGTGCGGTGACAACGTGTATGTTGGATTTTGTATTTTACAATTACTCGTACTGATAACAATTGATTTTTGTTTGGGTTTGTGCAATATTGTGTAAATGAACAGCATTTATGCTGCAATTCAGAAAGACAAACTCGAGTTAACTTACAAATTTAGTAACTCTTCTATGTCTGTATCATGTGATGGCTACTTTGCACTTTAAAAGGGTGGCCAGCCCTCGTGACGTTGTCATGTGAACAAGGCTACGTTTAGCCGAAACGCGTCGTGGCGGACTGGTGCTGGGTTTGAAAAGAATAAAATAATTTTGCACCACATTTTGGGTCTCGTTGGTTCCTGTTCGCGTGTGTGGCAGATTGCAGCGCTAGTGGGCGAAGGAACTTGACATACCTCATATATATATATATATATATATATATATATATATATATATATATTCACTGAAAAAACCATAGGTTATAGACCATATATAGTTAGGAATTAGCATTTACAAAACCTTGAAAATTCACTGAAAAAACCATAGGTTATAGACCATATATAGTTAGGAATTAGCATTTAAAAAACCTTATTTTACTCACACAAAACCATTGAAATTCCATATATAGTTAGTTGCACTAACTATATATCGCGCACCCGCAATCCACTGCTGATGATGTCACATATTACATCATTCATGACATGGTCAGTGACATCACTGATGATATCACTGATGACATCTCAAATGACATCACTGATGACATCACTGATGACAACATCCAGTGACTGTATGTTTCTATAAAGTTAAAATATGTCTTACATATTGAAGAATGAGTAGATGTATAAGTGTCTGGACGAAGGATTTAGTAGGTGCATGACTGAATGTATGAGTGAGTGATTAAATGTGTCTCACTGAGTGCATGGGTTAGTGACTAAACTGTCTTAATTTGTGCATCATTATGTCTTTTGTTCTGTAAACTGCTGCATGTGTTGATCAGTAGCTATATGAGTAACTATATGGGTTATTGATTGATTGTCCAAGTATTTGTATGGGAGACTGAGTGTATGTGTGGCTGGCTGGGAGATGTGTGACTCTGTGCAGATCAATGTGTTCTTGTATCAATGATTGTATAAGAGAGTAAGTATGTGTTAGTATATGTTTGAAAATGTAAGGTACTCTATGTTTAACTGTATAGATTAGAAAATGGAAGTGTGATTGATTCTTTACAGGACTGACTAGGTGTGTGAGTAACTCCATGGATGAGTGGCAGAGTGTGAGTGTCTGTATAGGTGTATGAGTGCATATGATAGTGTTGTAAAGATGAGTGATTGTATGTATAAATGATTGTATGGGTGAATGAGTGAATGTGTGTGTAGACGTAGGAATCAGTGAGGGCGTATGTAGTAACTAGTATTGGTGTGTCAATGGTTTAAAAAATTATATTCTGTATTTAACACTGGGTGTAACAGAGATTATATGAAAGTGTGAGGAGATGCATTGTATTGTCACATGAATGATATCATCAGTGATGTGACCATTGATGTCAAATGAGATGTCATCAGTGATGTCATCAGTGATGTCATTTGAGATGTCATCAGTGATGTCATCAGTGATGTCATTTGAGATGTTATCAGTGATGTCATTTGAGATGTCATCAGTGATGTCATCAGTGATGTCATTTGAGATGTCATCAGTGATGTCATCAGTGATGTCACTGACCATGTCATGAATGATGTAATATGTGACATCATCAGCAGTGGATTGCGGTTGCGCGATATATAGTTAGTGCAACTAACTATATATGGAATTTCAATGGTTTTGTGTGAGTAAAATAAGGTTTTTTAAATGCTAATTCCTAACTATATATGGTCTATAACCTATGGTTTTTTCAGTGAATTTTCAAGGTTTTGTAAATGCTAATTCCTAACTATATATGGTCTATAACCTATGGTTATTTCAGTGAATTTCATTGGTTTTTTAAAAGCTAATATCTGTAGCTGTAAAATGTATTCTTCTTTAAATCCAAAAATATATTTTATATGTTTATTAATAAAAAAAATTTTAAATATTTTTTTTTCTTCGCTTCCGCTTCGCGAATCGGGAAGTTTCCCGTTAGGTGACCTTGATGCCGCGAAATAGTCTGCGAACCGGTAAACGTTCCTTTAGCGCAACTGCCGCGTTAGAAAACAACATCGTGACGCCTCGCGTCCGCATGACGTTACGCGTTGTCGCGTGATACGTCATATGACGTACTACGTTAGCGTACCCGAAAGCGAACCGAGGCGCGAAGCGCAGGTTCAAGGAAGCAAACCGGGAGGCGGCGCAAAGCGCGTAACGTAAACACAGCAGGTCATGTGACTTGGTAATAACACTTTTCATTGGTTCATTTCACTTTTGGTTTCCTAATGATGTAAGACTAGGTCATGTAATCTAAAATTAACACTTTTCATTGGTTGAGAACTATTGTTTTTCCCAAATGATGAAAACCCCTCCTTCTTTCCTCACTCTGACTTTCATCTTTGTGAGAGAAAGACCCTTTGTTAGCAGTGAGCAATGGCTTCTTTAGTAGCTTCAGCTGGTGCTTCCCCACCACCTCCACCACATCGAAGGAAGAGAGGACCACCTGCTGAAGTTATAATTCAGCAAGAAGAGGAAGAAGAGGAAGAGGAGGAAGAGCAGGAAGAGAGGCAGTTTTTGCCTGAAGAGCCCAGGAGGTCTCACCGGAAAGAAAACTTCATTTGGCAATTTTTTAAAATTCCCAAAGGCCAGAAAAAAGTAAATGCAAGATACGTAACTTGCCTTATATGTCAAGATAGACTGTCCAGAGGGACCGAGAAGAAATACAGTTACGGAAACTACACAATGCATCGCCATATGACTAGGTGGCATCCTAACAACTACAGTGCTGCACAGTTTCGTAACGATCTAGATAATCCCCCTATTATGGCCAGAAGATCTGTTGTACCGGAAGTGACGGGACCAGAGGGCAGGGAGATGGTGCCAAATATACAAATGAGATTTGGGGAAGTAAAACAAATCTGCGTACATTGCAATGGATTCATTTGCTACAGAGAAAGTAGCATCACTCTGATCAACAGAGCTATTGACAATCATCTTCCAGTTTGTCCGAAACGCCCCAAATAATAAATTCTTTTTTTTTTGTTGCTCCTGTTGAGCCCTTTACAATGAATCGTTTTCGTTTCCCCCCCCCAAAAAAACCCAAAAAAATATAAAACCGTTCAGAAAAATTCAAAAAAAGTAAAAAAATGGTCAGAAAAATAATAAAAAAAATATAAAACAACAAAAACAATAAAAAAAAGTTCTTTTCAGAACTACCTCCCCGTTATTAAAAAATTGGTAGAATATTTGGAACTCTGCCAACCTCTATTTCTCTTGGTTCGCTTCCCAGTTCGCTCGCCGGTACGCGAACCGGGAGCGAACCAAAAACATTTTTTTTTTAAAAAGAACAGTAAGTATAAGGGAAGGAAACAGACAGTTATGTTAAAAGAAAGACAGCTATAGGGGAGTAAACTAGAGATACTATTACCCGTAATCCACTGCTGATGATGTCACATATTACATCATTCATGACATGGTCAGTGACATCATCAGCAGAGGATTACGGGTAACAGTATCCCTAGTTTACTCCCTATAGCTGTCTTTCTTTTAACATAACTGTCTGTTTCCTTCCCTTATACTTACTGTTCTTTTTAAAAAAAAAATTTTAGATCAGTCAGAAACAGTGAAAGTAATAGAGACAGAGTGAGTGACCAAGAGTGAAGAAGTATGAGAAGAGAGGGACTAAGAAAAATAGTGAAGGAGTAGAGTAATTAAGTAATAGAGAAAGGAATGAGGGAAGTAGCAAAGGCAGGAAAGTGATTCTTAAACAAATGAAGCAGTGGAAGTAATAGAAGTTAAATGTGATAGAAATATAACAAAAAGAGTACAAAACATTTACCTTATAATTGTCGTTAACTTAGTCATTTGTTCTTTTTATACTAAAAAATCTGTGAAAGAGAGAACAAACATTTGAAAAATATTAAAACATGTTTTTAATAAATTAGAAAAAACAAGGGAAAAGATTGAAGGACAAATAGTTTTTCAAGAACTTTGACACTTACAGAAGCCTCTGCTTCTCCATGCCCCTACACAGTCCTAAAAATATACATTTTAAACTAATAGTATCTTGATGCAGATGAAGTGAGTCCTATCTTGCAACATTGTGCATCTTTTGCATGACTGCTGCATCGGTTTCGTGTGGCATTGTTTTTTTACAGCATGACACATCTGCCTAGATTCATCATTTTATAATTTTGTCCCCTCATAGCAAATCTTTTCAACCGCGACTGCGTCACAAAAGTGACGCACAGTGGCGCAAAAGAGGCATACACGTATCATAAATCTGTCCCTAACATGTTAAATAATTGATTCAGGATGACAATAAGGTGTGGCCTATCCAGAGGTTTGTTTAAGGTGAGGCCTACTCAGGGTTGCAGATCAAATTTACACTTATTGAAGAATACAGAGGAGATAATACATGTGAACGCCTACTAATGAAGTAAGTCATGTCCACTTTACTCTTGAACAAAGGCTAGACCTCTTCTGTGTCCGTGGACAGACCTAAACTTCATCTGCACAATGTCATTCGTAAACTTAGGAAACACAGGTGATGTAATTGAAAAATGTGGAGTTTATTTTCCTCATTTCACAATCACATTACCTGTGTTGCCTTTGCTTAGGTATCTCATAGTGGAAATGTAGTCTATCATATGAAAGACTACGTAGAATATGAGCACTGTATGCAACAACTTTGACACTTACAGAAGCCTCACCTTCTCCATGCCTCCTACACAGTTCTACATGTACATCATAAATGCAAACAGAACAGAATTAATTATACATGTTAAATGGTTTATTTTTGCTGTTCTCAGAATGTATCAAATTTCACTAAAAACAGTGACTTGAAGGTATTCATCATATAACAGCGGGGAAAAAAAACACAATCAAAATGATTGTGTTTAAAAAACCCATACAACATAACAAATCAGAATTCAGAACTCCTTAAAGTTAACTTACTTTCCATGACGGCGAAGGATGTCCTATGAACAGCTTACACTCTGTTGTGCTGTTATTACTTTCAACCCGCCACTTTCTGAAAGAAAACCTCCATCGTTTTCAAAAACATGTTACATACAATAAATGACTTCTCGCTCTCTACCACACGTTTCCATAAGGCCAAATGGTGTCAGAGCCATTTATAACTCTTGGAATTCTTGTAAGCTAATCCCGTCATGTTGTATTTCCGCAACTTTCAGAATTAAAATGTTGAAGATCATTTTCACAATCCTGGATTACTAATATCTTACCTTTCTTGCTCACTCATGTTCTACATTTCCTATGACACTGATACTGCTTACTATAAAGCAGACTTACACTATCTCTATGACTACTACAATTATTAAATTCTCTACATCACTTTTAATCACAAAGCAATATAACACAGTAGACAGCATTGCAGACTTACATTCCCTCTACTCCATGTTTTGATTGGCTGCTTGAATTTGCTTATAAAAAGAAACAGTTTTTCTGAATTCATTCAAAGTACAGTTATTTCAACATGACGTCCAGTGTTATGGTAAGAAGTTATGTCTCTGTACTACACTTATCCTCAAGGCCAAATCGTGTAGGAGCCATTAGAACTTCTTGAAATTCCTCAGAGCACATCCCGAGATTCTTTCTCTAAAATTTTGGCTTTAAAAACACCAGGTAAGAGTTTTTAAGGTCATACGGCAATTTTTTTTTGAAAATTAAAACAGAATCATTGCAGAATGACCAGCCGTTTCTAGACTTTAAATAAGCTGTGTAATGTCCTGATGTTATTGAAGGACCGTCATGATATATAATTGCTGCAGTTACAAAAGTCCTTCCTGATATTGACAACTGTGAAGCCACAAATTTTTTTATTAAAGTTGTCAATTTTGTTCCATCAGGCCTACATCGTTGGAACATTAAAATAACATACTGGCCATATGTTCGTATAAATAATGTGGACATCATTTCAGATTTACATTGGCTACACTCCATGTTGTGATCAGCTGCTTTTACTAGTTTATTAAAAGAGACTGATTTACTGTCTGGCAAAGTTAAATATATAAATCTTTCTGAGTCTACACTAGTACTACTTGATACCCTACAGTTCTCGCAGTCATGCTGCCATTGATAAGAAAGCCCAAACAGGTGATCTACATCTACACCTTCAGCATGCAATACATCAAGTATATACATTAAAAACTCCTGACAATCTTGCTGAATATTTTGAGAGAATTGTGTTTGGCCTGAACATCTGTCTAACAGATTTCGAATTTCAGACACACTTTCTATTTTTGTTCTATCTGTGCTACATTTCTCTAACACAGAATTTAACAAACTGCAAAATCTTTGATCAGAATTGACCACAATCTCTTCTTCTACATTTTCTAGAGAAAACAAAACATTAACCACTACATTAGCATAGCAGTTGACACCAGAACTGTTTTCAAATTGAAAACCAACAACATCTTCAACAGAATCCTTTTTGTTTCTGCTTATAATTTCAGGTTTATCGACTTTTCGTCTTTTTGCTGCAACCTCCCTAGTATTTGTCACATTTCTTCGTTTCCGGCCTACCACACGTTTCTCAAACAAAGGATATTGAGGCAAATGTGGCGCATACTCTCTTCTTAACCTATTGTATTCCTTAACACAATCTAGATCCGCACAAATGTTTGTGACATCACACTCAATCAAGTACAATCCCGATAAAGTTCTAACTCGTGACAATGCCACATATGCCATACCCTCCTTGAACACAGAACTGCCAATATTCACCAATGCACTGTCTACACTTAAACCTTGCGATTTATGGATTGTCACCGCATATGCCAAGCAAACAGGAAACTGCTTACGGCGAACATATAAGTCTTTTACAAGTAAAAATCTAGCAGAGCAACGACCAATTAGCTGTACTTCCTCAATGCCATCAAATTTAATTTTTAAAAATTCAATTCCATCTCTATTTCTGTATTTCACAAAATCAACAACATTACCCATTGATCCATTTACCAGACCTCTTTCAACATGTAAATTCCTTCTTAAAATTATACGACAGTTCAAGCACACATTCAGAGTATTTTCAAAACCTGCAGTTTTAGATATAGTCTTCTCTAATGAATCCAATTTTGATTTCAAATTCTCAGACAAAATAATTGTTGATCCCATATGCTCTACTCTGTCAATAGCTTCTAGTTTCACAATCTCCTGCTTTTCCAAATGCAACATTTTGTTGTTGAATTTGGCACATTCTGCAAGAGTTGGCATCAAACATATTCCAGATTTCTTCTCAGTAATTTTCTGAAAAATATTCTCAGGCACAACATCTTGTTCTGGATATAAATTTGACAGTAATCGTGCATGTAAAGCTTCTTTCCCATGCTCGGTCACTTTTCCAATTCTAACATCTTGTAGAATACTCTTGTAAACTTCATCCTTCGCCTGACGCATATTTTCATGCAGTTCAGCATAATTGAAGTTTAACCATATATTGACGTTGCCAATGCTCCCTAGGCACTTCCTGGTATCTTCATGCGTGAGCATTTTGAACACAGGTTGCCCTTTCACTGGTGTCAGCTGCAGAAGATCTCCGAAAACAATGATGTGTTTGCCACCAAATAACACATCATACTCTGTTTTGAGAACTTCTTGCATTCTCAAATGCACAAACGCAAGCATGACATTGGAAACCATGCTTACTTCGTCAATGATAAGAAGTTTCATTTTCCTCAAGATTCTTGAAACTTCAAAACAAGCATCTCCAGATAGCTTGTGATATTGTAATCTGTTGTCATGCTCCACTGGCAGCATCAGTAAACGATGTAAAGTAATCCCTTTAATGTTATGTGCTGCCAGTCCAGTTGGAGCGGTGACAACACAAGACAGCGATGACTCTGTCCTTTCCTGCAAATAGCATGAAATTGCTTTAATAAGGAAACTTTTTCCAGTTCCCGCTTCTCCACTCACGTACAGTCGGACAGGCTTCAACGACGTACATGAACACTCTTTCTTCTCATGACTTAATCCATGATCAATTTGCATGGTAACTTCGTCATATATTTTCCTCTGCTCAACGTTGAGTTGTCTTTCCAACTCTTCTAAGTTAACCGCATCCTCCTGAGCATGTGCCATGGCTCTTTCCACTTCATTCATAGCAGTGGCAGCTTCATTTTCGATAACAGGTCCTCCTAGTGGATCCTGACTCAATGAAGCAGAACTCTGACTGTCCTGAGAACTGTCTCTGGCAATCTCGGCTGCAATCGTTGCTTCCTGCTCAATTTCCACATTCAACATTTCTACATATTTGGGAAAAGCAGGACATTGTATGGTCTCCTTGGCAGCATTGAAAGAGTCTTCGTAACAGAGGAAATCTCCAAGCAGTTCCTCTTCTGCACGCCAAGGCTTGAAAAGTTGCAAAAGTGCTAAATAGAAAAACTCCTTTTTTTCAGGAGATTCGCCACTCAATTTTCGATGGTTTACCAAGTGGCATTTTCTTTGCTTGACCAGACATCCCTCACTTCCTATTACAGCATACACTCCTTTCTCAGTATCTTCTTTGATGTTCCTCTTGAATATGTAATTTTGAAGAACCTCATACAGACAAACATTGTCGAGGTGTTTGCTTCGATTTGGATAATATGTATCCAACATGTTGGTCTTCAAAATGTCGGTACTGTTTGGCTCCTTTTCCGCCAAATACTCAATTTCCCGCACAGGTTTCAGAACTCGATTACGCGTTGCAGCAAGACCAAGACTCGCCCAAACGATACTCCTGGACTTGGCATAGAGACTTTCTGAAGACAACCGATCAGAGCATTCGTAAGCTCCGATTTCTCGATGCGACAACATCTTCAGACTGAAACTGTACAACTTCTTGCTGAGGCTCTTTTCATGTGAAATGTCCTCCCACATATCCTTCAATTCTGTCTTCTCTTTTTTGGTGATGTAAGATGTCACATACCGAGCCACAGCCATACAGTTATCAGCCACAAACTGTATATCCATGTTAGCATTCCACATGGACAAAATCACCGGGTTGTAGTCGTTGATGTACTTGGACTCTTCGTTCCTCTTCAAATTGTATGTGTTTTTAGGTGGTTTCTTCATCACATTATGTCGCAGCGAAGACATCAAACTGTTTACTCTTCCTTTAGAAATCACCAGTCGTGGAAAGCCGAAACGACATTTGGTGTAGAACTTGTCCTTGTTTCGGAATTTACGACGACAGTACTTTCCACATCGATGGCTTTGGAAACGTAGAACTTTTTCTCTTAGGCTTTTCTTCTCCTTTGCGTTTGGAACAGCACACGTAGAATACTGTTGTATGAAACTCATCACTGACTCTTCTGGATCCGTTCCAAATTTAGGTGCATCCTTGATCCACAGCAGCATATGTATATGAGGAGCACCTCTTGCTTGGTACTCCTTTCTCCAGAAGAAATCCAACACCTCTCCAAGAGGTGGATTCTTCTTATTCATGATGAAAGACATCATAGCTTCAAATCTAAGATTGAAGTACCTGCATACATTGACTGGATCCAAAGAGCACAGTTCTCCGGGTGTCTTGAATTCGATGTTTTCGATGTTTGCATTTGCCTCTCGTAGAAATTCAAGTAAGTCTTCCCAGCCATACTCGGCACAGCTCAGAGTGAGGAACCATGTGGGAGTTCCTAAGTTCCTCAGCATACATTTTAAATCACCATGACGACGGTACCAGTACTCATTAGTACCACGCTGACACGCCATGAGATTAATCAGGTGAGAATCCAAAATACTGTCTTGGACATTGACTTTATCCATAAAGTCACTTGCCGACATGTTTTGCATGTGTATACCACTTTTCAAGATGTGGTTCACTGCATATGACAGTCCAGACAGATCGCTTTCAAACAGGAGATGAAACAAATAGGGAATGCATTGTCGAAACCTAGCATCTCCTGCATACAATCGCAAAGTCCGGTATTCAGAAGCAGGAATTTGATGAGGTCGCTCATCATATCTTCCTCCCTGACCTGTTGGAAAAAGCTGTGGGAAACACCAAGCTTCCAAACTTTCCTCCCAAACACTAATGGGACTCCCTTTGGCTTGTTTCATTTGAAACAACTCAATAGCATTCCCCATGACTTCCTTGGAATGCAAAGGATGAACACTATAATGTTCATATATTTCTTCACTAGTACAGGGTTCTACTTTCTCAATTTGACCAGCACACAAATCGCTATCCTCTTCCTCACTTACTTCCTCTTCTGCAACATATACATTTTTATAGTATTTATTATTTTTTTTCAAATACAATGTTGCCTTTTTGACTTTCCTAACATCCACTAAATCTTGCCATATTTTCTTATTCTTTGTCGGAACCCCATTAACTAAGATAACCAGAGGTTCCTCTTCCACTTTTTCTACTCCAATTGTGTTAATGTTTTTCTTCAAATCTAGAGGCAAATAAACAACTCTTCCCTTTAATCCTCTCTGTAAATCTGATGGAGGCAATTTCCCTGTCTTTGGCTCCATTCTTACAATAGCCTGAAAGGGATGGATACTTTGAATCAAAATAGATTCATAAGTATTTAAATCCTTCAATTCAGAAGGAATCTCAACCAATTCCAGATTATTATGAACTGCTCTAGCAGGCATCTGGTTTTGTTTAATTTGTTACAACAATAAGTACACACACGTTGATCCAATCCCAAATCAAAACAATTTTCTACCATCAAGTATGTTGTAAAATCCTTCCATTCACTATTATTTTCCCTTTCACTTTTTGCATATAAATCCACTAACTTAGTCTGATTCTTATAATAAGTGCGTCGACAACACACACAAGTGAAATTTGGCCTCTCACTTGATTTCACCTCAAAGGTTGCAATTTCCCTCTGGAAATTATCTGTACTGGAAACCTGTACACTATCTTCCACATTACTCTCTTCTTCTTGGTCAATTTCAACATTCTCCTCTTTACTTCCAAAGTAACAAAACTCAATTTCTTCACATATATTCTTCACATCTATTTCAGAACCATGCAAAAGAGCAGCGCATAATTGTTTAAGCATAATTGCTGGACTCTTAGCATAATACAACATTCTAAGTAATTTCCTCACTTTATTATGATGCACTGCTAGCATCCTGAAATGATGAAAAACACTCTGGCATACTCTCCTGGAAAGACAAGCCAGTGAATGCCCATGCAAACCTGTCACTTCTCTCACTCTGCAAGGATCTAATTCTTGCAACAACTTCATTTTCTGCTTCAAACTTTTCTTATTAAATGACCGTATAAAATCACAAAGCAAATTGATGGAATCCTGTCGTACACTGCAAATACTACTACACTTCCAGGTGTACACAGGACCCTTAGGACGTCTTCCTAAAACCTCATTACCTAACACCTCTTCTATCTCTGTTGTCACAAGTTTTTCTTTTTCAACTGGACAACCATCTTTCACTTCATAAGCTCGACCACTGGTGTCAACTGCATGCATCAAATCATTATCCTGGAAATAACTCTCCTCATTAAAAAATGCCTCAGAGCTTGAACTATGCATCCATTCTCCAGAAAAAACTTCACAAAAATTACTACGATTAACTATTCTCTTCCATCTACTATTTCTTTTGAAATCATAAATTGCCTTGTTTACCTTCCTAATTCTATTGATTATCAAAATAAATAACTTACGTTTAATTTCAAATGCCTGATCAATGACTTTCTCAACTATTTTTTTTCTCTTATAAAAAACCACTTTCTGTTGCGGAACATTCGTTTACGAATGTCCCTAAACTGTTGTTTCCTTCTACTATCATGCACAGAGTTATCTCTTGCTCTAGCAGTAACATTTTTCATTGGCCTTTCCTTTCCGTTTGAATTGCTTCTCCTTTTCTGGACTGAAACATTTTCTGTAGTAATATTTTTTTTACTACAGATATTTCTTATGAATGTTTTTGTACTCTTACCCGGTGCTTTCTTGGTGACTTGACAAATATTTTTGTTAGAGGACTGCTGCTTTTTTTCATTAACCTGCTGTCTTTGACGTTTTGCAGCCTTTCTCAGTCTTTCTTTGGTTGGCATGCTGAAATCTTCAAATGATCTGCAGTTGAATCTGTGGTAAAATATAATAAAAAATGTTATTAACCACTATTACCCAACAGTAAATCAATAACAGTCATCAAAAACTTAACACACTACTTAACATTTTTACATAGAAGATTTTTTAGTGCTTGGCAAATTTAGATTACAGAAATAGCAGAAAAGAAATGGAATTTATATTCATTTTACCTGTGCTGTTTTATATGTGAATCTGATCTAATTTTATGAGCATATTTTAATATTTTATTGAAGACACTACACATAACCTGTTTTTGAAGGTGTCTTTATTTTTAAATTAAACGGTTTACATTTTTACTTTTTATTTGTTATAAATTTTTTAAATAAATGTTTATAGTTCCATAGGCTCAAGCACGTCAGCTTCCCATCCTATGTCATACAATTCTGACAAATCTGCATCCTCATCACGTTCTTCTTCATCCTCAGGATTTAAATCATCCAAGGGATCAACATCCACTGATGTTTCAATTACGAGTTCAATGATGAGGTCGAAATCAACTGATTGCTGATTGTCGCTCATGTTGATGTTGTCTTTATCTTTAAAGAAAGATAACAACAATGAGATGTTGCAGAGTAAGAGACAAATCTCAGAGATTATAATAGTAAAATTGTTTAACAAGAGTAACATTTTGCAGCTATTATTTAGCCATGTCCAGCGATGCTGAGGAGGTGAAGCCTATGTCCAATTTTTCAGTGAACAGGACTCATCTCTTCTTAACCTTGGATAAGCCTCACCGACTCTGTGTCCCCTGCACATACTTAAATGTAAAGGAGCAGATTGATGTTAACTAGCACTTCCCCAGGAATGCACCAGTTAACGTGCACCGCTGCTCTGCCACCCATGGTGTGCCGCATTTACAATCAGATAGGACAAAGCTGCGTCAAAACCCTGCGCCTGGTTGAAGCAGGCATACGTCTTGACGCACGTAGGCTGAAAGCTAAAGCAACAACTAAGTGTCGTGTGCAGAAGTTGCAAAAAAGGAAAAATGGCGTTTAAACCGGTAATGAGCCCATGCTAACTTAACACGGTGTAAAGATATCCAGGATCTACATCAGTTTGGGGTTCACAAACCTGGCAGGTACAAGGCACTGAGGCTTTGCACCGTGCATGTCTCATCCCAAATCATATGTTGTTTCTGAATGAAACAATTTCCCAGACCACATGCTTTGGATTGGCTACTTCTAAAAAATTAAACACCCCTACTATCCCGGAGTTAGAGGAATATGATGGTTGGAGTAATTTTACTCGGTTGTCCATTAGTGATTTACAGGCCCTACTCCGTAATTCTTCCTTTAACATTTCCAGTATAAATCCAAAAGGTTGGCTGCTTTGGCAACGTAGTTCAGATTCTTGCAATTTGCTTGGACCCTTCAAACTCTGAAAAATGGTAAAGTTCCCTGGGGATACATGAACGTTTCTTCTTTATTTGCCCCATTCAATTTGACTAACAAACAACGCTTGCTGTCAATGCGTGATGCTTCCTTTTCAATGTTACATATTGAAAGGTTAGAATCTTTGCCTTTTTCAGTGGCAGAGGCCAATGCTGCAACGTGCCTTATCCACGGTTTAATAACGCTGCGTTTTGCTTTATATAAGTTTTCAAATTGTATGAAATATGTACCAATAGGTCGTTATGAACCTTTAGGTAGTGGTTTTCTTCATGAGGTCTGGTCGCTTCCATACACATACAGATGTTTCAAAGATGACCAAGAAGTTTATCTGAATGGAAAGGAATGCACTGAGACGCCATATCATTCACTAATGTGTAGGCACATACAGTTACACGGTTCATACAACAAAGACCGACCAAATATGGCTTGCGTGTTGAAAGGCACGCCAGTTCCTGCTATCATCCCCACGTTCAAGTTGTTGGAAAATGGTAGTTATTTGATGCTCAATAATGAAGATTGTTGTGGGTTAATTACAAGTATTCCTTTTATCGTAACAGTAAGTGAACGGATTATTTGCTGCAGAAATGTTCTATTTCCTCCCACACATGAACATAGGGAGTTTTCAATCTGGCCACAAATACCAATCTTGGGTGCAGATTTCAACGGCATGGCAAGAATAAGGGCTCTTTTGTCTCAGAGAGAGGTGGCTTTGAGTTCGGCCCGTGAAACTTTCGTGCTTCACATAGCGAACACCCGTACAGAGGTGCAGGCCCTTTTAAATACTGATTCGCCTTTGCATTTCACCGAGATGGTTCGGACTATCTTTAACGCGTCCTCCACAAAGGACCTGGCACATTTTTTTAAAGTTGTTAGCAGTGGTCTTGTGACTTCATTTGAGAAAATCTTTGGAGTCATCCCTGCTTTCTTTCATTCTATTTTTTCCACTTTGTTTGGTGGATTCCCAGTTTTACTTGCATTAGCAGCGGGCGCTCTTGTGGTTTTTTACATTTTTAAATATGGATGTCCTTCCTGTGCAAGGTCCCGCCCTGCAGCTGCTGACGCTGTTCCGCAATCACATGCTTGAATATTATGGCACAATGCCGTTGGCGATATTAAGCACGGCATATGGATTATCTTTTCGATTCTCCTACTTCACCTGTGTCCAGCCTGTATTTCACTGCCTAACCTGTGATTTCGATTGGGCCATTGATTTGTGTCTCTGCGGACCGGTTTCTCCTGACGTCGACTTTAATCAGCTGATGAGTCCTATCATTACTCACGAGTTGGTTTGTCCTGGCGAAAGGATTATGGCTGTGGCATTGATGCATGGACTAATTGGTCCCTGGAATGTACTGGCGGCAACAGAGTCTTTCTTGGAACAGAGCTTTCTTGAAAACCCACCGAGCTGTCCTCTGATGGTGATAGAGGATCCGGTGCTGGGAGAGCACGTATGTTCTTTTCCGCTTTTAAGTTGGATGGCTGAACTGTTTTCGGATGAAGACGGTGACTTCCTATTGGAGGCTGTTGCAGCTTATTTTGCATACACAGGTATGTCATAGACCTTTTTCATGTTTGATATGCTGAGTACTAGCATTTCATTGACAATTCATTTACTTATTTGTCAAGTTTTTATTATTTAGCTTGCCTATTGGCTTAAGCCTCGATAAAGTAGTTGGCTGTTTTATTTTTTTTTAGCATTAAATTTTGCTAGTTTTTAATGTTTTAGCTTGTGGGCCGTGCACATATAAAGTTGCAATCTGCTCTCATGACATGGCACTTCTATTATCTTATTCAGTTCGTTTCCGGATCATGGGGGTGTGTCATGTAGATCCTGGATATCTTTACACCGTGTTAAGTTAGCATGCGCTCATTACCGGTTTAAACGCCATTTTTCCTTTTTTGCAACTTCTGCACACGACACTTAGTTGTTGCTTTAGCTTTCAACCTAGTAGTTCATCGTGGTTTACATGACAATAATATGTTATTGCTCTACTATCTGCTTTGCTTGTTAAACTATATCTGTACAGCGAGTGCTGAAGTTTCAAGAACAGCACGATACAGAATTGTTATGAGGTCTGATCTCCACGACTTCATAGTCATAACATAAGTGCAGCTTCTGCCAATTCTGGGCATGAGGCGCGTTTTATATTGCTTTGCCGAACACACATACACAACACTTGATGCGGTTCACATGAAGAGAGAGCTGGTGTATGCTGATGTGATTCCTTCAAATCTAGGACACTAAGGTATGGGCCCGCCCTAAACCAACCCAAAGAGACCTTCTTAACAAATAATATAATATGTGTATTAGGGAGGGTGAAATATAAGTGTTGATAACTCTTATTCATTTACAGCATGTTAACATACTGTCACCATTCGCTTTTGATGTACTAGTAACTATGCTGGTAATTTTGCTACTGATAATATGTGTACTTGTATTATCTAAGATACTACGCCTGAGAAGACGGCATTAGTAAATAAACATTTCAAATGCACGTGTGTTCTTCTTAACTCCATGTTCTCGTTTGTAATGAATATATAACGACCGAGTGTTCATGAGTTCCACGTATCCTGATGTACTGTAAGTTCATGTTCTGAATTGTCTAAAGATTGGGAGTTTGTTATATCCAATGTGACACTGTACCTAGCTTGTTAGGGGGTTTTTGGGTACTAAGGTCAGTTTTGGGGCACCCTAATTCGCCGAGGTTCCAATCCTCTGTGCTTAGTTCTGTGTGAGAACAGAAACCCTACGACAGGGGCACCCCTGAGCCTTGCTGGAGCTTCATCACACTTGCGATACAACTCCAGCAATGCGCCACCTTTACGGCACAGATGCGTCACGCATCTGTGGTGTTTTTGCCCCATGGTGCGCCGCATTGTAAATGCAGCACACCATGGGTGTCGGAACAGCGACGCAGGATGACTGGCACATCCCTGGTGATGCGCCAGTCATCATAAATCTATCCCTAAGCTTCTTATCTTGTTAGAGATGAACCGCCATATGTATCATCAAAGTTTTTTGCATTTCCTAAATAGCGAACTTTAAGGAATAAATAGCGATTCTTTACCATTCCTAATTTGCGATGAGCAAATTGCTAATTGCAAATTACCCATTCATTTCCATGGAGCAGGAGACCCATAGGAATGAAGGTGCAATTTGCGATTAGCAATTAGCTCATCGCAAATTTGGAATTTTTTCGAGGGTGCAGGGGTCTCTCAAGAACACCCTGCTGCACCCCTGAAAAAGAAATTTGGACGCATATGGCGCACATAAATTTTAAAAACATTCCTTTACCTCAAAAACGATTTTCAACTCATAATTTGAAAACACTGCCCACGGGGAAATGACTTAAAATGTCCTCAAGACACATGAAAGTGTTTTTTTAAAGCCTTTGCAACTTTTTTGGGTCACTTTTAACATGGCTATGTAACTCAAACAGTCAAAATTTAAATTTACCATGCACAGGTGGGAGCATATTTACAAGGAATTTCCTCCACGGGGAAAGGTCTTTTAATTTAATATTGGAAAAATAACTTCAGAGACACTGAAATGCCTTATAAAGAAGCATACACCATTATGTCCTTGTCATAAATTTTAAAAGCATTCCTTTTCCCCAAAAACGATTTTCAAGTCATAATTTAAAAACACTCCACATGGGGAAATGACTTAAAATGTCCTTAAGACACATGAAAGCGTTTTTTGATTGCCTTTGCAGCATGCTTGGGTCACTTTTAACACAGCTATGTAACGCAAACATTCAAAATCTAAATTTGCCATGCACAGGTGGGAGCATATTTACAAGCAATTTGCTCCACAGGGAAAGGTCTTACATTAAAATGGAAAAAATAACATCAGAGACACTCAATTGCCTTATAAAGAAGCATACACCATTATGTCCTTGTCATAAATATTAAAACCATTCCTTTTCCTCAAAAACGTTTTACAAGTCATAATTTGAAAACACTCTACAGCTCCTATGCACATAAAAACCCTGTCAGTACTAATACTTCACATTTTCTCCAATTACAATTTCTCAAAGAAACAAAATCTATTTGTAAAACACTTGACACAAAGCAACATTTGAAAAACACAACTTTCTTCATAATTTTCTCCTTAAAGCACACTATTCTGTATCTAAATTAAAGAAATCTTTTCTCACCTAAGAAAATACTTTGAGTTTCAAAACAGTCTCAGAAACACACCAATTTGTCTTCAGCAGAGCAAAAGGTATGCACTCCAGAGTGTGCAGCTATCAAAAGCACAGAAATGCTGTAATTCTTCACACATATCTCTCATGTCACCCAATCAAAACTCTTCCCTCACTTTTTTTCAAATTAAAACCCTTCCCCCCCTCTGCCCTCTCTGCTTTTTTTGCATAGCAACCACCTCTTGGAAGACCTCTGGTGTTTGCAAGTTCACACAACAATGTTGCAATTGAACTCTGAACTCTCAGTGCACCTGCATATCCAGTGCATTCTTTCATTTAATGATTTTTTCTTCACCACTCAAAATATATCTTTCAAAGAACTCATCCATGCACCCTAACTTTCTGTTTTCAGTAATCAAAATCCACCAATCACTCTTACTGCTTCATTAACACAGAAACTCCACAGTTTTTTTCATTTTACACTCTTATTTTTTCAACTGCCATTTCATTGCCACACTTCATCTGACTGCAGGAGAACCTTCTCTCACCATGTTTTCTGTCTGGATTGTTGGACATAGTTACATCTATTGGGCTCAGAGGTATGCTGAGAACAGGAATTTACCTAACCTCAATTTACAAGATGTGGAAATTAAGTGGTTTGGCCACAGAGGATTAAAATGTCACCAATTGATACCATTGGTGAAAACCTTTATGCATTTGCCAAAACCTGACCTGTTAATTGTTCACTGTGGAGGTAATGATTTGGGCACTTTGACTGGGGTAGGTCTGGAAATGCTTTTATAGGACACCTTTGAGCAATTGATGGCACTTTTTCCTCAGACTGCCTTGGTATATTCAAATATATGCCAAAGACAGAAATGGAGGTGGTCGAACCAATTTTGTCCACAAATTGAGAAGTCGAGGAAGCATGTAAACAAATCTGTTTCAGCTTACATGAGAGACCATGGAATGGGCTCCTTGTACAACAATAACTTGTGTTACTACATGCAAGATATCTACAGAGGAGATGGAGTTCACTTCTCAGATGAGGGCAACAGAATTTTCATTCTGAATTTAAGAATGTGCATTGGTACCTACTTATAAGTACCTAAATGTACCATAAACCCAAAAGCTCTTCTCAGAGCTACCCTACATCTGATCACTCACAATTATTATTTTACTCTAACTTTTTTCACTAATTTTCAACAAAGTACGCTCCCCAGAACGCTTCCCGGTTCGCGAACCGGACGCTCCCCACGCAAAAAAACAAAAAAATTATTTTTTTTTTTTTTGCCCTGCGGGGCCCTTTTAAAGCCTCCACATCAAACCTAGGGGGTCAGGGAGGATCTACTATGCCCCCTTATGGTCATTTGCCCCTTCGCTTTGGCCTCCTCTTGTCTCTCGATCCTACCGAGAGACAAGATGGCGGCCGCTACGGACTGTTTGGAATGTTTACAGACGCCGGAGAACCAATCAGCTTCGCAAAGCACCGTAACGCGAAAAGTACGCGAAGCGGAGCGCTGTTACAGATATATATCTTTTTTTGAACGTTAATTTCTCAAAATCCACTGGAGCACATATATTGAGACGTAGCAAAGGCACATCGGGCTACCAGTCCCTACAATTTTGCCAAGTTTCGTGCAAATCCATTCAGCCGTCCGATTATTATTTATTTTATTTTTTTTGCCCCGCGGGGCCCTTTTAAAACCTCCACATCAAACCTAGGGGGTCAGGGAGGATCTACTATGCCCCCTTATGGTCATTTGCCCCTTCGCTTTGGCCTCCTCTTGTCTCTCGATCCTACCGAGAGACAAGATGGCGGCCGCTACGGACTGTTTGGAATGTTTACAGACGCCGGAGAACCAATCAGCTTCGCTTCAAAAGCTCCGTAACGCGAAAAGTACGCGAACTGGAGCGCTGCCCGGTCCGCTGTTACAGATATATATCTTTTTTTGAACGTTAATTTCTCAAAATCCACTGGAGCACATATATTGAGACCTAGCAAAGGCACATCGGGCTACCAGTCCCTACAATTTTGCCAAGTTTCGTGCAAATCCATTCAGCCGTTCGGGCTAAAAGTGAGGCCAACCGCCCTAAGGAAAACTCAATGTTAAAAACATGTTTTGGGACCCCCCTTTTTTCTCGGCCCCCCTTGACGAAACGCCCCCAAATTTTCAGGGGCTGCTCAGATACAAAATGTTAAATTTTCCTGAAAATTTCAGCCAATTCCGTCCACAAACGCCAAAGTTATTAGACATAGAATTTTCAAAAATCCCATAGAGAAAAAATCCTAACTGTATATACCTACTGGCGACCGCCAGTAGGTAATATATATATATATATATATATATATATATATATATATATATATATATTACGCTCCATGGGGTTGTCCAAGTAGCGGGTAGCACCCGAGCCTGCGTGCGCCTTCCCCAAAGCGTTAGTTGGTATGGGCAGTTGCGTGTTTGAAATAGGCCCGACGCGTTTCGGAAATGTCTTTTCGTCATCAGGGGCCAGCAGTAAAGTGCACGACGTCTACCATCTCCCTATATGAAAACACACATTGTGCTTGTGGGAGATGTAGTCCATATATCCGGGATGGATGCACTTTCAAATTACTGCTCGTTCCAAAGGCTCTACCATGAGCCGCAAACATCACTCCTGTCCTCATCCATCACACAGCTCCACATACGAGACTCCTTGGATAGCGAGTCTCATGGCCCCCGTTTCTTCGGGGTGGTGCAACCCAGCGGCGGACCGCCGCTAATGTATTACGCTCCTGCCGCTGGGTTGCACCACCCCGAAGAAACGGGGGCCACGAGACTCGCTATCCAAGGAGTCTCGTATGTGGAGCTGCGCGATGGATGAGGACAGGAGTGATGTTTGGGGCTCATGGTAGAGCCTTTGGAACGAGCAGTAATTTGAAAGTGCATCCATCCAGGATACATGGACTACATCTCCCACAAGCACAATGTGTGTTTTCATATAGGGAGATGGTAGACGTGGTGCACTTTACTGCTGGCCCCTGATGAGGAAAATAAATTTCCGAAACGCGTCGGGCCTATTTCAAACACGCGACTGCGCATACCAACTAACGCTTTGGGGAAGGCGCACGCAGGCTCGGGTGCTACCCGCTACTTGGACAACCCCATGGAGCGTAATACATTAGCGGCGGTCCTGCCGCTGGGTTGCACCACCCCGAAGAAACGGGGGCCTCGAGACTCGCTATCCAAGGAGTCTCGTATGTGGAGCTGCACGATGGATGAGGACAGGAGTGATGTTTGGGGCTCATGGTAGAGCCTTTGGAACGAGCAGTAATTTGAAAGTGCATCCATCCAGGATATGTGGACTACATCTCCCACAAGCACAATGTGTGTTTTCATATAGGGAGATGGTAGACGTCGTGCACTTTACTGCTGGCCCCTGATGAGGAAAATAAATTTCCGAAACGCGTTGGGCCTATTTCAAACACGCAACTGCCCATACCAACTAACGCTTTGGGGAAGGCGCACGCAGGCTCGGGTGCTACCCGCTACTTGGACAACCCCATGGAGCGTAATACATTAGTGGCGGTCCTGCCGCTGGGTTGCACCACCCCGAAGAAACGGGGGCCACGAGACTCGCTATCCAAGGAGTCTCGTATGTGGAGCTGCTCGATGGATAAGGACAGGAGTGATGTTTGGGGCTCATGGTAGAGCCTTTGGAACGAGCAGTAATTTGAAAGTGCATCCATCCAGGATATATGGACTACATCTCCCACAAGCACAATGTGTGTTTTCATATAGGGAGATGGTAGACGTCGTGCACTTTACTGCTGGCCCCTGATGAGGAAAATAAATTTCCGAAACGCGTTGGGCCTATTTCAAACACGCAACTGCCCATACCAACTAACGCTTTGGGGAAGGCGCACGCAGGCTCGGGTGCTACCCGCTACTTGGACAACCCCATGGAGCGTAATACATTAGTGGCGGTCCTGCCGCTGGGTTGCACCACCCCGAAGAAACGGGGGCCACGAGACTCGCTATCCAAGGAGTCTTGTATGTGGAGCTGCGCGACAGATGAGGACAGGAGTGATGTTTGGGGCTCATGGTAGAGCCTTTGGAACGAGCAGTAATTTGAAAGTGCATCCATCCAGGATATATGGACTACATCTCCCACAAGCACAATGTGTGTTTTCATATAGGGATATGGTAGACATCGTGCACTTTACTGCGGGCCCCTGATGAGGAAAATAAATTTCCGAAACGCGTCGGGTCTATTTCAAACCACCAACCTCCCATACCAACTAACGCTTTTGGGAAGGCGCATGCCGGCTCGGGTGCTACCCGCTACTTGGATAATCCCATGGAGCGTAATACATTAGCGGCGGTCCTGCCGCTGGGTTGCATCACCCCGAAGAAACGGGGGCCACGAGACTCGCTATCCAAGGAGTCTCGTATGTGGAGCTGCGCGATGGATGAGGACAGGAGTGATGTTTGGGGCTCATGGTAGAGCCTTTGGAACGAGCAGTAATTTGAAAGTGCATCCATCCAGGATATATGGACTACATCTCCCACAAGCACAATGTGTGTTTTCATATAGGGAGTTGGTAGACGTCGTGCACTTTACTGCTGGCCCCTGATGAGGAAAATAAATTTCCGAAACGCGTCGGGCTTATTATAAACACGCAACTGCCCATACCAACTAACGCTTTGGGGAAGGCGCACGCAGGCTCGGGTGCTACCCGCTACTTTGACAACCCCATGGAGCGTATTACATTAGCGGCGGTGCTGCCGCTGGGTTGCACCACCCCGAAGAAATGGGGGCCCGAGACTCCCTATCCAAGGAGTCTCGTATGTGGAGCTGCGCGATGGATGAGGACAGGAGTGATGTTTGGGGCTCATGGTAGAGCCTTTGGAACAAGCAGTAATTTGAAAGTGCATCCATCCAGGATATATGTACTACATTTCCCACAAGCACAATGTGTGTTTTCATATAGGCAGATGGTAGACGTCGTGCACTTTACTGCTGGCCCCTGATGAGGAAAATAAATTTCCGAAACGCGTCGGGCCTATTTCAAACACGCAACTGCCCATACCAACTAACGCTTTGGTGAAGGCGCACGCAGGCTCGGGTGCTACCCGCTACTTGGACAATCCCATGGAGTGTAATACATTAGCGGCGGTCCTGCTGCTGGGTTGCACCACTCCGAAGAATCGGGGGCCACTAGACTCGCTATCCAAGGAGTCTCGTATGTGGAGCTGCGCGATGGATGAGGACAGGAGTGATGTTTGGGGCTCATGGTAGAGCCTTTGGAACGAGCAGTAATTTGAAAGTGCATCCATCCAAAATATATGGACTACATCTCCCACAAGCACAATGTGTGTTTTCAAATAGGGAGATGGTAGACGTCGTGCACTTTACTGCTGGCCCCTGATGAGGAAAATAAATTTCCGAAACGCGTCGGGCCTATTTCAAACACGCAACTGCCCATACCAACTAACGCTTTGGTGAAGGCGCACGCAGGCTCGGGTGCTACCCGCTACTTGGACAATCCTATGGAGTGTAATACATTAGCGGCGGTCCTGCTGCTGGGTTGCACCACTCCGAAGAATCGGGGGCCACTAGACTCGCTATCCAAGGAGTCTCGTATGTGGAGCTGCGCGATGGATGAGGACAGGAGTGATGTTTGGGGCTCATGGTAGAGCCTTTGGAACGAGCAGTAATTTGAAAGTGCATCCATCCAAAATATATGGACTACATCTCCCACAAGCACAATGTGTGTTTTCATATAGGGAGATGGTAGACGTCGTGCACTTTACTGCTGGCCCCTGATGAGGAAAATAAATATCCAAAACGCGTCGGGCCTATTTCAAACACGCAACTGCCCATACCAACTAACGCTTTGGGGAAGGCGCACGCAGTCTCGGGTGCTACCCGCTACTTGGACAACCCCATGGAGCGTAATACATTAGCCGCGGTCCTGCCGCTGGGTTGCACCACCCCGAAGAAACGGGGGCCACGATACTCGCTATCCAAGGAGTCTCGTATGTGGAGCTGCGCGATGGATGAGAACAGGAGTGATGTTTGGGGCTCATGGTAGAGCCTTTGGAACGAGCAGTAATTTGAAAGTGCATCCATCCAGGATATATGGACTACATCTCCCACAAGCACAATGTGTGTTTTCATATAGGGAGATGGTAGACGTCGTGCACTTTACTACTGGCCCTTGTTGAGGAAAATAAATTTCCGAAACGCGTCGGGCCTATTTCAAACACGCAACTGCCCATACCAACTAACGCTTTGGGGAAGGCGCACGCAGGCTCGGGTGCTACAAGCTACTTGGACAACCCCATGGAGTGTAATAAATTAGCGGCGGTCCTGCCGCAAGGGTTGCACCACCCCAAAGAAACGAGGGCCACGAGACTCGCTATCCAAGGAGTCTCGTATGTGGAGCTGCGCGATGGAGGAGGACAGGAGTGATGTTTGGGGCTCATGGTAGAGACTTTGGAACGAGCAGTAATTTGAAAGTGCATCCATCCAGGATATATGGACTACATCTCCCACAAGCACAATGTGTGTTTTCATATAGGGAGATGGTAGACGTTTTGCACTTTACTGCTGGCCCCTGATGAGGAAAATAAATTTCCGAAACGCTTCGGGCCTATTTCAAACACGCAACTGCCCATACCAACTAACGCTTTGGGGAAGGCGCACGCAGGCTCGGGTGCTACCCACTACTTGGACAACCCCATGGAGCGTAATACATTAGCGGCGGTCCTGCCGCTGGGTTGCACCACCCCGAAGAAACGGGGGCCACGAGACTCGCTATCCAAGGAGTCTTGTATGTGGAGCTGCGCGATGGATGAGGACAGGAGTGATGTATGGGGCTCATGGTAGAACTTTTGGAACGAGCAGTAATTAAGTGTATCCATCCAGGATATATGGACTACATCTCCCACAAGCACAATGAGTGTTTTCATATAGGGAGATGGTAGACGTCGTGCACTTTACTGCTGGCCCCTGATGAGGAAAATAAATTTCCGAAACGCGTCGAGCCTATTTCAAACACGCAACTGCCCATTCCAACGAACGCTTTGGGGAAGGCGCACGCAGGTTCGGGTGCTACCTGCTACTTGGACAACCCCATTGAGCGTAATACATTAGCGGCGGTCCTGCCGCTGGGTTGCACCACCCCGAAGAAACGGGGGCCACGAGACTCGCTATCCAAGGAGTCTCATATGTGGAGCTGCGCGATGGATGAGGACAGGAGTGATGTTTGGGGCTCATGGTAGAGCCTTTGGAACGAGCAGTAATTTGAAAGTGCATCCATCCAGGATATATGGACTACATCTCCCACAAGTACAATGTGTGTTTTCATATAGGGAGATGGTAGACGTCATGCACTTTACTGCTGGCCCTTGATGAGGAAAATAAATTTCCGAAACGCGTCTGGCCTATTTCAAACACGCAACTGCCCATACCAACTAACGCTTTGGGGAAGGCGCGCGCAGGCTCGGGTGCTACCCGCTACTTGGACAACCCCATGGAGCGTAATATATATATATATATATATATATATATATATATATATATATATATATTCTTTTTCTAGAAGCACAGACAGCAAATTGCTGCTGGCAGCTCTGCATAAAAAAGTGCTTTTGTACTACTCCAATTAATTTTTTTTCATTTAGCAATACAACCTCGGATTTGTAAATAAAAAAAGGAATGGCAAGTTGGGTCATTGTATGTTTGTCTGTTTTTCATTTTGGCCAATGCTGCTTAGCATCGCTAAAAGGCATTGACAAAGCCAAAAGAGGCTCCATTACGAATCTATTGTCTTTGCCTGTGCTCGTTTGAAATGGTATTAAACTTCAACACAAACTTCTACATTTTCATAATATTTCTGGAGATCAAAATCCTAAATTTATTCTCAGTGATTGAACAATCACATTTATTGGTAACCCTAACCAAATTTCAAACATATACCATCTAGTAACTCAAAACTCAGCTTTCAATCAAGTAGCACGTAGTAGGTTCCATAGAAGGCGACAAGCAATGTTTTTCCAAGATCGACTTTCATCAATGAGTCAACATAGAAACCACCATACTGTAATCATCAATAACAAAGTGGATAAATGTTTCCTCACCTATATAAAAAGATATCTCAGAGTAGTATGTGGCAACAGGTGAACATACAGTATTACTGTATCACTGTATGTTGATAACCTGATGCTTAACCCTAATGTTGCAGGGACAGGTATTCAACCAGCACTGGTAAGCCTTAATTGTTGCGGTTATCGGGGTTAGTCTAAACCTAAACAAATTAGGCCTTTAACCATTCAGAAAATCATCTGAACTTGAAGTACAGTAGCTACGTAGAGTGCTGTTATATTTGCACCAGACCAAATTCGTATATTTAAGGATCCAAGTATATTACACCAACAAGAACATTATTGGTGGTAATGTGTTTAACAACCTTGCGAAAGTCATAGTATCAACAACTTTCTGGAATAAGTTGCCTCTCTCTGTAATGGATACACTATCCATTGCTAAAATGGTTCTCCTGCCTCAATTCCTTTTATTTGTTCCCAGTCATACCAATAGAGATTGGCAATTGTCTTTATGATAGAATAGACACTATGCTAACAGAACTGATATGAAGCGCGGAGTGGGGAGAGCCAAAGAGTGTCCATAGCTTAGCTCCAATTACTGAACACAGGGGAGGCTCAATGGCACCCTATCTGAAGACATACTACTTGGCTGCACAAATCCTGTGGGTGAAAGGGCGAGGTCTTTGTTTTATGAGCTTATGTGGAAAGCGTTTCCATGTCATGTGCAATGACCACTGAGGTGCAGTTATCGTGGCAATGATCACCGAGGTGCAGTTATCATGTGAGAACGCTGTTTGCCAATCCTTCTGATTTACTCAGTTTTATAGACCTTTTTTGTAGCTTGAGAGGAAAAGGGGTGAATGACAAATCTTTTATCTCTTAGACAGTCTGATCTATTCAACCACACATTAATACTCAGAGTCTGTATCTTGAAGTGGAAAAAGATTTATTACAAACTCAAGGCCAAACTAATGTAAATCGATTGTAAAAACATACTATAAACATAGAGTGTTATCAAAGGAAGACCAAACCATCGTAAAATATTGGTCCTCAATAACAAAGAACATATAAAGATTTCCATAGCTGCGATACAGAAATTGCAAATTATATTTAATGAGTGGACGAATAGTCTCGATCCTTCTCCCCATACATTGAAGAGATTCAGAAAATATACCAATACCCTATAGTAAACCAAGAATAGGGAAAACCCTATTAAATTAAAGAACCAGGAAAGGTTTCAGCATCAGAACCTCTATCAGTAGGCAAAGATCATGTGTAGCATGAAGCCACACAGTCAGAAGTGTCCAGAGAGATCTGTACCTCTCCAAGTCTAAGGGGCATCTAACTAACTTTGAGGTGAGTCCACTAATAAAAACACACAAAAGGTTCGAAAAGCATGATCTCACATCATTCAACTTGTTATCCTAATTTTCCATAAAGGGTCTTGGTGCCTAGTCCAATACTCCCATCTACCAATCTCAGCTTCTAAACAGTTCTTGAATTCCTCCCGTCGACAGATATCGCCAACTGGTAGAACTCCCTTTGCTCTTCATTAAATGTAATTGACCTGACATTTCTTCTTTGCCTCACTATCTCAAGAATACAATGTGCTTTTCACTAGCTAAGAATGCTTTGGTCTGCACCTATCAAAAATAACTTCCACGCTCAGTATTAAATGTCTTAACTATAAGCTTAAGACCCACGGTCACACTAATTTAGCAATTTACCCGAGAGTTTTTTTTTACCCTGCAACACACATATAATCCTGTAAATAAATCAATAATATGGACAGCTATTCATTTTACATTGTACTCGTATATGTGAATACGCTTTATTAAACTATAAAAACAACTGATCATATAAATACTGCTCAAACTCCAACCTAGAATATAAAGACATTGTTTACCCAAACGCAAAAGAAGCTGCAATTAGTAACAATTGCAGAGAAATATCTAACAAAGAAATGAAAAACAAAAAACCCTTAGACTTGTTCCTCAAAGTTTAGCACAGCAAAAAAACAAGGGAAGGTATTCTGTCTTGAAGGCATCATTGATGGTATTATCAACAATAATTTGCTACTTATTGCTTTACCTGGTTGTGTTAGGTGTTATGTTTTTTACATGTGGGTGGAGTCCATGGTGCTGGTGTTTCATAATGATTCTAGCAGAATTGATTCTAATAAACAGACATTTTTCATGATCATTCTTTCCTTGATCCACTAATCATAATGAAATATAATGATTGTTATTGAGTTTCATTAAGTTACCTCATTTGATGACTCACATATTGTTTAAGGAAAAGGGATTGTTTATTACTTTTTGTAGCTGCTGGGGCAATGTTCCTTTTTATGAATGCAAACCTCAATCTGAGCAAAAGTAGAGGATCAATTTCACTTTGGAGTGGTTAAATTCTCTATGTCCACTGCAACGTAAGCAGGAATAGGGAAAGTGTTGGATTTTGTAGGGGTCAAATGTACTCATCATACTCCTGCATGAGCAACAGTAAAGAAAGTTTGGGAATGTTGAGATGTCACATTTACTATCCTCACTCAACCCTAAGCAACAGCAATGAAAGATTTGAAATTTGGAGGGAACAAACTTATTTTTTCCAGTCCAAATTGAGCTAAATTGGGGGAAGTGCAGGAATTTGGAGGTGTTGCATTTACTATTCCCACTCCCAATTAAGCACTGGTAGGGAAATTGAAGGGCTTTGCAGGGTCACATTTACTATTCCCACTTAAAATTGTCTCGGCAACGAAGCTCAACATCCTGTGATTCTGGGCAAATCACTTAATTTACCAGGGCATAACAAAACTGAATGTGTCCATCTCTAGCGAAACTGGTACTAATGTAAAGAGCTCTGATACCCGATGTCTCGGGTCTAGTTTGCGCTATATCAAACTCTATTAAAAAATTATCATGTTTTAAGCACAATACTAACACACATTAGTTCATTCTTTTCTAGTCCCTGCTAAATGCACTGTATTAAAATGCATTTTAGTGCACCATCTTTAATCTAACCCTATATGTTCAGCAATCCAATTGTCCCTAAGAAGAAAAGATGAATATGGACATACACAGGTACATATCAAAACACACAATAAATGCACCTTCCATGCTTTAGTGCATCACATTTCATTGATTATTAATACATCACACGAGTATATAAGGCCAAAGGTACATACACAAATATGTTGCCTGATCAACCTAGAAAGGATGAAGCAAAATTATGCTACTCCAGTGTTATGAAACTTACAGTGTGGTAGATGAGACTTCCTTGACTGCTGTGTGCTTTTCACACCTGTATCTGCCACAGTTCCAGACAACATATGATAACTGCTGGAACAGAAATCATTACAAACAGCCAGTCATAAACAACATTAAGAAACTGTTGAGATTTCTATAAATAAAGGATTACATCACAGCCTATATCTTCCATTACACAGGTTGAAATACTATCACATCTGGGTATTTCCGGTCATTTTTAGAAATCGCTCCACTAAGGGATACAATTGAGGAATCCACCTAATTAATTCGTCCATCTATCTTCTGTCTATAGTGCAGCACAAATAGCTTAGAATTACCTTCTGTCAGTTGTGAACACAGAATCCACTTCACCCATTGGAAAGTCGAAATCTCCCAATCACAGAAAACCTTATTTCATCAATATGTCATTATCGTAGGACAATACTGTCCATTGATTTCCAATTTTAGGATGGATACACTTCATATTGCGATTGGCAATGACTGTGCATCACCCTTTCGTGTGCCATATATGTTGAACGCAGCTCAGTGATGTGCAATGAATAAATAGGGCGGTTTAATTCACAAACAGACACAATACAGAAATAAATCTAAAAAGGTCTTCTCCTCAGGATATTTGCATCCTAAAAAAAGTGCCTAATGAATCTTCATGATTGGATGGCAACCAACCAATTGGATGGCAACCCACCCTGAAATAGCGAAGTGATGGTCCAGGCTGGTGACGTTAAATAACATGAGTTGGGAGCTATAAAGTATTCTAGACATTTGTGGCTTTGCTCACTGTGTGCTCAATTGAGTTTTGGGTCCCCCTCTAAACGTCTGTACCAAGTATGGACAATACCGTGCTCCTTTTGTACTCATTGTTATGTTATGTTAACATGTTATGTTATGTTATGTTAATAAGGCATTTGTTAAGCGCACTATCACCGATTAGTTTCTTGGTGCTATGATCAACAGTAACATAAACGTGGATGAGGGGTGGGGAGTTATTGAAATGCTTGTCTGTACAGCCAGGTCTTCAAGGCTTTCCGAAATGAGAGGAGGTCTTGGCAGGTCCGGATCTCAAGCGGGAAGGTGTTCAACAAGCAGGGAGCAAGTGTTGCAAACCTAAGGCCTCCAGAACGCTTAAGTTTGAAAGGGAGCGTCTGGAGGAGGCCCTGGTGGAGTGAGCGGAGGTTGCGAGATGGTACGTACCTGGTGATTAGTTGGTCAATCAATTTGGGGCTTTTGCAGTACAAGGATTTAAAGATCATACATCATTACATTTTTCCATTTATTTCCGCGAAGCTACCATGAGTTAAAAGAGGATGTTAAGTGTTAGTACAAAGCCTGAGTGAACACAATTTGTGCTGATCTGTCAAAAGCTGTTTGTCCTAAAAGAGACAGATATACCATTTGTTGCCATTTTAACATTGTTGCTAGGGCCTGGCTCATTACATGTGCAACAGGAACCTCCAGCTTTTCGCACCCTATTTAGGGGTTACTTAGAACTCAGCAGAGTGGTAAAGATCTCAGTACTCAGATTACTGTACACGTTACCACTCAGAAAAGGTACAACATTGGGAAAAATATCCAAGTGTAATTATAGGCACGATTTCTGGCAACCAAAGACTACTGGAAAACACGCCTGTGCAGATGTGACTTATAGCGAAGTAACCTCAACAGCCACTGTCATTAATCATCTTTACTGCCGAATAGATAATTACAGCAGTAATAGCTTGTGAAAACAGTATCGCTGCTCCAGGGTTCTAAATTATTCACTTAATGCTTCACCTCAAATGCCCCTGTGCTGGGTGTGTTAATTCAGCTTCCCCCAGAGTTAACAAAACTAGGAGCGCGGAATTACTAGAGATTCTGAGTTGAACCCTTAGAATACACTGAGAAAGTTTGGAATTACCATGGCAGTCTGTAATTTGGAGTTTGATTACCCCCCCACCAATGAGCCATATGTGTTTGTGAACACGGCAATACGCCACTCATAGAACGGTGTGCACAACCTTTCCTACAGTATTACCTTTTTCGGATAGAGCCATCTATTCTCCCTCTGCCCACATTAAAAAAAAAAACTTTTTCTCACTCAGAAATCACACATTTACTTTTATCATTGCTACCATGCTACTATTGAAGCACAGAGACCTGCCTAAAGTGATGTTCTGGTCAATTGGGCAAGTTTTCATCCCCACCCCCTTGAGACTGTCCTGTGTACATGCATGGAACACTATCCACTCACTCAATAGGGACACTCCTATCGTTTGCCTCTCTGGGCTCCCGCTCTTTGTTTAGTGCCCACTTCTTAGCCATGTCCATGCTGTATAAACACCCCTGACTTACTAACCTGACATACCTAATGGTGAAACAATTATGAAAGAAAACATTACTGGTGCAAAGAAAAGGTACTATTGGCTTCCAATTACTGTAACTTGAAGATATAGTTTAATACACTTAAAGGTGATTAAAATACAATGTAAAGAATCTAAAGAAAACACAAATGGCAAGAATAGTATTGACCCACCATCCATGGCACTGAAGTGCACTTATTTTTAGGTGGATGTGTACAAGCACTCATGAGGGTCAATATCTGAAACAGGCTATCTCATTTCCTCATGCTGTATGCTCTTTTTGACAGTAGCAACATTTGAATGACAATTGAACAAACAAACGGATGTAAAGGGCTGAGCCAAAGTACCTCTTTTGGTGTAATTCTGTTCAGCCTTTTTTCTGTCGTGTAGCAAATTTTTCTAGGGAAAATAACCCAAACGGCACCAAAGTTAGTAGCAAAACAAAAAACACTTTTCCCATGGAAACTGTGCCCTAATTATAACTACACAGTGGCACGGAATTGCGGCATCTGAGACAGCGGCCAGGTGAGTTTCACCAAGTTGCGCAAGTAGAGTGGCCCTCTGTTGTGAAAACATTTGTGACAAAGACACAGCCTTAAAAAATATATGTTTTTCCAGCGGGAACGAGTGAAGTTCTGACAAGACCAGAGAAACATGTGGTTTTCTCAGGAACTTCAGAAGAAGCTGGGCAGACGTGTTTTGCACTCTTTGCAGCTTCTGGCTTCTACCCTGGGTGACTTCAATATAAAGGCTGTTGCAATAATCCAGGGCCAAAACCACAAGGGCCTGCACTACTGACTTCCTAGCTGCCAAGGGAAGCAAGTCAGAAATCTTAGCAAGCATTTTAAGCATGGCTAAACATTTTCCAGCCAGACAAGCAATTTGGTCATCAAAAGAAAGATTGTCGCCTAGAGTTCTTGGCCACTATGCTCTGGACCAGCTGGTAGCAACATGAACAATATGTTTTGTCATGAATAGCAAAATATAGTATCCAGGCAAAAGCAAAATAGATAGCTGGCAAAAATTACAAGGAATGCATATAACGAAAAACAAACACAAGTAAAAGAGAATAATAAAACCAATAATTATGATCACATATAAAATTTAATAACATTGATAAAAATTGATAAACATATTCAATATAGTACACATTTTATATAAAAGAGACATAAGAAAAAATGCAATAGTCAATGATTCTGGTCCCTAATATATAGAAAAAAGTTTAAAAGGAAATATAATGATGATTCCCAAAACTAAATGCTGGAGTTGATCTCTGCCCGTCGACGCGTTTCAGCACACACAATGTGCCTTCATCAGGACGTAATCAGCATATTTCTATAATAATAACAAAGATATGTGCTTTTACTTGTGTTTCATTAGATAAAAATATTTTTCGGTTTGATTAATGTATACAATTTGCCAGACATTTCTTACAACACTAACACGTAATACCATGACCTAAGGACACATACATATATAGATAGTTGAATCAATAACAGAAAGAACTTTCAGGGTATAAAAGAGCTACATAAAAATCATTTATATGAAACATTCAACAGAATTGGTGATGTTGACTTGATCACAGAAGCAATTTGTTTTTATACATCACTGTTAGAATTTGGCTCTGTGCAACACAGTTTTTGAATAACACAAAATTTTTATAAGCCCCAGAAAAAGTAGAGGTAGGAAATATAAGAAGAGAAGGGGTACAGAAAAGTATAGCTATTATACTCTCTTATCATATTCAAAAAATTATTTTTGAAAGGGTGGGACCAATAGCCTTTTATTTATTCAACTAATTGACCCCTGATCTAACGTACTAATTATCATCTATCTTATCCTTACATATAATTTCAAGTGTAGGCCAAAGATTATTAACCTAGCGCAACTTACCAATAAACATGAGCTTATTTTTAAATAACATACCTAGAACACTTGTTATAGATTGCTTCCAATGTTAGATAATAGTAGAAACTGGATGTACTGTGCAATCCTTTGTCTTTCCTCAATGCCTTATAATCTATAAATGAAAAATCATAAATGGAGATATATCTTGTTTTTAACCGTTAAAATACCTATCAGTCTTACATATTATTGGTATAAAGGAGGTTACCTGAGTATTTTTTTGTGATCATAGATGATTATTTAAAGTAGCATACAATCGTTGTTTTTTCAAAGACTTGTCTTGAAAATGGTCTCTTTTAGCGTGAACTCTGTGAAAATAATTTTTTTTTTATAGAAAGGGATATCAGAACAAACCCTGCCATAAACGCACCTGTAAAAGCTTAGAAGCTTTATTGAATTGTAGACTTACTTAAAAAATGAATGAAAAAAGGCGTGTACATAAGTGTTGAAAACCGAATATGTCCTGTCCCAGCGTCACAACACAGCTTAATATTATGATGAATACTGCCCTACAAATGAACAAAAGGATAATCATCACTTATTTTATTCCCTTACTCTGCTTCTTTGCTAGGCCCCTACAGAACAGTAACCATAGAGAGATTGAACGATTCAAGGCGGCACATACCTAAAAAATGTTGGAGTTGTTTGTTCGTGTTGTAATTTCTCTATTTTTTATTTTAGAAGCGCATGGATCTAGGAACGGCGGCAGATGTCAGGATGTCTCTGACACAGTTCGGTAACAAACACTGAAGATTAAAAAAGAAAGATATACAACGTATCAAATGTGAGGCGCAGGCATCCCACACACGGTTATGTGCATACACGAGTTGACGGCAAGAGTGGATTTGAAAAATAAAAGGTTACATTGTAGCCGCATCCGATAAACGAAACCGAGAATCTCTAGATTAACAACAAAACCCTAATACCGGATAAGTCTAACACGGCTTTGATAAAAGAGAGCGCCACTATTAACGCAAAATGATCTTGAGCGAAGCACAAACCTGTAGCGGCGTCAGGATAAGACGTGGATAATGGCGGTGTTTCGGTCCGTCACATCAGACAAGAATTGTAAAGTGACGTGTAATTGGTATATATATAGCAAATTCCAATAGGTCGGAAAACAGAGGTCACTCCCATTTTTAAAGAGCTATACCACCTTAATCAGGTAATACAAACTACATTTGTCAGAGAACACTCTAGGCTATTCACACCACTTATCCCAGATATTATGAGATAAGAGAAACTATAAAATTTAAAAAGTTAATTATACATACAGAAAACTCTAACGTAAATAATCTGTAGGCGGACATGAAATTTCCTTAGTATCACTGAATATGTCTAACCCATTTTATAAAATTGCATTTTCCCAGGGGAGATCAAGGTTTAACCCTTGGGTAAAAGTTCCAAGGGTAAAAATCCAATAGACTTCTTTTTTCTTACGTATTCTATCTCCTCCTTTGTCATCAGGAGTGTGTATCTTTTCTAACACACACCATTTTATGTCTGTTGGTGAATGTTTGTGTTCTACATAATGGCTGACTAGAGGTGCCATATGTTTTTTTGTTCTAATCGCTGATCTATGTTCAGTGAGGCGTGTTTTTATGGCACAAGAGGTTTCGCCCACATAGCCCTGATTGCAGGGACAAATAATTAAATAAATTACGCTTCGAGTGTTACATGTGCATAATTCTTTCGCATTGATGGTTACATTGTTGAATATTATGGTTTTCCCAGTGATGATGGAATCACAAGATTGGCAGGAGCCACAACGGGATGTACCTTTAACGCCATCTTTTCCTTCAATGTTTTTCTGTATAAAGGAGGTATTTGTGGAGTTTGAGAAGCGAGATCGAACGATTAGATCTTTCAAATTTCTGTTCCGCCGATGGGCGAACATAGGTTTAGGTAGTTTACTTGTATCTTTCTCCTGGTTTACATTTAGCAAGTGCCAATTTGAGTTAATTACTTGTCTTATGGTTGCATTTAGAGTAGAATGTCTAGTAATGCAAACTAGCTTCTGTTCTTGTTTATGTTTTTGATTGTTCAATAAAGAATCACGGTCAAAAAACCGTGCCCTTTTGTAGGCTTCCCTCACCAGCCGGTGTGGGTAGCCTCGATCCAAAAACTTCTTCTTCATGGCAACAGACTGAAAGTCATAATCTATCAAATTAGTGCAGTTGCGCCTCACTCTGAGGAATTGGGAGAAAGGAATACTGTCCTTTTGGCACCTGGGATGATAACTTTTAAAATGTAACAGTGTGTTTCTAGCTGTTGGTTTTGTGTATAGATCGACTTCCAGGTGTCCTTCATCATTACATTTAATGTAGATGTCCAGAAATTCTACTTTTTCTTTATTAGTATGGGCAGTGAAATGTAAATTGCTGTCTGTGAGATTCAACCAGACCAGGAAATCTTCAAGAGTCTGTTCCCCATCGGTCCACACAAAAAAGATGTCATCAATGTAACGGTACCAATGGGAAACAGACTCATAGAAGGGGGCAATTTCATTATAAATGAATCTAGATTCGAAAAGCGACATATAGATTTTCGCTATAGAGGGAGCCATAGAAGCCCCCATGCTTACTCCCTTTGTCTGTAAATACATGGTATTACCAAACTCAAATAAATTTTCCTTTAAAGTGAGAGACAGACATTCTTTGATAAAAGGTTTAGAGCATGGGATATTATGTTCATCAATAAACCACATTGTTGCAGCAATGGCATCGTTCTGCGGGATGTTACTATAAAGAGCTTCTATGTCTAAGGTAACTAATATGTCTCTATATTTATTAAAAGGAAGATTCTCAACTTTAGTGATGATGTCTCCAGTGTCTCTAATGTAAGAAGATGTTAAAGTGATGTAAGGGCGTAGAATTTTATCTAGATATTTAGACACCGGTTCAAGGGGAGTCCCTATCGTAGAGACAATTGGTCTATAGGGGGGGTCCAATTCGTTCTTATGGATCTTCGGAAGTCCATAAATACATAACACCTTCTTCTCGGAGGTGTTTAAGTATGTAAATTCCTTTTCTGTTATCGTGCCCATTTCTTTAGCCTTCATAGTTATTCTATGTATTGTTTTTATTATTCGCTGGGTTGGGTCAAGTTTAATTTTTTTGTAAAAAGAGGTATCATTCAACATGTTTTTCATGTTTGTCTCATATTTAGTGGTGTCCAACAGGACAATACCACCCCCTTTATCACTGCTTTTGACAACAATGGATTTATTGTTCTTGAGTTCATTCATTGCTGTATGTTCCTCTTTAGTGATATTGTATTTAGGTTTTGAGATGAATCGAAAAGCTTGCTCTAAACGATTCAAAACCACCTTTTCAAAAATGGCAGTTTCAGGACCTATTTGGTCTAAAGTTGGGGTAAAATTGGAAGGAAGAGACACTATATTCTCTATTCTGTTGTCTGTTTGCAGATGTTCACTGTTTAAAAAGAATTTTTTTAATCTAATTTTACGAAAGAAAGAGTGAATATCCTGGTATATTTCAAAGAGATTAGTATTTGAGTGGGGGACGAAGGACAAGCCCTTTGAGAGCAATATGTTTTGTCATACATTGCAAGACTCAAGAACATAGTCCCTGCGTACGTAAAATGAATTTCAAAACAATGAGAATACCATCATCCATAGGGGCATGTGATGTAATATGTGAGGTAATAAGCAGTGCATGATAGGGTGCAAGTTATAATTAGTTCACTGAACTATAACTGGTGAATTTCAGTGGTTTTGGGGTTATCTTGCGTCTCATTCTATCTAAAACATCGCTGTAACCATTGGTTTTTTCAGTTAATATTTATATGGAGTAATTTACACATATAAGTGATGATGCCATATCGGAAAAAGTATAATTGTGGATTTGCATGTTCTGCAGCTCAAATAATTTCGCTTGGGGTCTCCTCTATTGCTTCACGACCATTCACAAAACCAGTGATGGGATCCTGACCACTGGGAGCATCTCTTTATAGGTCTGAAATAGAGATGGCTTTAGAAATGAATGCATTTCTTATATTACATGAGGCATGCAAGACAATTAAAGCTGTCTCTAGGTCAGGCCTATAAAGAGATGCTCACAGTGGTCAGCATGCCAACAGTTTTCTTGTAGAGAAATAGAAAAAATCCCATGCAGAATTATTTGAGCTATCAAATATGCAAATCCACAATTATACTTATCCCTGTATTACTTCACATGACGGCTGAAACATCACTCGTTTGTAAAACCTTGGCTGCCATTGCACACCTTAACAGGCCCAGTGCACTTCTTACATACAGCCGCATAAGGGGTCACTCCTGACTTTTGTGAGGGTTCTCCATGCCACTGGAATCAAGCTATCCTGGCTGATGACGGCTTGTAGCCAGAAACCGGTCCTGGGATGCTTGATTCCGGTCCAGGGAAGACATGGCTTGGCAGTTCGGGCTGGACTGTTCCCATGAGGCACAGGGTCAAGACTGATTTGCAAATGGCCATGTCTGAACTGGGGTGGTGTGGTAAGCAAAATAACGATGGATTAAATCCAGATCTGTAACTGGGGTGAATGTTTTGCCATTCTGCATCATTCCGTCCATCAATTGTTGTTTTTGCATTTGTCAACCCGAGTGGGACGGGTATGCTCAGACATGAGTCCCGTGCTCTCCGTGCCACTGGAATCAAGCTATCCTGGCTGATGACGGCTGATAGCCAGAATACGGATCCTAAGATGCTTGATTCCGGTCCAGGGAAGACATGGCTTGGCAATTCGGGCTGGAGTGTTCACATGAGGCACAGGGTCAAAACTGATTTGCATATGGCCATGTCTAAACTGGGGAGGTGTGGTGAGCAAAATAACGATGGATTAAACCCAGATCTGTGACTGGGGGTGAATGTTTTGCCATTGTGCATCATTCCGTCCATCAATTGTTGTTTTTGCATTTGTCACCCCGAGTGGGACGGGTATGCTCAGACGTGAGTCTCGTGCCTAATGCCACTGGAATCAAGCTATCCTGGCTGATGACGGCTGATGAAACCTGTCCTGGATGCTTGATTCCGGTCCAGGGAAGACATGGCTTGGCAGTTCGGGCTAGACTATTCCCATGAGGCACAGGGTCAAGACTGATTTGCATATAACCATGTCTGAACTGGGGTGGTGTGGTGAGCAAAATAACGATGGATTAAACCCAGATCTGTGATTGGGGGTGAATGTTTTGCCATTGTGCATCATTCCGTCCATCAATTGTTGTTTCTGTGAGGGTTCTACACCCAATTCGTAGGTGAGATTGCGTTAGAAATTCTGAAAAGTTCAACCTCACTGAATGTGATGGGGAAGCAAGATGGCAGCTGCTTGAGTCAGCCGTGCTGCGGCTCCCTGACCAAATGTGGAAAATGGAAAAACAATACAAGGATCAACTAAAATATAAGATCTAAAGAAACAATAGTGGAAGAAACAATTTGTGTGTCCCAAAAGACTTTGATAGAAGGTGCAGTAGCACAGATAGGCACGTGAAGGTGCTCACCATTTTTCTCCAAGACAGTGTGAGATAGTCCTGTGCTGTGTTGGGCTGCTGTCATCGCACGTTTTGTAAGTGCGATATCTTCAATTGTTATAGATCCTATTTCAGAATAAAGCTCTGGCCTCCCCAACCTGGAAAAGCTTTCCTTGATGTAAGTCAGCCACTTGATGTTATTGGCTTTGTCCAAACACAAACAATCTTTCAAAATAATATGGTTTAAGGGAATTTCATCATTGAGCCACAACCTCAGCCATGCTACTAGAGGTGCTATTTTTATCAAATCAATGATGTAACCTTCCCCTAATTCCATATGAACAGTGTAGGACGAGGTTGATTGCGGAACACCAAGGAGGGATCTAAAAAATTTGTTTTCCATCATTTGTAGGGAATCCAGCCCCCTATATCCCCAAATAGAACTTCCATAAGTTGCCACCGAGATACATTTGGCCTTATAGATTTTCAATATGGCTATGAATGGCCTAGCACCAAGTTTTTTGGAGAACCCCTGAAGAGCTGCAGAAGTTCTTGCTAGGGCAGTTGCTCTGTTCTTGACCTGGGGACCCCAATTACCCTTCTCATCAAATGTGATTCCCAAGTAGGGGAAGGTAGTTACTCGGGCAAGCTTCTCCTGCCCACACAGGAAAGTTTTATGACATTTTGTCCTTGCTACTCTTCCCATGAGCATAATTTGAGATTTCTTTGAGTTTATTTTCAAATCTAGTGAGGTCATGAAAATTTCAAAAGCATCCAAGAGGCGCTGGAGGGCCACCCCAGTACGCGCAAGGAGGACCGCGTCATCCGCGTAGAGGAGAACAGGAATCCCCTGTTCCCCTGCACGCGGAATATCCGGGGTCACATCCCTAAGAGCCGGCTCCAGAGCATTTACATATAGAGTGAACAACAGGGGAGCCAAAAAGCACCCCTGTCTAACACCTCTCTCAGAAGCAAAAGCGTCGGTGCACCTGCCTCTCGTGGTTACTCTAATTTTAGCAGTTAAACCCGAGTGCAAATCCGCCAAGAGATTTACCATAGTCCTATCCAGACCCATTTCCAGCAATTTTACCCAGAGCTTTGATCTGTTGACCAGATCAAAAGCAGAGGAGAGGTCCATGAACCCAAGGTACATGGACCCCTCCTTAGCCCAGGTATATTTTTCAATCAGCAAGTGGAGATTAACGCATTGATCCTGGGTACTTCTTTTTGGTCTAAAACCATATTGCACATTCGTAAGGATACTATTTTCGGCAACCCATTCATTTAATTTCACTAAAATGACTCTTCCTAGAATCTTAACTGAAGAGTCAATCAATGAGATTGGTCTGTAACAAGCAGGGTCCTGCCTATTCCCTTTTTTAAACACAGGGATGATTATAGATGTTTTCCATGATTTAGGTATATTGTCATGGCTTAATGCATTAAAAACCCTGCAAAGTAATCTAGACCAAAAATTGGGGAAGCATTTAAAGGCATCCGCAGGAACCCCATCGGGTCCTGGTGCCTTTTTCTTTATGGTACAATCTATAGCATGTAAAACTTCCGACGCCTCAAAGTGCAAATGAGTCCCAATAGCTTTAAAGTCATCCTCACGAGCCCCAAGAGCTCCGCTAGTATGACTGGAATATATGTCACTAAAGTGTTTAATCCAACCTTCGTCAGATATATTTGTTTCAAGGGGGGAATTCTCCTTCCCTGTAAAAAGAGGTTGGTTGACAACTTTCCAAAATGTTCCACTGTTTTTCAGTATTGCTGGGTCTAGGAGCTGGATCCAGGCTTCATCTTTGATCTCTTTTTTCCTGTCTGCTATAGCTTTCTTGTACTGAGCTCTGCATATAGTGATAAGTACACGATCTTTTGGTACAGCCTTCAAAGCATTTAGTAGTGCAGAATGTGTTTTTGAACATTTATGATCAAACCATCTTCTAATGGGCTCTGTCTTGGGTTTAGAAACAATAGACAGACGGTGGTTAATCTTACTACAAATACTACCAAAGGCAAGTATCACCTCTCTATTTTCAGCCTCACTAGATAGGCACACACCAACTTCGTCCTCAGCGTCAGAGAGTACCTCTTGTACAAAGGGTTCAGGGTTGATGTTATCCCACTTTAATATGCGTCCCTGATCTTTAAGTTTAAATGCATGTGAGCTAATACTAGAGCCATGTTTACGCCTTAGTAAACCAGTGGTTACTATATCCAAGGAGACAGGATTGTGATCACTAAAGACAGAAACCACAGTTTTATACATTAAAACCTTATCTGAAAAACACAATGAAATGAAAATATAATCAATAATAGAGCCATTGTCTGTTCCCTTAAATGTAGATAATCTAACCCCCCCTTCCCCGCACCCAGACTCATATAGATTCCATCTTGCTAAAAAATTCTCTAGACACTCCCCCTGTTTATTGTGTTCAAGATGGATAGGTGTACAGTACTGGGGGGAATCTACTTCATCGCAAACACACATTGATAAACACGGGTGTATATTGAAATCACCCAAAAAGATGATTTCAAAAGAGTGAACATTTTCACTATAGACTGACAAAAACTGATCCAATCTATCTAGGCTATAGAGAGTACAGTCAGATGCATTGGAATTATAAAAATTTATAAATATAATATTGGGAGAATCTGCCGACGAAAGTTCAACTATTAGACATTGTTCGGAACCTGAATCACATTTCTTTAGACGGCCATTAATGTCTGTTTTAAAGAGGCTTAACAGGCCTCCCTTGGCTCTGCCAGCAACGCTAGCTACTGCAGGGATACAGAAATGACTATATCCATCTAAAGAAAAACTGTTATTTATATCCCAGGTTTCCTGCAAGGCAATTATATCATACCTTGTCATCAGATCTACTCATGCCACATTTCCTACTTTGGTCTTAATTCCTGCAATGTTCCAGGTAAGGATACTAAATACTTCTACCTGTTTCTCATCACAGCTTATATGTGCAGGTGAAAGTCAATCATTTTGGTCCAAAAAGGATAGAGGAGCATAGCGGTTAGACAGCAATAAGGGTTGTACAAAAGGATTATGATGTACTGGATGAGGTGAGTGATATTTGATGTTTCGATGTTGATCTTGGCCCCATCTATTATTTGTGTCCCTATTATTATCCCACCCAAATGCAGGAGTCCTAGGGTAGGTGACATTCTGTTGTTCCCCGTCAAAGAATTTTAAAGTTAATGGGACAACAGTGCCCTGCCTGCACTGGGGCGGGAGTAAGTTAGTAAGGATGTTAGGAAGGACACCAGCATGTGAAAAACTCACTGCCACACAATCCCCTTTAAATTTTTTGGGGCGATTACCCAGCCAGGATACCCTTTTTGCTGTCTTAATCTCTTGAGCCAATTGCTGATCCCCTCCCCGGGCTAGTCTCACATTATTTGTGAGCCATTGCAATGCCTTGTTTGACAAGGAAGTGGTAGTTTCAACTATGCCTGGTTGCAAGGGGGGGATATTTGCTAATACAAGAACAACAGGTGAAGCTTCAACTATAAATTGTAAAGGGTCAGTTGTCTGGACTTGCGCTAAGGGGATATCAACTCTTAAGGAGCCATCCCCGTTACCACCTGAATTGTCGGCACTTGATAGTGAAGGCTGTATTGGGGGATTATTAGGCAACAGATCCTCTATTCCTTCACCAACATCATCTGTGTCTGCATGCTCCCCAGTATTGTTGGCCATATTTCCAACCAGCGTGGTAATATTTTCAACACCCTCAACTAACTTATACTGCTGCCCACCTAGCTTTTTAACCTCAGTTTGTAATTTATCTATCTTTGCTACTAGAGGTTTAATAATAGCTCTAATTTTGATATCAATCAACTCAGCAATTTTTACAAGCAAATCATCTTGAACGCTAGATTTTACTCTCCCCTCTCCTTTTTCCTGTAACTTATCCTTGGGAGTAATTGCCCTCTTCCTCCTTGACCCCGACCTTAGCCCTGATCGTTTTGACTGGGTTTTAGCACCAGAATGTTCTATCCGGGGGGCATGGTCGATTAGAGACTGATCCTCATCAGAGAGACCGGACTGAACCTCCTGTTCCGAGTCACTGTCTATGTTGTTCACTGGGTCCGCAATAAGTGCCTCGGGGGCATGCACTATAATCTCAGTTTGATTGCGGCTACCCTGGTTGATGGAAAGGGCTGGACAAGCCTCTGGATCAGTTTCCAAAGATATAATATCGTCAGTTGGAGGCAATATACTAGGGGTCAAGCATTGTCGGTCTGGTGACTGGCTCAACCCCAAAGATTCTCTTCTCTGTGTGTTTATTTTCTGCACAGTTTGAACCAAATAATTTTCCATAGTGTTTGTGGCAGTGACCACTCCTCTTTTAGGCATCCTGCCCCTACACCCAGGGAGCAATCTCCACAATCTTATGTGGGCATGACAAAACAACAGTGCCTTACTTGGTTAGTCCGATTGCCTCAAGAGGCCGACAGCGTTTCTGGCCCTGGTCCTGTCGCCTCCTGCCGCTGAGGGCCGTAGAGGGCCCGCCCTTTGCCCGGGCTTAGCCCCGGGCGTCCCGCTCGCGTCCCGCGAAGCTCGGTGCAGCGCTGCTTATCTGCACCTCCTGGCGCTCTCGCGGTGTCAGAAAGCGCGCCGCCGCATAGGCTGCCGGGAATTGAAGTCCCGGAGCGGCGGCGCGTGTTACCAGCTGCAGATTGACTCCTGGCGATGGCGGCGTTCTCCCAGGTCACTGGCTGCCCCTGTATGACTCCTGGCGGTGGCGGCGTCTTTTAGGTAAGTGGCAGTGCTCTCGTTCGTCTCCCCCTCTCCGCCGGGTGCAGCGCTGCTTATCTGCGCCTCCTGGTGCTCTCGCGGTGTCAGAAAGCGCGCCGCCGCATAGGCTGCCGGGAATTGAAGTCTCCGGAGCGGCGGCGCGTGTTACCAGCTGCAGATTGACTCCTGGCGATGGCGGCGTTCTCCCAGGTCACTGGCTGCCCCTGTATGACTCCTGGCGGTGGCGGCGTCTTTTAGGTAAGTGGCAGTGCTCTCGTTCGTCTCCCATCCGGAACAGGAATGCAAGCTACAGAGCCTAGAACCATTGACGGGCTGCTAACTGTACTTAAAAGAAGTGGAGGACTAACTAGCATATGTAATGGAATTGTGATCTATTCAATGACATCACTTCCTCAGGAAAGCCTGTCACAATCTGAGTGTAAACACATGTTTTACAATGCATGTTTTCATACATAAACCACACATTAATATAATTTTTCTCTGTTACTGCAAAACCATGTTTGAGGCATTATATAGCCTACATTTATAGAACAGTGCATTATCTATAGACAATCAACGTTAACCACATTGAAATGAAACAGAAAATAAGCAATGCAAATGTTGCTTCAAAAAAATATGCAATGATGCTAAACTTTGTACTTAAGACTTATCAAGCCAATATCATTGATGATGTGTCATGCCAGGTGCACAAATTTGAGACGCAATCTAGGAAGCACGCCACGTGGGATATAGTGCAGTTTTATTTGCAAGGATTTCAGAGGCATAGGGATAGTTGGGAATACATGACACCAGATGTTTGAAAAACATGGAATGCCGTCTCACTTGGAATGTTCTTACCAAGTTCAACAAAGATTTGAGGATATTGTTTGTATTTGCAGTAATTCATCAGCGTATTTGAAACAGTTGTGTGATGACCTTTCAAAATCGATACCTGAGCTGAAGTGCTTCCCTGTAAGAGATCCTTGCCATTTGCAAGATGGTATGCTGAAAGCGTCTTCACAATCTTCAGAGTTAATGAAAAATGCTATTGACTTTGTAGTCCATTCTGGTGCCCTGTTTCATTATGCGTAGGAACTAAAATGCTAATATTTCTCATTTTGTGCTTTGTGTGGCATCAATGAAAGAGTAATCCCAACTGTGTCAATTAGCCGATGATTCTCGGTCCAAGAGGCAATGAATGCTATCTTATCCATTTGGTGAACATTTACAGAATTTGTGCTTAGTGATGTTGCTAAAAGCCAAGAAATGTGAGGCTCTTTGGTTGCATATTTATACTGATGTCAAAAGAAGTACAATCTACGCCATTTTTATATTTTTACAGGAAAACATGATTGTTGTAGTGAACATAATAAAAAAAATAGAGTCTGAAAACACCCTTGTCTACCAAGTGTTCAGCGTAATTAGTGTAGATGTGAAACATCTCCTTTTGAGTTGGCTAGGTGACACTTTTAGTGACTTTGGCTCTGCAACATGTTCCATGTTAGAATTCTTGCCACTTGGTAAGCAAAAAAATGTTGAGGAGAAATTCAGGAAATGTCATTTTGCAGTGCATGAGAAATGGCTGGCAATGATGAATGGAAATGTCCCTTCACCAACTATTGCATTTGAAGTCAGTGAAGCCTCACTGAGGTACACTGTACAAGTTCTAGATCCTTTCCGTAAATGGGAATTTTTTTAGGACTTTGTAATAAACTCCTTAATTTTTGACCGCTTCTTTAACCCAGGGCATATGCGCCCAGTTCAACGCATATTTCGCAGAACCTGTCACAGAGAATCGCAATCTTCAGGTGCATCAGTATTGGCATGGAAAGCTATGTATGTGGCCAGAGTTAGCAAATTGAGTACTGGCTGTTTTGGCATTGCCTGTCTCAAGTGCCAATGTTGAGAGGGCCTTTTCACAGATAAATGATTACATGGGAAGGAAAGAACGAGTGTGCATGGCTAAAGACTCACTAAAGAAGTATTGTATGGTGCACTACAATAAGTTTAATTTTTTTAAATGTATTTGAACCTCATACGTCCTGTATGCACACTGTCTATACACATGCAGTATCAGTGCAGAAAGCAAGCAATAATAAAAGCAAAGTGTTCCATAAACACCGGAAAAATAATATCTCTGTTATTTTTAATGGCGCGTAAATTTGTAACCACTGATAAACATTGTTTTTTTAAGGTATTGAAAACACTGAAAAAACCCCACCAGAATTTACCAAAAATAGAAACTGAAAACAGGAAAGCCTACTTATGATGTTGTTATTAATGATCTAAAGTGGCATCCACCTGAGAGAGTGCTCCACTACATCAACACCAACCCAGATGTTATCACATATGGAAATATGAAAATAATAATTAAAAGTTATGTTATCTTTTTTAATTCATATTCATACTTTCTAAATGATATGGGGAATTTACCTCAATAAATGACTCAAAGTGACATTTTAAACTAAAGAGCTAAACGCTTGCGTAGTACATTTAAAAGGACTGTTTTAGAAGCAGAATAACACATGTTTTGCATTTAATCTTATAATTCTTTGGGGCTGATATTCTGAATAGATCGTAAAATGGCTTACAAACTGCACATTCACCTGCCCTTCATTTCCTCAAGCAGCCTTTAGATTTGCTAATCACTTTAATACCTGGGCTTTCGAAAAACAGGCACAGCAACACATGAAGCTTGAGCTCTTCTGTCTCGTTTAGCTGCCTCACTACCTCAACCTCTGCTCATCATTACAGGGGACCATCTCTGCTTCTTCCCTCAAAAGAGAGACAGGAGGCAATGGCGACTGTGATAGGCCTGCTGCCATCAACATTCCAGTTCTGTAAACCACAGCTTCCAACTTCTTCTCCCGTACATTTGCATATGTGGCGTATTGTAGGTTAGTGGGAGAGGCAGAGGGGGAGATGTCTTCCTCTTCCTATTGAAGCTTGAACTGTCACTGTCATACAGTGAAACCTATACTGAGGAGGTTGGAAGAGGTGGCCACTCTCCTACCCTGCCAGACCCGCTGTCCAGTAATACTGTAGGAGCAAAGCAATTTGACAGAGCAGAGGAAGAGCCATGGGTAGTAGATGTTTTGTCGTCCCTTGTTTTATGGCTCCCACTATCCATGCATGCCAGTTTTTCATTCAAGTCCTTCTTCCTTGTGGCTAGCCCGAGCCAAAAGTAGAGAGCAGACCTTTAATGGCTGATACAGCCCTTAGTGGTGGGCTGTTAGGCTATGTTCACTGGAAGACTTATCTTAGCTGGCCTTGTCACTCACACCCAGCAGTGGCCCATGCAGGTAAGAGCAGTGGGGCCGGGTGGGGGAGGGATTCGACAGACGACCACGAGGGAAAATTAAATAGATAAATAATTTTCCATCATCGTTGTCTGTCGAAATCCCCCCCACCTGGCCCCACCGCCCCACTGCTGTTGCCTGCACTGCCCGCTGTTGCTCACATCTCAATGTCTACTATGCGAATATGCACAAGAGAACTTTTACTCAACTTACAGTAACCCTGACTACATTACTGATGAGTTAAAATCCACGAATGTATGATGTTTCTTAGCATGCCATTACTTAGCATGTCTTTACTACAAAGTTTTTACTTCGCGAATGCCTTTAATTAGCAGTATTTTAAAATGCATGCCATTACTTCGCAAAATCATAGAAAACCATTAAAGTGTCATTACGTAGCAGTACATTACTTTGCAGGTTTTTACTACTCATACAGATTCTTATTTCACCCTACACGCCAACACTACGCTCCACGCCCCCTACACTTCCCTAAATCCTAAAACACTACCCCCTACACTACACATACACTACAACACTTCCCTAAACCCTAAAACACTACCCCCTACACTACACATACACTACAACACTTCCCTTAACCCAAAAACATTACCCTACACTACACAAACACTACAACACTACCCTAAACCCTAAAATACTACCCCCTACACCACACATACACTACAACACTACCCCAAACCCTAAAACACCACCCTACACTACACATACACTACACTACCCTAAACCCTAAAACACTATCCTACACTAAACATACACTACAACACTACCCTAAACCCTAAAACACTACCCTGCACTACACATACACTACAACACTACCCTAAAACACTATCCTACACTACACATACACTACAACACTACCCTAAACCTAAAACACTACACTACACATACACTACAACACTGCCCTAAACCCTAAAACACAACACTACACATACAAGCATCATCCAGGACTGGTTGATGTTTTAGTTTAACAAGTAGCTGCCTACTCATTCCATGATGTTCACCATGTTTTGATGGAGTGTGTGACCCAGATCCCTATGAAACATAGTGATACATGTAAAAGTGGACATCATGGGATCCAATAAGGCGAGCAAAGACTTTCCTTCAAACATGAAAGAGGATGGCGAACAAAGGGGTCCCTTAAGGGACAGTCCAAAATAAATGCCAAACATTGGCTGTAAAAGGTGATAAATAGATGGTTCTTGATTGGTCAGAGGAGTACAGAATGAAGGTGACACAGTGCCAGCTTTTCTAGTCACCCTGAAGCTGAATGACCCAAATTGATTCTGCCATGTTCTACTAAAATATTCAACATGCCTATGGTGGAATAACAAAGGCGCATAGAAAGTGGTTTGCACGGGGAAGAAACGAAAGGGACCAGAGTAAGGCAAATGAAAAGCTGTCATTAATGTGGTTATACAAGAGTTCTAATTTTTGTGAATACCTATGATTTATTATATTAGTCTGTAGGTATCTCGTTGATTAAGGAGAAGAGGAAGGGTTTCTTCAAATGGAGTAAGCAGAACGCTAGATCTTTACCCACCAAACATGCTTTTTGTGATTTGGTGTAAATTCGTTCAAAGTTTATGTATATCTGGATGGTTGGGTTCATAGGATGCTTGCAGAGTTCCGCGGGCACAAAACTTCAAAATACAGTTATCTGATTGGCTGAGGGGGCTTTTTTCCCATCGACCTCTTTATTCCTGCAGGAGGGAAAAGCTCCTGCGAGTGCTACAGGAGCTTATGCCGTGATTGGCTAGCCACAACTCTGTTCCTGAATCCTGAAAATAAAGACAATATGTTGTAAGGGGGCAGAGTAGGTATACACAGGCGCCCAGCACTTTGTCAGCCCCCTTATCCCGGACTTAAATATCAAGCCCGCAGTATGCAGTACAGCCCTCTGAATTCCCGCAGAAGTCCAGGTGCCCGCTGGCTCCCACAGGAAAATAAAAAAAAGGGCAGGCCTTGTGAACAAAGCTCCTTTCCACCCTCCGTGTACACCAACCCCATGCAGCACACGGGGGAAAACCATGTACCGCCTGAGGGTTTACCGGTGGAGGGGTTGTGTTCAGTGCCTGGCCGTGGGGAAGTTGACTTCACATGGGGGGTTCTGTGCTGCACAAGGCAGTGTTGGCATAAGTATGTTAATTAGATCTTACTTTACTATAAAAAAAACTAGAAATTCACTGAAAAAAACACAGGTTAAAGTGACGTTATAATATTAACAAGAAAGTAATTTATAAAGTGGCTGGTTACTTCCAACGAAGTGTCCCCACGCTGAGGTTTTGCTGTGACTCAGATCCAAAAACCAAACAGCAGCCTCAATCAAATCGATCTGAACAACAACGTTTTTAATTTTTATATAGTTTTTTTCCTGTCTGAGAGAAAGGGGTAGATAATTCCACATCTTGGGTGTTAAAAAGCTGAAAGAGCAACCTCCAATACATCGCCTTTTTAATACAGGAATGCAGGCCAGGAGCGCTCCTGCTGATCTTAGATTTCTTCCAGAGGCGTAAAGTTTAACAAGAGAATGCAGAAAGCGCAGGGCTTTATTAAAAATTCTGTAGAAGTAACAACTGGCTTTAAGAGAGAGACCTTTTCTCTCTGGCAGCCAATGCTGCTGAGCAAGATCAGGGCCCATAGATAACCTCCTCTGACTCTTTAACAGCAGACGTGCTGTGACTTTCTGAACAGGCTAGAGTCTTGCCAATCAAGACTATTCCCAGACATAGGACATTACAACAGTCCAGCCTAGATGTAAACGGGGCCTGGACTACTGTTTTCCTTGCGGTCTCTGGGAGATGTCCTAGGATCTTTTTTTGGCTTTTAAGAGCCCAAAACATTTTCCGGCTAGAATCGTGATCTTGCTGTCAAAAGTTGAATATTGTAATAATATCTTACTTTACAGTTAAAAAATAAAAAAATCCCTGGAAAAGTGAAGTTCTAGTTAGGTGAAAGTGTTGGTTTAAATGTAACATTTTAAACTAAAAGAACACTGACATTCACCAGTTATAGTTGACTAAAAGACTATAACTCGTGTCCTTGTCATGCACTGCTTATGGCCTCATATATTACAACACTCCTGCCATGTTCTATGACATCATTGCTAACATCACTGATGACTAGTGAAATGACCTAATTGATGACAACACATCATGGTGGGGCTTGAGTTATAGCTTCTTGAGCTAGCTATGGATGGTGAATTTCAGTGTTTAAGTTTGGAATGTGACGTTTGAATTGACATTTTCACCTAACTATAACGTCACTTTACCCTTTCGTTTTTTAAAGTGAATATTTATATATATATTAAATACAGCCTATGACATGCAATATCGGGCAATTTTTGCTTCCTACTTAAAAAAAATAAATGGAAACCAATTTTAAAAGCCGAACATCATCATTTCATCATGCTTCTACCACATCCTTCAAAAAGGAAGTAAAAGCGATTCTCATGGCAAAATTCACCTGATCATAGACTAAAGAAATTTGGAAATCAATCGTACCCTTACTAGTAATCCTTACTATGACAAGGGTCCAACTAGACATTCTAGTCACTTTATCTGACCTTGACCTGATTCAACAGATATGTTTTGTTTTGTACCCTTCTGCTTCCCTTTGCGTGAGCTGTTATGTATACGTGACTTATCTGCATTTATCTGTTAGTATAATTAGCCTGATTTAATGTAAAGCGCTCTGATATCCGCAAGAATCTTGTTCGTGCTCTATAAAACCTTCAAAATAAATAAATAAATAAATTCACTACAACACTACCCCAAACCCTAAAACACTACCCTACACTACACATACACTACAACACTACCCTAAACCCTAAAACACTACCCTATAATACACATACACTACAACACTACCCCAAACCCTAAAGCACTACCCCCTACACTACACATACACCACAGCACTACCCTAAACCCTAAAACACTACCCCCTACACTACACATACACTACAACACTACCCTAAACCCTAAAACACTACCCCCTACACTATACATACAACCCAGCACTACCCTAAACCCTAAAACACTAACCCCTACACTACACATACACTACAACACTACCCTAAACCCTAAAACACTACCCGCTACACTACACATACACTACAACACAACCCTATAACACTACCCCTGCATGACCCTCCCCATTCCCCACTCCTGTCCCTACACACAAACACTACACTGCACGACCCACACTACTCCCTAAACACAAATCATAGCCCCTCTTACCTCTCTCTCGTCGGTGCTTGTCCCTTGTCCTTGGCTGCTGTTCTCCACTCCTCACTGCCGTCATCGCTGCCTCCTTGCCCGTCATCGCTGCAATCACCCATTCCTGCCTCAAAATCCGGGAGCAGCCATCTCCCCGCCATCTTGCGCCCGGGTCCTCACCAGCGCCTCTCGCCATCTTGCGCCCGGGTCATCACCAGCTCCTCTCGCCATCTTGTGCCCGGGTCCTCACCAGTGCCTCTCGCCATCTTGCACCCGGGACCTCACCAGGGCCTCTCACCATCTTGCACCCGGGTCCTGACCAGCGCCTCTCCCCTGTATCGAATACAACGCATGTGTAGTAACAGCGCATGTGAAGTAATAACATGCGTAGAAAAGTCTACGCGTTATTACAGCACATGCATTGTAACAAATACGTTGTAAAAGAATGCGAAGAAACAGTCGCGTAGTAATGGCTGTTTCCCAAAATCCACTAATGTATAAGTATTATTTCCTGCCTTTGCCTGTGTGGCAATACTCAAACAGTGATCAATTTCTAATGCACCAACATAAGCTGTGCAGAACCTTTTTGGGTATATTGTGGTGTATAAGACTCATAATTTATTTATCTAGATCAGTTGCTCCCAAACGTTTTAGAACTATGACCCATATTTTAGAACGACAAACTTTTCCGACCCACCTAACTTTAATGGACATGAGGAGGGACGATTTTTTAACCCCTTCGGGGCTGATGACGAGCTGGGCTCGTCATGGCGCACACCGGTCATGCGCGAATGACAAGGCCAGCTCGTCATCAGCCCCACCCTCGGGGGAAGCGCTGGCGCTCCCCCTGAGGGTCTCTGATCGCGCTCGTTTTGCTTGGGGCGGCAGCGGAAGAGTTTCCGCTGCCGCCCCCACCCCTCCCCATGGGAATCCCTGATGACGTCAGCGCGCACAGCGCGCGCTGACATCATCAGGGATTCCCAGCACTCGGGAAGCCATTTGCTTCCTGAGCGCCGTGCAGCAAGGTAGGTTTTCTGGACTCCGGCGGGGGTTTGGGGCCGCAAAGAGGCATCAGGGGAGAGGAAAGAGATTTTCCTCTCCCCTGATGTCTCTTTGCAGGGCATTTCTGCCTCACGATCGCGCACAGCGTCGCGATCGTGCGGCGGAAATGCCCCCACTAGCACCAGGGATTAAAATTAAGTTTACAGGAAGCGACCCCTTGGGCAAGGGTCGCTTCCAGGTGGCCTGCAATAATCTTTTCGTTTTTCTGCCCCCCCCTGGGGGCAAATTGGCCCGTTTTTTCGGCCGTTTTGCCCCCGGGGGGGTAGAAATTCACCACTACCACCAGGGATTTTGTTTTTAGCTTTTAGGAAGCGACCCCTTGGGCAAGGGTCGCTTCCAGATGGCCTTACATGAATTGTTTATGTTTCTGCCCCCCCTAGGGGCAAATCGGCCCATTTTTCTGCCGTTTTGCCCCCAGGGGGGGCAGACATTTCCCACTAGCACCAGGGATTTTTGTTGGGGCAATGTGTTTGTTTTGGGAAGCGACCCCTTGGGTAAGGGTCGCTTCCAGGTGGCCATGATTGTGTTTTTGTTTTTCTGTCCACCCTGGGGGCAAATCGGCCCGTTTTTTTGCCGTTTTGCCCCCAGGGGGGGCAGAAAATGCCCACTAGTACCAGGGAATTTAAATTTAGTTGTTAGGAAGCGACCCCTTGCGCAAGGGTCGCTTCCTGGGGGCAAGTAATTATGTTTTTGAATTTCTATTTTTTGGCCCACTAGGCCCTAGGATTTGAGTTTTGTTCCAATGGTGGTTATAATTTTGGTTGTTTTTTACTGTCCGCCTCCCTTGGTGCCGGTTGGTCTTTTGTTGTCCTTACTGCCTTGGCTGGCGGTGTGTGTGGAGTGGTGCTTGGCTGGCGGTGTGTGTGGAGTGGCGCTTGGCTGGTGGTGTGCGTGGAGTGGTACTTGGCTGTCTGTGCACGGAGTGGTGCTTGGCTGGCGGTGTGTGTGGAGTGGCGCTTGGCTTGCAGTGTGCGTGGAGTGCTGTTTGGCTGGCGGTGTGTGTGGAGTGGTGCTTGGCTGGATGGTGTGTGTGCAGTGGTACTTGGCTGTCTGTGCACGGAGTGCTGCTTGGCTGGCGGTGTGTGTGGAGTGGCGCTTGGCTGGATGGTGTGCATGGAGTGGTACTTGGTTGTCTGTGCACGGAGTGGTGTTTGGCTGGTGGTGTGTGTGGAGTGGTGTGTGGCTGGTGGTGTGTGTGGAGTGGTACTTGGCTGGATGGTGTGCGTGGAGCGGTGCTTGGCTGGCGGTGAGTGGCGCTTGGCTTGCGGTGTGCGTGGAGTGGTGCTTGGCTGGCGGTGTGTGTGGAGTGGTACTTGGCTGTAGGTGTGCGCTGAGTGGTGTTTGGCTGGCGGTGTGCATGGTCTGGTGCTTGGATGGTGGTGTGGGTGGACTGGCGCTCGGCTGGCAGTGTGTGAGTAGTTACGTTCTGTTGGTCAATACACACACTGCTAGTTGAGTGACACTCTACGCAGTCCATCATTTTCTGTAGCTGCTGTGTCAGATATGTGGGCGTGTGAAAGTGATGGGCCCTTGAATGGCGCTGGCGGCTGGCGGTGTGAATGTTTTGTATGTGTCACACGTACGAAAGGTGTATGAATGTCCTTACTGCCCCTGTGTGATGGGGGTACTGGTAGGAGCAAAAGACCGACTGGCACCAAAGGGGTCAGGCAGTAAAAAAAAATCAAAAAATTAACCAGTGTCTTGATGTTAAACCTCATCTAATCCCAATTGGTCTAAGCCCTATTTGATGGCCCATCTGGGCGAATGTAAATTTTCGGGGCAAATTTGTGTGTTGTTTTTTTAATTGTTATATTGTTTGTGAAATGTGGTAGTAATTTTTTTTTCTTTTCTTCTCTATTTTTGTCTTGTTCCAGGCTTTTGCTGTTTGGATTCTTTAGGTTGCGGGTCTGTTTGCAGCTTGTGCAGTTGATTGTGCTTGGTAAGTGAATGTATTTTGTACTACTTTCCCTTGATGTTTGTCTTTTTGTAAAAGGTTGTACTTATAGCAGTTTGTGTGGCTCTGTTTTTTTTTGTTTTTTTCAGCATTAGTGTTTGATGTGCACTTTGTTTTCTAATCTGTCATTTCTTTTTTTCTTTCTAGTGGGATATCATTTCTTTTTGCTGTGTCTCAGCAGAGTAGGTGCTGGTGAGTGTAGCTATATTTGGTAAGAGTGAAATTGTTTTGGATTGTATTGATCTTTTTGTGAAAGCCTTACCTTGTGTACTTCTTACTTTGCACAGTGTAGGTTGTTGTTCACTTGTGTGTGCAGTCTTCTTGCTTTGTAAGGATAATGGCTAGTCGCAGGATTACTGCTCAGCAGGTTCTTGGTTTGCTTTTTGAGTCTTCCTCTGACCATGGTTCAGAGACTGAGTCCGATTCGGACCCAGAGGTAGGGGCAGAAGATTCAGGCAGTGAGTTTTCTCTTCGCATGGAATCATCATCATCGGATGATGAATCTTCTTCTAGTGCTGATGAAGGGCCTATGGTAGAGGAGGACATTGATGTGCCGGTAGTGGGCCAAGAGGCATCTGTGCTGCTGCCTAGGGCCACAAGGTTTCCTTTCTTTTTACGTCGGCAAGAGGCATGTGGGCTGCAGCCTGCGCACAAAAGGCTTCACATTGCTGTGGTGCGCCAAGAGGCATCTGGTGCTGTTCGTCTTCCTGTTGGTGTAGTGCAGCAAGAGGCATCTGGGGCTGTTAGGCTTCCCATTGGTGTAGAGCGGCAGGAGGCATCTGGGCCTGCTTGGTTTCCCGGTGGTGTAGTGCAGCAAGAAGCATCTCAGGCTGCTATGCGTCCCGTTGGTGTAGTGCAGGAAGAGCCCTCTGGGGATGCTATGTCTTCTGTTGGTGTTGTGCAGCCAGAAGTATCTGTGGCTGTTAGTCTTCCCGTTGGTGAACAGCAGCAAGAGGCTTCTGGGCTGCAGGCTGGGGTGGCTGCTCCCCCCATTGATAGGGATGGCCTCTGGGTTCCCCCTGGCATGGTGCAGCCGGCATTGCCAGAGTTCACTGGTGTTCCTGGGTGTAGAGTGAATACTGAGAATTTTCAGGCAATACATTTTTTTCAGTTGTTTTTTGATGAAGTGTTTTTGCAAGAGATTGTTGATCAAACTAATTTGTATGCAGAACAGTTTTTGAGGGACAACAGTGCCAGCCTTAAGCCCCATTCTAGAGCAACCCGGTGGACTCCCACAAATGTTGAAGAGATGAAGAAGTTTTTGGGATTAACTTTTTTGATGGGCTTGCTCAGGAAGCCATCAATGACTTCATATTGGTCCACTAGTCCCTTGATGGCAACAGCTATATTTCCAGCAGTCATAAGTCGTGATCTGTATATGCTTCTTCTTCGGATGATGCATTTTGTTGATAATGGTTTAGCGTTGCCACGCGATCACCCTGATTGTGACCGCTTGTTTAAAATTCGGCCTGTCCTTGATCACTTTGTTGATCGTTTTTCTGAGATCTTTGTCCCTGGTAAAAAAATTGCAGTGGATGAGTCTTTGCTATTGTTCAAGGGCCGCTTGGTTTTTAGGCAATACATTCCTAGTAAGAGGGCACGCTATGGAATCAAACTGTATATGCTGTGTGACAGTGAGACTGGATATGTCTACAATTTCAGGGTGTACACTGGTAAGGAGTCCAGCTTTAACCCTCCTGGTTGTCCTTCTACTTTTGGAGTGACTGAGAAAATTGTGTGGGAACTAGGTAGAGGATTATTTAACAAAGGCCATCATTTATATGTAGATAACTTCTACACTGGTGTGCGGTTGTTCCAGGAGTCTTTGGAACTTACCAAACCCAAACAGTTCGGAAAACTAGACACCCGGGGGAGTCCAGGAAGGTATGGCATGCATGGGTCCCCCAATGTTTTCCTACCCAGAAATCCCTGCAAACCTTAAATTTAGGTTTAAAAAACCACTTTTCAATACATTTTTGGGTGGGATCTCCCTGCCGGCACAAATGTCCTACCACCCAGCGTTCCCCTTGATCTCCCAAGTAAAATTATACCTCACTTGTGTGGGTGGGCCAAAGCCCTGTGACTAAGGGGGGGTGCTTAATTTGTCAAACCTAAATACTAGATTTTTTAAAAATTCATTTTTAGCTTATTCTGCTTTGGGGCACCCACACAAGTGAGGTATCATTTTACTCTGGAGAACAAGGGGAACGCTGGGTGGTAGGACATTTTTTGCCGGCACGGAGATCCCACGCAAAAAAGTTTGGAAAAGTGATATTTTTACCTGACTTTAAGGTTTGCAAGGAATTCTGGGTAGGAAAACATTGGGGGACCCACGCATGCCATACCTCCCTGGACTCCCCCGGGTATCTAGTTTTCAGAACTGTTTGGGTTTGGTAGTTTCCAAAGATGGCCGCCGCACCCTGGGCCAAAAACTCAGGTGCCCCCATAAAAAATCAAGGTTATTTGTCTATAGGGTATTTTCAATTCACCACTGTACAATTTGGACCTTTTCCTGTTGCAGCCACTATGCCTACCCACGCAAGTGATGTACCATTTTTATCGGGAGACCTTGGGGAACGCTGGGTGGGAGGAAATTTTTGTGAGCCCAGTAATGCCACGCTTACCCACACAAAAATGTGTGAAAAATCTGATTTTTGTGAGCTATAATCGAGATTTGCAAGGGATTCTGGGTAAAGGAACTTTGGAGGATCCACGCAAGCCATACCTCCTTGGAAGCCCCCGGGTGTCTACTTTTCAGAAATGTGTGGGTTTGGTAGCTTTCCCTAGATGGCCGACTAGCACGGGGCCAAAAACCAAGGTAAACACTCTTGCAAGAGCTGGTGGTTTTGACAATGGTGACAATGTCAAAACCACCAGCTTTTGCAAAAGGGGTTACCTGGGTTTTTGGCCCCGTGCTAGACGGCCATCTAGGGAAACCTACCAAACCCACACATTTCTGAAAAGTAGACACCCGGGGGCTTCCAAGGAAGTATGGCTTGCGTGGATCCTCCAACGTTCCTTTACCCAGAATCCCTTGCAAACCACAATTTTAGCTGAAAAAAATCAGTTTTTTCACACTTTTTTGTATGGGAAAGCGTGGTACCACTAGGCTTATACAAATTTCCTCCCACCCAGCGTTCCCCAAGGTCTCCCGATAAAAATGGTACCTCACTTGCATGGTTAGGCATAGTGGCTGCAACAGGAAAAGGTCCAAATCGTACCCTAAAGCAAAACTACCTTGATTTTTTGGGGGGGGGCACCTGAGTTTTTGGCCCGGGGCTCGGCGGCCATCTTTGGAAACTACCAAACCCAAACAGTTCTGAAAACTAGACACCCGGGGGAGTACAGGGAGGTATGGCATGCATGGGCCCCCCAATGTATTCCTACCCAGAATTCCTTGCAAACCTTAAAATTAGGCAAAGAAACTACTTTTCCAATCTTTTTTGCGTGGGATCTCCGTGCCGGCAAAAATGTCCTACCACCCAGCGTTCCCCTTGTTCTCCAGAGTACAATGATACCTCACTTGTGTGGGTTCCTCAAAGCAGAACAGGCTAAAAATGCATTTAAAAAAAATCTAGTTTAAAGGTTTGACAAATTAAGCACCCCAACCTTAGTCACAGGGCTTTGGCCCATCCACACAAGTGAGGTATCATTTTACTCGGGAGATCAAGGGGAACGCTGGGTGGTAGGACATTTGTGCCAGCAGGGAGATCCCACCCAAAAATGTATGGAAAAGTGTTTTTTTTAACCTAAATTTAAGGTTTGCAGGGATTTCTGGGTAGGAAAACATTGGGGGACCCACGCATGCCATACCTCCCTGGACTCCCCCGGGTGTCTAGTTTTCGGAACTGTTTCGGTTTGGCAGTTTCCGAAGATGGCCACTGAGCCCCGGGCCACAAACTCAGGTGCCCCCCCCAAAAAATCAAGGTAGTTTTGCTATAGGGTATTGTAAATTCACCACCGTATGATTTGAACCTTTTCCTGTTGCAGCCACTATGCCTACCCACGCAAGTGAGGTACCATTTTTTTCAGGTGACCTTGGGGAATGCTGGGTGGGTGGAAATTTGTTGATCCACGCAGATTCCAGAACTTTCCACCACAGAAATGTGAGGAAAATGTGTTTTTTTGTCAAATTCTTAGCTTTGCAAGGGATTCTGGGTAACAAAACCTGGTGGTAGGCAGCCGAGTCACCCCATCCTGAATTCCCCTGGGTGTCTAGTTTTCAAAAATGTAGAGGTTTGCAAGGTTTCCCTAGGTACTGGCAGAGCTAGGGCTCAAAAACAAAAGGTAGTCTCTTTGTCCAAAAATGGCAAGATTTCACTGGGAAATTGAGGTGCGACCATGTTGCGTTTTGCGCTGTTTCATGTCGCAGCCACTATGCCTACCAACGCAAGTGAGGTACCATTTTTTCAGGAGACCTGGGGGAACGGTGGGTGGGTGGAAATTTGTTGATCCACGCAGATTCCAGAACTTTCCACCACAGAAATGTGAGGAAAATGTGTTTTTTTTGTCAAATTCTTAGATTTGCAAGGGATTCTGGGTAACAAAACCTTGTGGTAGGCAGTCGAGTCACCCCATCCTGAATTCCCCTTGGTGTCTAGTTTTAAAAAATGTATAGGTTTGCTAGGTTTCCCTAGGTGCTGGCAGAGCTAGGGCTCAAAAACAAAAGGTAGTCTCTTTGTCCAAAAATGGAAAGATTTCACTGGGAAATTGAGGTGCGACCACGTTGCGTTTTGCGCTGTTTCATGTTGCAGCCACTATGCCTACCCATGCAAGTGAGGTACCATTTTTTTCGGGAGACCTGGGGGAACGCTGGGTGGGTAGAAATTTGTTGATCCACGCAGATTCCAGAACTTTCCACCACAGAAATTTGAGGAAAATGTGTTTTTTTTGTCAAATTCTTAGCTTTGCAAGGGATTCTGGGTAACAAAACCTGGTGGTAGGTAGTCGAGTCACCCCATCCTGAATTCCCCTGGGTGTCTAGTTTTCAAACATGTATAGGTTTGCTATGTTTCCCTAGGTGCTGGCAGAGCTAGGGCTCAAACACTAAAGGTATTCTCTTTTGTCCAAAAATGGCAAGATTTCACTGGGAAATTGAGGTGCGACCACGTTGCGTTTTGCGCTGTTTCATGTTGCAGCCACTATGCCTACCCACGCAAGTGAGGTACCATTTATTTCGGGAGACCTGGGGGAACGCTGGGGGGGTGGAAATTTGTTGATCCTTGCAGATTCCAGCACTTTCCACCACAGAAATGTGAGGAAAATGTGTTTTGTTTGTCAAATTCTTAGCTTTGCAAGGGATTCTGGGTAACAAAACCTGGTGGTAGGCAGTCGAGTCACCCCATCCTGAATTCCCCTGGGTGTCTAGTTTTCAAAAATGTATAGGTGTGCTATGTTTCCCTAGGTGCTGGCAGAGCTAGGGCTCAAAAACCAAAGGTAGTCTCTTTGTCCAAAAATGGCAAGATTTCACTGGGAAATTGAGGTGCGACCACGTTGCGTTTTGCTCGGTTTCATGTCGGAGCCACTATGCCTACCCACGCAAGTGAGGTACCATTTTTTTTGGGAGACCTGGGGGAACGCTGGGTGGGTAGAAATTTGTTGATCCAAGCAGATTCCAGAACTTTCCACCACAGAAATGTGAGGAAAATGTGTTTTTTTGTCAAATTCTTAGCTTTGCAAGGGATTCTGGGTAACAAAACCTGGTGGTAGGCAGTCGAGTCACCCCATCCTGAATTTCCCTGGGTGTCTAGTTTTCAAAAATGTATAGGTTTCCCTAGGTGCTGGCAGAGCTAGGGCTCAAAAACAAAAGGTAGTCTCTTTGTCCAAAAATGGCAAGATTTCACTGGGAAATTGAGGTGCGACCACGGTGCGTTTTGTGCTGTTTCATGTCACAGCCACTATGCCTACCCACACAAGTGAGGTATCATTTTTTTCGGGAGACCTGGGGAAACGCTGGGTGGGTGGAAATTTGTTGATCCACACAGATTCCAGAACTTTCCACCACAGAAATGTGAGGAAAATGTGTTTTTTTTGGCATATTCTTAGCTTTGCAAGGGATTCTGGGTAACAAAACCTGGTGGTAGGCAGTCGAGTCACCCCATCCTGAATTTCCCTGGGTGTCTAGTTTTCAAAAATGTATAGGTTTGCTAGGTTTACCTAGGTGCTGGCAGAGCTAGGGCTAAAAAACAAAAGGTAGTCTCTTTGTCCAAAAATGGCAAGATTTCACTGGGAAATTGAGGTGCGACCACGTTGCGTTTTGCGCTGTTTCATGTCACAGCCACTATGCCTACCCACGCAAGTGAGGTACCATTGTTTTCGGGAGACCTGGGGAAACGCTGGGTGGGTGGAAATTTGTTGATCCACGCATATTCCAGAACTTTCCACCACAGAAATGTGAGGAAAATGTGTTTTTTTTGGCATATTCTTAGATTTTCAAGGGATTCTGGGTAACAAAACCTGGTGGTAGGCAGTCGAATCACCCCATCCTGAATTTCCCTGGGTGTCTAGTTTTAAAAAATTTATAGGTTTGCTAGGTTTCCCTAGGTGCCGGCAGAGCTAGGGTGCAAAAACTACAGGTAGGCACTTTGCCAAAAAAGGATCAATTTTTAACTGCAAAATTGAGGTGTGACCACGTTGCTTTTTGCGCCGTTTCCTGTCGCAGACACAAGGCCGACCCACACAAGTGAGGTACCGTTTTTATCGGGAGACTTAGGGTAATTCAGATTTGTAAATCAACTGTTATTACCAATTGAGTTTTCATGCATTTCTCCCTTCCCAATGAAAGACATTGTGTAAAAAAAATCTTTTTTCAAAAATGACCAATAATTCTCATGCTAGTATGAGTATTCCCAATTTTGAAAATGTGCAATTATATACTGTTTCTAGACTCTATAATTTGTATCCAATTCAGAAATACATAGGTGTCTTTCATACCGATTTTTCCACATATACATTTTCCAAGATTAAGTGCTCTATACCCAGTAAATAAAAAAAAATCATTGCAAGTTGCAGCTCAGTTTTTGGATCTGGGTTCGTCGGGTTCTTGGAGAAACTACAAGTCCTATATATCCCCACAACCAGGAAGGTCTTACGAATGTAATGGTACATTGCTTTCCAATAGCTGTCAAAATTACAAGACGTTATAGGTGAAAACGTTGAGACAAAAGGCTGTTTGTTTCAACAAACTTTCAATTATTCCAATATTTAACTGTTAGATTATATGAAGAAACCTTCATGGATTTAGACAAATGACCCCTTTTTGAATTCAGTATATTGTCTACTTTTCAAAAATGTATAGCTTTCCAGGATCCGTTATTGCTTTCATACTCATTTCTACCATTAACTGGAAGGTGGTGAAAAGCTCTAAAAATAGCAAAAATAGGCTATGTCCCATAAAAATGCCAAAACTGTGTGAAAAATGTTGGTTCTCTGACAAAAGACTGTCATTCCCTAAAAGCTGAGAAAATGGAGATTCCAGCCCCACAAACCCTTTTTTGATACCATTTGCAGGGAAAACCCCAGAGGCTTTCATTTGCAGCCCATTTTTCCCATTTTTGTGAAAAAAACAAAAATGTCACTATATTTTGGTTAATTTCTGGGACCCCTCCAAGGGAATCCACAAACCCTGGGTATCTTTAGAATCCACATGATGTTGGAAGAAAAGGACGCAAAATTGGCGTGGATACCTTATGTGGTCAAAAAGTTACAGGGGCCTAAGCGGCACTACCCCAAATCGCCAAAAAAAGGCTTAGCACAGGAGGGGAAAGGCCTAGCAGAGAAGGGGTTAATGTAACTAAAGCAGTGTGTGGTAGCTCATTGTCATTTACAGACAGCACATTTTCCATTGAAATGGCCTCTAACTTTGCAGAGACTTACAATTTTACTGATAAAACTAGATAGCACACGTGTGGGAATCGGGTTTCTGTTAATATTTATAACTTGTGTTCCGCAAAGTGTCTTGATCATATTAAGATCTCAGTTCCAAGCACACTTCAGAATTACAAAAAAAGTATTTCTTTTTTGCTTTCCTAATTGCTGAGTGCATACATTTCATTTACAGATATATACATGTTGTTGTGTGTTGCAATAAAAACCAACAGTCTTTCCTTTCACATTCCCTGTACCTCAGCAAGAGTGTTGCATAATTTACTTTAAAAACTCCGCTCACTTCGCAGCCAGAGAAAGAAAAGTAAACACCAGTTCAGAAATTTGTCAGGGTCTGCCGGCCGAAGAGCCTATCGTGCCATGCCTAATGTTCAAAAGACTTCAATTCCCATGATGCAAACAGCTGAGGCTCATGGGTATTTCAGAACGTCCACGCACGTCGGTCAATATGCGTAATTCTTGATCCTGTTGTCGTTTGGAGACCCATAACGGCTGATCAGGTTCAGTTTCATTAGAACCGCACGTCTGGAAACTTTTGTTCCCGCAACTCCTGGGGCAATCGGCATGTGGCTGCAGGGCTCTGCGCACACGCACGGCTCAATGAGGAGTCTTCGCCATGTAGATTACTGGCGTCCTTGCGGCTACATATTTCTGGACTTGGATTCCACAGCATCCCGCTGTGTGGAGAGGCTCCATTTCTCGCTTTCGACAGTTTGAATCACTCGACTTCCAGGCAGGAAGTCTTCCTGATGCTTAACTGTTACTTGGTATTCGGAGTGGAGCAGAGATTGGTTCCTGCTTGCATCTTGTTGTTTTTATGGAGGTTTTTTTCTTTCAGTACTCTCTTGGCTAATTAAGGATTAGCGTTCATTGTGAACATGAAGATGTGCTAGTTGGCACGAATAAGGAACTTATTTATGGTTTACTTTCTACATTCATTATAGTGCCTAAAGGAGTAAAATACAATTGGGCATGACTTTTTAAATCAAGAAGTTATCTACTCAGTAATGTTACATCTCCTAACTTTTATGTTCTTTCTTGTGTTTAAGTGGTTCATTCAGGGAGAAATCTACAGATGGTTCTCTCCCAAAATTATTGTCACTTTGAGAACATTTCTACGTTTCTAAGGTATGTATGGATTCTTAGTGAGACATACAGAGAGTAGACTTGCATCTTGTACTCTACTTATTTCTGTTTTGTTTTCCACATGTTCAAATCCCTGCAGTTCTTTTTCTACACCCCTATTCCTCGCTTGACTACTTCACTACTCTGTGTATCTATTATAGCTACAGATTTAGGGATGTCTGGAGGTGGACCACTTTGCGCATCATTCCAGTTCTGAGGAATCCCATTTTGCGAGTCTGACAGAATTCCGCACCCACAAAGTATAACTTCTTCCGACTGGGGTGCTGCACCAACGATGGTCACTTTGGATGGCATAATGCAGGTATTGTTGTTAGTGCAGCAGGAATTAGCAACATCAAAGGCTGAAACAGCCGCTCTTAAGGAGAAATTAGAAAGGCAAACCCGTAACCCTTTTGATGTATCTCCCTCTACTTCCCAGATACAGGAACACATTCTGCCTCCTATACCATTAGCTACACCAGAGAGGTGTTCAGGAGACCCACATAAAATACAAACATTTTTAACGCAGGTCATGTTGCATTTTTTTTCCAAACCTTCCTCATTCCCTAACAATTCATGAGTGGTGTTTGCTATATCCTATTTAGCAGGGGATGCAGTGAATTGGGCAGTACCTTTCGTAAAGAATGATGGCCCAGTACTGTCTGATTGGAATACTTTCCGTAGAGAGCTTGAAAGATTGTTTAACAGGAGAGCCACCACTTCTAGCGCAGACAGAGAACTGTTGGAATTAAAGCAAGGAAATAGGGATCTGGTAACATATTTAACCTTGTTCAACCGTCTAGTGGCAGAGACAGCGTTGCCTGAGGAAAAGAGAATGTCCTTGTACTATCAGGGGTTGAGAGAAGAAATGATGGACTTAGTTGCCCAGATTGATCCGCAACCCACTAACTGTACTGACTTAATGAACCTTACTCTCAGGTTAGATCATAGATTGTCTGAAAAAGGGGGCGAAAAAAGGAAGGGTGAGTGGTGAAATCCGAAATACGATCAGGGGATTAGGAATCCTAATGTAGACCATGAAGCAAGTGCTGAGCCTATGGAAGTTGGGCGATTAAATCCCCTCTTTCTAAAGAAGTAAGAGAGGCATGCAGGGTCAATAGACAATGTATGTATTGCGGAAAGAAGAGGCACTACATACATGAATGTTCTACGAGGCCTAAGACCTCTAGCACTTTTGCTTCAGGAAAAAGGGTTTCAGTCACGGTTTTACAAAGGAAAATGGAACAAACAGAGAATGAACTGTTGGTTCTGGCAGTACCAGACAAATACAGAATTAAATTGAAAGTGCCTTCCCTGTCGGAATCCGAGGGTAGAGCGACAGAGGCCCACATTTTGGTTCTGATGTTGTTACAGGTCCTTGATTCTTCTCATCTGGTGATGGTCATAATTGACTCTGGGGCCACCGGTAACTTTATTGATCAGGGTTTATTTAAAAAACTAGAATTGACCCGAGTTCTCAGAGAATTTCCTGAGAGAGTGTTGGCTGTTGATGGCAAACCTTTAAAATCTGAGCCAGTTACAGAACAGACAGAAACAATTGGGTTGTCTGTCCCTGCTGGTACACAAAGACATTTAGAAGCCATATTGTTGAACATTATCGTAGCTCGTCAATATGAGATCATTTTGGGAATACCTTGGTTACGGCACCATGACCCTACCGTAGATTGGAAAGAGAAGTCGTGCACTTTCTATCTGAGGAGTGCAGGAACAATTGTCTGAAGAACAGTCCCTCACAAGCAAGTGCATTGGCTCATCCATTGTGCATGGCCATCAGGCGGAAAAAAAACGTGGTGCTGCCCTCGGCATATGCTTAATATAAGGACGTGTTTTGTGAAGTACAGGCAGAAACACTCCCTCCTCATAGAGTATATGACTGCCAGATAGATTTGATAGCAGGGACCACTACACCATCCTGCAGAGTGTATGCATTGTCGGTAACCGAAACTAAATACCTGATGGAATATCTGGACCACTACCTTGACATTGAGTTCATCACGGAATCGGGAAGAGAGAACGAGCCTGGCACAATGCCTGCCACAACACAGGCTTCCGGGTGTATCAAGGTCCGAAGGGCTTCATTTGGATTATTCCTGGACTGTGTGATACTTTTCACAGCCCGAATGATCACTTTGTTTCGAAGCACCAATATTGATTTAACACTGTTGCTCTAACATGGGAAATTGAACACTTGGATTGTTTAGAAACCTTATCCTCAATATACCAAATCTAACTCGCCAGTGAAAACTACAATCCTTGATAAGAAACTTATCTTCAAGCCTTCATAAAGCCCTGCGGGCGAAACGCGCGTCGGCTGCTGCTGTATCTACATTCATGTTTTGGAAATAAAACACACAAGACCTGATTTGGAAGTGTGGCTGAAGTACCTTTTGAAGTTTGACTTTCAGGAAATTGGATCAAGGACTTACTGGAAACTTTACCACGAGGAACATTTTTCCCATTATCCTCTATCATTTGAAACACGTTTGATTGGATTATAGACATAATGATTGAGTGTGCTCTGGTGTAGTGTGTATAATATTTGATCTGGATCTTTCAGGTCTACAGATTGATTTACACCCCAGTGGGTGGGTGTTAAGATGCTATTTTTTAGCACCTCGTACTGAGTGGAGTTTAGGCAATTCCGTTATACACTTAGAATGTCAGTAGATGTGCAGGTTGAATAAGCAAACCCACTTTTTGTGTTTTATTTACCTCAACATTGAGTTTATTCATCCCTCTTGTTCCCCGGCGGCTTCTCCTCTTTTCTTTATCTCAAAAGCAAATGGAGATTGAGAGCATGCATAGATTATCGCATGATAAACAAAAACGCTATTAGAAACAGATATCCCCTCCTTCATGTTTCAGTGCTCCTCAGGTGAAAAAGGCCACCATTTATACCAAGTTAGACCTAAGGGGTGTCTACCATTTGGTCAGGGTCAGCTAGGGGGATGAGTGGAAGACTGCCTTCAAGACACGTTATGTGCTGTATGTTTATACTGTCATGCCATTTGGGTTGTGCAACGCCCCAGCAGCTTTTCAGTATTTCTTGAACAATGTGCTGACTATGTGTTAACACAAAGTGGGAGACCCAATATACCCTTGAGGGCTTGGGCTATATAAATGATAAGGTAAGGGTTGCCTTCAAGGGTTTATTTTTGGCAAAATATTTCACAAATTTTTGTAAGAAATGAATAACAGGCTCAAGTTATTTTGGCCCAAGCTAAGCAATAGCAAATCACTTCACAAATTTACAGTGACTAATATTCGGTTAAATGAAAGACTACAAGTTACAAAGAACAAAGGAGCACAGAAACCGGTGTATATAAAAAAGATATTCACTTTATATATTTGGAAAGGTACTAAAAATGTATATAAACAATGTGACAAAAAGGAAAACAATATATAATCAAAACACCTTCACTGTAACATTTTGTAACACTTTTCTTCTTTGTTAAAATTGAATACAAATAATGATAGAAGAAAAACCGTGGGTCGACGTTTTGGTCTCTATCTTTTCAATGCTGAGACCATCTTCAGGACAGTACAAATATACAGAAGTTGACTCCTGATATCAAGTGATAGCAACCGTATTCAAGTGTATCATACAGGTTTGCTTCAGCGATTCAAGTCGAATCTTAATTCTTTCTCGAAGGCACGCTTTCTTTTCTGGTTGGAGTGATGCTTACAATTCTCAACAGAATAATGTGCACTGGAATTCTTAATAACTCGGCGAGAAAACGTGTATCTTTTTTGATGCCTTGTTTTCTTTTTAGCGTGTTCTGGGATCGATCAGGTCAATTTAATTGAAAACCTTAGGAAGAACCCGAAGCTTCACAGACTCGAACGGCAGCGATTTGCACTATCATTTTTTGTATTCAATTTGGACACAATGTGGACACCTTTGTGGTGGTTTATATTAACAACATCTTGGTCTATTCTGAGAATGATACAGTGCATGAGCATCATGTTCTTTGATGTCACAGAAGCTAAGAGAACACCACTTGTTCCTCAAATTGAGTAAGTGCGACTTTCATGTGTGAAGTAGAATTTCTGGGAGTGATGTGGTGTCCGTTGGGGCTATGTATGACTGAAAGAAAGGTGAAGGCAGTACAGTAATGGCCCATTTCAAACAATGTGCATGATGTACAAGGTTTTGTAGGATTCGCCAACTACTGCGGTAGGTTCATTCTGCATTTTTCACATGTAGTAACTTCTATTACGAGACTGTTAAGAAAACGAGAACCCTTTGTGTGGACATGTGATGCAATGGGTGCTTTTGTACTCCTCAAAATGGCATTTACTACAGCACCAGTTCTAAAGCACCCACACACCGAACTCCCCTTTATAGTGGAAGTGGATGCCTCTGATGTGGCTTTAGGGACGGTACTTTTCACAAATAGACAAACAAACAGGACAATTACACCTGGTGGCATACATTTCCAAGAAACTGAATGCTGCAGAACTGAACTACACCATTAAAGAAATGGAATCGCTAGCCATTAAAAAAGCCTTCCAGGAATGGAGGCATTATCTGTGGGGGTCAAAACATCAAGTAACAGTATATACAGATCACAGAAACCTTCAGAATATGAAAATCGCTAGGCGGTTGTCACAGCGACAGATGAGGTGGATGCTTATCTTTGCAGAATACGATTTTGTCATCACCTTTCTGACAGGAGTTGAAACTAGGGTGACACAAAGGCTGACACCTTATCGAGACAAGGCACTGACAGCGTTCATAAGAAGGTACATAACAAACCATTATAGCTCCTACAAGAGTATTGTGTGCAGTGACTGCTGAAAATTTCCAGGCAGAAGTGAAAAGGTTTGTAATTAAAAAGGAATAGGAAAAGCCGCAGGTCTGGACAATGTCCCCGGAGAGCTATACAGAAAAGAGCCTAAAATTTGGGCCCCTTACCTGTGGCTGATTTGTGGGAAGCCCCAGGTCACAAAGTCAAATCTTAAGTTAACCCAAATCTCGGGGGTTTGGCCACAGTTTTCAGGGACACCCATCACAAACCTATGAGCCCCGTCTTAGAGATTTATAAAACACAGGTGAGAAATGCGACACTGTATGGTGCTGAGATATGATCACCGAAAACAAATTTCTCAGACAAATAGTTGGTCTCCCAGTGAGCACCCCTTTATTGCCTCTCCGCATGGACCTAGGAGTAAGACCAATCTTCCAGATTGTAGGATGTAGGCCACTTCTTTTTTGTCGAAGGATATGGGCCACCCCAGAACTCGCTGTATATAGAACTGAGCTAGAGGAGATCCTTAACATTTCGGGGTATAGGAAGTTTCCATGGCTTCTGTATGTTAAAAACTGTTTGATTGCTCTAGAAATTTGTGATTTGTGGGAGAATCCCAGATTAGCCTGTGCAAGCATTACTAGGAAGGTCTTGATAAGAAGATATTGGGATGTTCAAAAGGAGAAATTGTATCTCAGTCCTAGGGCTGGCTCCAGGCTGTCTTTATTCCTAGATGTGAAATGTACATATATGCTGGAGACTGAACTTGACGTTATTTATCCAACCCGGGCTAGGAAACTTTATTTAAAGTTTCGATATGGTTGTCTCCCGCTCAATGCATACACTAATCAGTGGGTACCCGGGCGGGACCAGGGCTGCCCTGCTTGTCCAGCCAAAGAGGAGACTGACCTGCACGTGCTCTTTTTCTGCCGAGGATACGGCAAAATACGTCAGAAAGAGCTTATAAACTTGTGCAAGAACTTGGGCTCTGGGCACTGTAAAAAAGTCTACAGACTTTTAAAAACGAATACGGACTTGCACATTGTATTTGCAGTCTCCAGGTTTTTGTGTCGTATGTGGTGGGCAAGGACAAAAATGTTAAAACTGGAATGATTTTTAAATTATTTATTATTGTCATCTCTGTAAATAATGGAACTTTTGGTTTTTAATGGTTTTAAATATTTGGTAAATGTTTTATTCTTGCTGCTTCTTTTATGGCTCACGCCGAAATAAAGAATTTCTGACTGAAAGAAAAGGTTTCACTCAGCAGAATCCTGGGATCAGTGGGTTGGAGTACATGATCAGTGAAGCGTAAAACAGGGTTTTCCCTTTTTAACAACAAACTCTATCTACCTTCCAAAGCGATCCAATGTAAGGCATTCGATTGGTGCCTCAGATCTGTCCTTGCTGAACTTCACGGTAGCATGACATCCACACAGTTGTTACAACAACATTTCTGGTGGAAAACCCTAATGAAAGATGTGAAGTCTTGGGCAGCAGGTTGTGAGGTCTGTGCGAGATCCAAAGAAGAACCTGCAAAAGCAAAAGGAAAACTAATGCCTATGCCAACCCCAACTCAACTATGGCAGAACATCAACATGGATTTCATCATGGGCCTACATAACAATCAAGGTAACACAGCCATCCTGGTCGTGGTGGACAGTCTTAACAAGATGGGGCATGTCATTCCATGTACAAACTTACCTACAGCAGGTCAGACTGCACAGCTTTTGGTCAAAATGGTGGTGCGCCTACCAAATGCCAAAGTTTCAAATCGAGAGCCTCAGTTCATAGCTCGTTTTTGACGGATGTGGTGCAAAGCTCTACAAGTTACTCCTGCATTGTCCACCAGCTTCCATCCACAAACCGATGGCCAGACTGAAAGGCTAAATCAAGCTCTAAAGAAGTACCTGTGTTGCTATACCAAAGAAGCTGGGAAATCCTGGGTCTCTTTCCTATGGTTGGCAGATCTGGCTTATAACAACTCTTGGCATAGTTCGCCTTTTCTCACAAACCATCGGTTCCATGCTAAGGTCCTTCCGATAACCCTGCCTAGTGACCTAGAAGACCAACCGGAGGTGAAGACTCGCATAAAGAAAATCCAAACCATTCATAAAAGGGTTCAAGTCCACCTAAATCATGTTAAGTAAGAGTATAAGAAATGGGCAGATCGACATCGTAGAAATGGCCCACAATACTGACCAGGGGACAAGGTGTGGTTATCCACTAAACACATACGTTTTAGAGTGCGCCGCATATTTCACCCAAGATTCATTGGTCCTTACACTGTGCTAAAACAGATCAATCCTGTCATCTACAATCTTAGGTTGCCCATCTATCTTAGGATCCACCCTATGTTCCACTGTAGCCTTTTAAAACCAGCTATGGGGGTGAGGAGGAGAGCAATTTCTCCAGTGGTACGTGATGAACCTGGAATAAAAAGTACGTTGCATACTGGATTCTAAATACAGGAAGGGTCAGTTGTGGTATTTGATCTCGTGGAAGGGCTACTATTCGGAAGACGATTCTTGGGAACCCGTGACCAACATCCATGCCGGGGCGATTCATGCCTTTCACGCGGCTCATCCTCCCAAGCCTGGTGCAAAGAGGTGCTTAAGAGGGGGGCATACTGTCAGGGTCTGCCGGCCGAAGCGCCTACCGCGTCATGCCTAATATTCAAAAGACTTCATTTCCCATGATGCAAATGGCAGAAGCTTATGGGTATTTAAGAACATCCACATACGTCGGTCAACGTGCATAATTCTCAATCCTGTTGTCGTTTGGAGACCCGTATTGGCTGATCGGGTTCAGTTCCATTGGAACCGTCACATTTGGAAACGTTTGTTCCAGCTACTCCTGGGGTAATAGGCATGTGGCTGTATGGCTCTACGCACACGCGCAGCTACACCTGGAGTCTTTGCCGCGTAGATTACTGGTGTCCTCGTGGGATCGACTACAGGTATTTCTGCACTTGGATTCTACAGCAGGGTAAAACAAGTTTGCATTCCGCTGTGTGTAGAGGCTCCATTTCAGCAGTTTGAATCACTCGACTTCCAAGCAGGAAGTCTTCCTGATGCTTAACTGTTACTTGGTATTCATAGTGGAGCAGAGATTGGTTCCTGCTTGCATCTTGTTGCTTTTGTGGCGATCTTTTTCTTTCAGACATACAGAGAGTTGACTTGTATCTTGTACTCTACTTATTTCTTTTTTTGTTTTCCACATGTTCAAATCCCTGCAGTTCCTTTCCTACGCCCCTGTCCCTTGCTGGACCACTTCACTACTCTGTGTATCTTTTACAGCTACAGAGTTGGGGATGTCAGGAGGTGGACCATTTTGCGCATCATTCCAGTTCTGAGGAGTTCCATTTTGCAAGTCTGACACAATTTGTCAGAAGGCACTTGTCATTTGACTTCTGTCTTTGAAGTACCTGCAAATGTGACGAGTTCAATACAAAATTTAAAGGAACCTTTATTTATTGCTCAGACTCTCCCGACTCACCAAAATCTGCTTGCGACCCACTGGAAATGCTGACTAAGTGTTTTGTAAAAATGAATAAAAACTCCCAAAACAGAGGGGAGGAGCCTAGCATGGGACCAAGATGGCCGCGTGATCGTGTAGCTCCGTAATACCCATTCCTCCGTTCGTCTATCCTACCACACATCCTGAGACCCGAGGACCGTGTTCGATGGGGGAATAGTATCGCTGCGCCCTTGGTGAAATTGCGGCTCGAAAGGCGCACTTCTACCCCCTCAAATCGTCGTCCGAAGTTTTGGGCCTCTCCGTCGCCTGGGCAGCGGACTCTGGTGTCAGATGTAGCCGGGACCTAATGCGACAACAGCGGCAGTGTCTACCGGAAGTGGTGCCCCCTCCTGGAACCATCCCTAGGGCCTACCTCTAACTGTTGGGCGCTTCTAAGTGACTTTCCCTGCACGAATCAGCCACCCTTGGTTCGGTTCTTGGAGCGTTGGAGAGGTGTGAAGTATTGTCGGAGGTGTGAACTAGTATGACAATTGACTGGTTTGCCTGAGTCCTTTTTGATCACCCTCCATGGCGGCGAGATTGGAATCCGAGAAACCCTCCACCAGGGGTGGCAGAGTCCAGAGATCGGTCCAGTCCAATAAACTGGACAGATATACGCTCCCTAAGGGATCTCCTAGCAACCAGAGACAACTTCCCGCAACCGGGATCACCTCCCCGAGTGTCGGCTCAGAGCCTTCCTTGCAAGACATATTGGAGGTCTTCACCAGAATTGAGACATCTATGGTGACTAGAATGGATGCGCTTGACACCAAATTGGACTCGGTTAAGATTGACGTTAACCTTCTGCGCACAGACCACGCTAAAACTAGTGAAAAAGTGAAATCCCTCGACATCAAAACATCGAGCCTGGTAAATGACACCGCTGAGCTCCAGAGAGAGGTCTGGGCCTTAAAAGCGGCACGGGAGGAGACCCGACGGCTGCTTGATGATTATGAGGGTCGTAATCGGCGCAACAACGTTGCCTTTTTGGGTGTACCCGAAAATGCGGAAATGCGCACGCCTGATCTCTTCGTTGAAGACCTGATCCTTAACCACCTGAAGCCTAAGGGACTCAGCAAGTTTTTCATGGTGGAAAGGGCGCATAGAGACCGGGCGGGCCACCGAGGGTGGGGGCGCCAGCTAGGCCCATGATCGCGAGGGTTCTGAACTTTCGGGACCGTGATGCCACTCTACAGGCCTCGCGAACGGACGGCCCGCTACGGTATGAGAATGTTACCGTGTCCTTCTTTCCGGACTTAACGCAAGCTGTACAGAGGATGCGTCAGAGTTTCCTCCAAATCAAGCGGAGGTTGAGAGGCAAAGGGATTAAGTACTCTATGCTATATCCTGCTAAGCTACGAGTCGAAGCGAATGAGCGAACTTGGTTTTTTGATAATGCGGAGATGGCATCGGACTGGTTAGACACTGTGAGACCTGATGACACTGGAGAACAGCGACAGGACACTGAGGATGGTCGGCAGGGCCCAGAATGAGAGACTCCTGTCTTGAGCGCTTGCTTGGTTTTTGATCGTGGGGGGGGGAAATGGCCTTTTATTATCGTGTAACTGTACTGATTTGGACTAAAAAGTTTGTTCTCTGGGACGATTCTTTTGGGGGGATGGGTTAGGGGCTGCGCGGCAGGCGCCTCCTCTTCCTACTTTTAGTAACCATTGTTGGGCAGGGCGACAGGCACACTGCGAGTTGGGGTTTGGGTGTTGTCCTGATGCAGGGGTGCAGGGAGGGGGGAAGACTTCTGAGTGAGGGAGGGGGGTTGTTTGCTGTTTTTTGGTTTCGGTTTCGTTTTGAATTGCATTGGGTGTTGATGGATGTGAGTGTGCATGGGGGAGTGGGGTGAATGTCTTGCTCCAATCAGGGATCGGGGATTCGGGTGCTGAGTTGGAACGTGAATGGTCTGGGGAACAAAATTAAAAGGGGCATGGTCAGTCAGTTTATCAGGCGTCACTCGCCGGATGTGGTACTTCTGCAGGAGACTCATCTTGTGGGCAATCGCTGTATGGCCCTTCATAGAGGGGGTTATAGATTGATCGTACATGCGGGGTTTACGACAGGCTCCAGGGGAGTTGGGATCTTGGTGAAGAAGGCTTTTCCGTTTGAGGTACAGGCTACATGGTCGGACCAGCGGGGCAGATATGTGGGAGTGTCCGGGAGGATCGGGGGTAAGGCCGTTACTTTCCTTTCTGTTTATGTTCCCCCGGGCCTCCAATCTGACACTTTTAAGGATCTCGCTAATGTTTTCCTCTCGCTCCCAATTGGTCTCCTGGTCCTGGGTGGTGACTTTAATACTGTTCTGGATGGCAGCTTGGACTGTGTCCCGCCGAGATCGCTTCCTCCGGCGCGTCATTGGCTTTCCGAGTTCTTGGACTCTTTGGGTCTGGTTGATGTTTGGCGTCTCTTGAATCCTGTACTTAGGAGTTATACGCATCTCTCGGCGGCACACGGCTCTATGTCACGGCTTGATTACATCCTATTGCCCGCTGCTATGGCCGACACAGTCAGGGAGGCACGACATCTGGGTAGGGGTATCTCCGATCATTCCCCAGTTTGGGTTCGAGTGGAGATGGGGCAGCCTATGGTAGGTAGAATTGCACCCATCAATGCCTGGCATCTTCGAGACCCAGTTATTAAGAAAGAATTGTGTGAGGTTTCCGAACGCTATTTTCAGCATAATCAGGGGACGGTGGATTCGGCCCAGACGTTGTGGGAGGCCTATAAAGTGGTCTTGCGTGGAGAGGCGTTGTCTCTCATCGCGGGTAAGAAAAGGAGACGTTTGGCGGAAATCAATGCGGCTGAGGCTGAGATTGTCCGCTTGGAAGAACGAGTCGCCGGTGATGCGACTGCTGAGAATCGGCATCAGCTACGCCTCAAACAAGATGAATATCACGGGCTGTCTAGGGAGTCGGCTGTAACGCAACATAATGAGGTCCAGAGTAGCATCTATGAACATGGTGATAGGGCTGGTAAGCTTATAGCGTGGCTGGAGCGAGGAGATCGCGCTTCTCGGTTGGTCCCTGAGCTTGACAGTGATGGTCCTGAGCCTCTGACAGACCCTCAGTTGATCGCGGACTCCTTCGGTTGTTACTATAAAAATGTCTATTCTTCGTCGGATATACATAACGGCTCTGAACATGCTGAGATGATTAGAGATATTATTATGCCTAAGTTGTCCGATGATGACCGGAAATATATGGATTCCGTTATTACGGATGACGAAATTGGGGGAGCTATTAGGAGCATCAACTCAGGGAAGGCGACAGGCCCCAATGGTATTCCCATTGAGCTCTATAAATTGAATGCTCATAAAATTGCGCCGCATCTTAAAGCCATGTTTGTTGAAAGTAAGGAGGTGATCAGCGTATTGCTAAAATTGTTGTGATTCACAAGCCAGGTTAGCCCCGTGCCTCCCCCTCTTCCTATAGACCATCTCCTTGCTCAATGCAGAGCCCAAGATATTGGCCAAACTACTGGCGATCAGGTGGGTCAAGGTGATTTCCACCTTAGTGCACCCGGATCAGTCGGGCTTCATGCCACGCCGTAACACTGCACTTAATCTTCGACGTTTGCATGGCGATTTGGGTAAGGTCCGTGACTTGCTACAACCTGCCGTGTTGGTGTCTCTTGATGCCACCATGGCCTTTGACCTGTTTGAATGGTCATATCTCTTCGCTGTATTGGAGAAGCTGGGCTTCGGGCCCGAGTTTATCGGATGGGTGCGTTTGCTTTATACTGCCCCTTTGGCTCGCGTGGTTGTGAATAATTGTCAATCCGGTGACTTTGAATTGGAGAGGGGGACGCGACAGGGATGTCCACTGTCGCCCCTTCTGTTTGCGTTGGCACTGGAGCCCTTGGCGACTTGGATTAGATGGGACAGGACAGTGCGTGGGCTGCGGTGGCCCCCTGATTGGGAGGATAAGATCTCTCTTTATGCTGATGATGTGCTTCTCTATCTCACCTCACCAAGGTCCTCGCTAGATGTTTTTCTTGACATTCTCAGAGTGTTTGGTGAGTTATCAGGCTTTGCTATTAATTGGGCTAAGTCCGTATTGTTGGTACTATCCGGGGATCCGCCGGTAGTCCCGCAGAACTGCCCTCTCCAAATTGCTACTAAGGGTTTTGTATATCTGGGAATCTACATTGCTTTGGACTCCAAGACAAGGTATGTTGAGAATTTGCTACCGCCGTTGGTTAGACTGCGTGCTGATGTTGAGCATTGGAGGGCGTTGCCTTTGTCACTTCTGGGCAGAGCGGTACTCTTTAAAATGTTGGCTCTTCCGCGATTTTTATACGTTCTCCAAAATGCTATGGACCCAGTGCCTGCCAAGTACTTCAAGGAGGTTGAGGCGCTCCAGAGGCTGCTCCTCTGGGATGGTAGACCCCGCATTGCCTATACCAAACTCACCTTGGCCTGGTATGATGGTGGTATTGGGCTCCCCCATTTGAGGAAATATTATTGGGCCTCCCAGTTGGCAGCTATTAATCAGATAGTCTACGGCCTGCCGGGAGACCCTGGATATGCTATGGATCATAGTCAGTCCCCCGGGGGAGATTTCCTTCGGGCCCTGTATAATCGGCCGGGGCAGTTTTCTCTTGCGGGTCCCACCTCACATGCAGTAAGGGTTTGGCATTCGGCTAATAAGAATCTGGGATGGGAAGGGAGATTGACTCTCGCGACCCCTCTCTTTAGCTCCGCCAAGTTGGGCAATCTGTGGACCACCAAAGGCTTTGACAAGTGGGAGTTGATTGGAATTGGTCAGATAAAGGATGTCTGGGGGAGAGGGGAAGTACTGACCTTCGAGGCACTTCAGCAGAGTCAACACCTTCATAACAAAGAGCACTTCCGCTACCTGCAGGTCAGGCATGCCCTTCTATCTCATGACTTACCGGGAGACACCCTCCCCGAGGCCTCCCCCCTTGAAGATCGTGTATTGGATGGGCATCTACCGGAAAAAACCATCTCCTTGATTTACCGAAAGTTGATCAATCACATTGAAGACCCACTGAGGTCTATCAGGGAGGCGTGGGTAGCCGATGGATTAGAGTTGGATGATGAGGACTGGGTTGAGGCTGTGTCTTCCCCCAAGGTAGTAGCGATACAGATGAGGTTGCGTCTGGTGCAATTGAAGATTCTACATAGGTCTTATGTTACTGGTCCGGGGCTGGTGAGGATGGGATGGAGTACAAATGGGGAATGCAAGAGAGGCAGTGGAGATATTGCGAGGTTTCTACACATACTGTGGCACTGCGATAGAGTTCAAACCTATTGGCGCGCCATACATGAGACTCTGCGAGATGTCCTGGGTTGTGAGGTGAGATTGGAGACGCGCAGATGTCTCTTAAATGTTTGGGGACCCACGGATCTTAATCAATATTTAAAGCAATGGGTTACGCTGGCCTGTATGATTGCCAAGCGCAATATAGCACAACTATGGGGAGCCACTCAATCGCCGCAACGCGCCAAGTGGGCCCAAGACTTGGACTGGTGTATGTTCAGAGAGCGTGCTGTGTATGTTGCGAGGGGCTGTCCTGAGAAGTGGATAAAAACATGGGGGCCGTGGAATGTGTACCGGGGGGATATTTGTGTTCCCCCAGCCAGGCGAACTGATTTGGACACTCTGGATTCCCCTTGATTCCAAGTTTTTACTATTCTGTTTTATATCCTGTTTGCGAGACGACCTCTGCTCCGAGCACTGCAGTGATAATGCCGATGTATTCCCAATGCAATTGTTATGTTTGTTTCATTGTTTCATGATTAATAAAAATAAATATTAAAAAAACCAAAAAACTCCCAAAACGCATCTCTTCATCCTTGGCCATCTACTGTGACTTGCAATATGCTAGCCCAATCACTGATAACTGGGATCAACTAAAAGCTACTGACTACTTATGCTGTCGCTTTTATTGCCTGTGTTTGTTATGACCACTTTGCATCACGTGCCTCAGTCATAGGCCCATTGCCGTCCTTGTGGATCTTAGTGCCTTGGACTGGAGAGCAGGCTCACACCTTTGGTTGATACCCAGAGCATGTGGTAAGGGAGCCAAGGGGTAGGAGGCAGCCCCCCTCCTGTCAGCTACTTTTCACTTGAGTGAATTATGGCCTTTGGGAAGTCATGAGGCTCTTCTGTCTAAAACGCATGATGAGTAATCCAATTAATTACCTGGTAATTTTCAGATTATGGGATGCTTTTCTAGGGAGTGTTTTAAATGGCGCGCTTTTAGTTACAGACAGTGGTTCTTTCTTTGCATTTGCTACTTAAGGCGCAGCATGTTTGTTGTTTTAAGAGTAAGGTGCTGATGTCTGTTTAAAACACTTGTCTTTTACAACCAGCTGTGGCGGGTCGTCTGAGGCCTGATCCTAAACAAACATTTATATCCACTGAGGTGACTCTACCCGTTCAACCCAATGACAAATAGACGTGCACTGTATGTATCTGTGCGCATATCCGGGGGACCCGAGTCCAGTCCAGTGCGCTCAGGTGAATTGAATTCCAGCTGGTTCTGCAAAGATGAATGTCATCAAAGGAGTGACAGGAGAGGCCAGGGAAAGGGTTTGCAATAGCGTTTCATCAAACCTTCATACTTCCTGAATGTACCTACTCACAGCACTTAGACCTAAAAGGGATCTGAAGTAAGTAGAGCATAAGTTATGGAAAAATGAGACGTTTATCACTCAGTCCATTTTGTCAGCATGGAGGAAGTGGGCCATGTGCAGAGATTACATGTCTCTTTCAAGGAAAAAAGAGTAAATGTGTAAAAGAATATCCACCATTTTTCTACATGTAATGCAGGCATTTCATGAACCAGGCAAAAGTAAGGTTACAGAAATGTAAGTTAAGGCAAGTTATGCTTCAGTATATAGTAAAATATAGAGATTGGGTGGTATTCAGGAACCAATGTGGTTGAAAACTGTGTGTGTTAAGTAAACCGCTGCGTGAGAGCAAGAGCAGCAAAGACAGACATCTGAATTCAGGACAACACAAACCACCTACAACAGGCTAGCATAGTGGGCAGCTATCTCCCCACTTCAGGTGAATATACAAAATTAAGATATCTACACTGTTAGGTACTATGTGCGAAGTCCACTAACACCAAGTTTCACGAGGTGAGCTCTTACTGTTGTTTTAATTTCGTGAGGTGTGCAGGCAGTTTAGATGCGATTAGAAGGTGTTGATTGGCAGAATTTACATTGTGGGAAGGCACCGTGAACCCTGTGCGCCAAAGTCAGCTGCCCTGGCCACTGCACCACACCTACCCACACATAGGAAGAATGTGCCTGTTTTATAACATGGAAGAATTATGTTCAAATGTATTATTCATTTAGTAAATAATTCATAGATTAAGAACATGTAGTAGAAATGTATAGTACTTAAACATATGCGAAATAATGTAGAAGAACTTTATTTGTACCAAGCTAGCATTCTTAAATGTGCCTATTTAGTTAGGTCTAAAAAACTTTTCCTTCTACTATTGCTCACAGTTCAAGGCTATTCTTTTAGAGCCCATCCATGACTTCAGACTCTGGGCTTCAATGTCAATTTCAGGCCAAGGCCTGCAGAGCACATGCAGGATTTAGTGTGTGCAGGAATGCACCATATCTACTAAGATATGGTGCATTCCTCCTCTGTCCTTTCGCTGTTGCACTGTGCACTGCCTAGCACCACACGAACACCCTTGTGCGATGGTGCAAGGGTGCCTGCATTACAAGCGTCATTGTTTTTGTGCAGAAAGGGACACCTTCCTGCACAAAAACTATCCTTAGATGCATTTTCCTCTTTCGACGAGTGCTGCAGAATGCAGCACACATAGAAAGAGAAAATCACGGGGAGAAATTAAGATATTTCTCCTTGTTACACCTCTGTTGAGGAGGCGTAGCGCTTTGCCACATTCCTAGGTTAACTAGTTTTAGTACATTTGGGAATGGCTCCACCCATGGAACGCCTTCGGAATGCAGAGCAACGCAAGGCAGCGATCTGCGCTGCATTGCATTACTTCAGATTTACTAAGTCCTTGCGTTGCCTTACGTCACCTTGTGCAATGTAAGGTCATCGAGAAGTGTGGCTCAGTGGTTAGAGTGGCAGACCCTGATGCAGAGGTCTAGCCCGGGACCAGGGTTCAATTCCCTGCCTCGGCGGGTCTTGAGCTCAAAAATTCCACGGACCTGATAAATCTCGCCTCGGTGCCTATTCCAATCATGGAGTCCCACTCTGCAACTCTGGGCAATAGCTTGCTTAATCTCCACAACGGCCCCCACAACGCTAAGGATGCCTGGCCTCCACCTTGAGGCTGCCCAGGAGTGGACACCTCACAGGGAAAGCCAGGATGGGTTCCACAGCGGTATTCGTACAAGCGCCTTGAGACCCTTGCGGGTGAGTAGTGCGCTATACAAGTATCAATTTACATTTTTGATAAACCTCTCGCCAGATTCACTTGTTCACTTGTAGTTGGGTCACTCGAGGTAGGGGTACACATCTTTAACCAGGTAGAGTGACATTCCCGTCCAACATTCATTTTTTGCATCGCCGCACCACCTATTCAAAACCATCCTTAGTTACTGTACCCTCCCAATCATACCTTTACTGATTGTTACCATGTACAGTGTTTTGGGAAGAAATGCGTGTTTGTATTCACTGAAACAAACTGTAAGAGGTTGAACAGTCTCCTAGTTTTTTCTTCGAAAGATTCTCTATAGGAAAGTAGGTTAACCTCTGAGTAAATGATAAGATACTAGGACAATGCCGCTCACCAGGAAATCACAAACCGACCATTGCATTATTTTAGAATAATGTCCTCCAGAAGAGTGCACTATAGGACATTTGAATACAAGTATTCTAAACGATTGCCCAGGGAATGACACTTTATCTTAGAAAAGGTGTCAGGTGAGTCGTGGGCTATGTTATTCTCTTCTTATTCGGGGTTGTGCTGATAGCTTTATGTTTTTGTCTCTTCTAAAATTTCACTCTAAATGCATACGCCTTTTCTTGTAAAGCCTAAACTCTGCTAAATAGACCACCGTGGAAAAGTGATCTTTTCTACTCGACTTCCCTAAATGCTCGGTCGCAGCAAAGGGATTCTGTGCACATCTGACATGTTTTAAGAAGGTTTAAAGATTCTAGCATCCCCTTCACTAGGCATCTAAATTACGCTAATGGCATTACTGACTTGAAAGGAAAGCTGTTCTGAAGCATTCTCACAGACATCTGAAAGCATATTTCTCCAGTGTGCATGAAGTCCAGCTGGTAGCCGTCTGTTTTTGATTCCATGGGATCAGTGATATGCTCCTGGGATACCTCAGTGAGATGAAAACTCATGCATACTCCAATACATCATTTAAACAAAGATCAAAGGCAAGGGCCTGCAGTGCCAGGTAGTACGCTGACCTTGTGACTGAAAGAAACTCACCTGGCCTGTTGTCTAACTTCAGGATATAGTAGGACGTCTGTCAGTTGCTTGACCAGTAATTGTGGCTGCATTGAAATTATCCATGCTAAAATATCGGAGAAAAGATAGTGTTATACAAGAATATTGTGCCCGAAATATGGTCCGCTCAAGAATATTGCGGTAAACAATATAGACAGTAAGAATATCGTTTTTTAAAGGCATTATTGTGTCGGATTAGGGCAGAAAGTTATTTAAACTATGTTGGTTTTGTATTAATTTTCTTATTTAATTACGTTTGATATGTGTTTTAAATACTTTCAATGTAACTACTTAGATATTGGTTTTATTTTTAGAGCATGAATATATATATATATATGACAAAATTTATATAAATTTGACAATCGAATGTGGCATATGTCAAGAATTGGGCCTAAGGATGGTAATTATCAAATGCATTTGTATATTTCACTTAATGTGCACATTGTTTTTCACATAATAGCACTTTTTGTCACCATTGACATTGTTTTAAAGATGTGTTTGGCATTGCGAAACTACATCTCCCAGAATACTTTGTGATGTTAAAAAACAGGAAAAGACCCAATTGTAATGACAATGTATATAATTGGTTAAGACTAAATCACAAGTGTTATAGTGAACAAGGTCTCAGGGGAGACTGAAACGCGTCGATTCTACTTTTGTTTGGATAACTTGTCATGAAATAAGCAGAATATGCAGTGTATGTCATTGAATTCCCATGCTCTTTGAAATATGTAAGGAACACAATCTGTGACCTAAAAAAACGAATCCTGAAAGATGTTCGTGCAACAATCAACAAAGACCGCAATAATGTGGTGGCAAAACACATTGAGTCACAACATGGAGGTGACTGGAAACGATTGCAATTCTGTGCAATTGAGACAGTGGCACGCCATGACCAGGGTGGCAACAGGGAGAATAAACTGCGCCAGAGAGAAGCTCGACACATCCTAAACTTACGGACTTTCGCCCCGTATGGACTAAATCAGAGTGAAGAACTTTATGTACATTTATGAACGGCTACTTTTGCGTCAGTAATTGGTTTTAATTTCACAATTTTCACCTTTAACCGCATCCTGAGCACAGATTTTTCAACACTTCTCTAATTGCCCACCTCAGAAAAGTTACATACAATAGTAATCACAATGATAGCATACCACCTAAGGTTAGATGGTGTCAATCTACGAGTGAACCCACTGGAGGTTATAAATCACATTACTGCAGGCATGGACTTATCCATCAGATATTAAATGAGAAAATGCATATACATTTGACAATCGAATGCGGCATGTGTCAAGAATTGAGCATAAGGAGGGCGATTATCAAATACATTTGTCTTTTTCACTTAATTTGCACATTGTTTTTTACATAACAGCATTTTTTGTCAACATTGACATTGTTTTATAGGTATATCTGGCATTAAGAAACTACATCTCCCAGAATACTTTGTGATGTTAAAACAGGAAGTGACCCGATTGTTATGACAATGTATATAATTGGTTAAGACCAAATCATGAGTGTTATCGTGAACAAGGTCTCAGGGGGGACGGAAACGCACCAATGCTACTTTCTATTGTATAACTTGTCATGAAATAAGCAGAATGAAATAAGAACTTACTTATAACCTGCTGTGTGGGCGACCCATTCTTTCTTTGGAGAATTGTTGATTTGCACTGGCCGGGCTCCGCCGTGGGGTCACGCACCACTAGAGAGCACCGGAAAGCCAGCAAAAGTTGAGCCATTTGGTGGAGGGTATATATATATATATATATATATATATATATATATATGTATATATATATATATATATATATATACATATATATACACAGTTCCTGGCGTATTTGCAGTGTACTTAAACACCAGAGTCGAAGCCCAAATAAAATTTCAGTGCTCAGGTTTATTGGCGAAAAAACAGCGCCTACGCGTTTCAAGGTAAGCCTACCTCTTGCTCACGAGTGGAGTACAGGTAAGCGCGCCAAACTTTTAAAGTGAACAAGACACAATGTATCATGTACCACGTGATAATAGACATTGAAGGCATACTCAGGGCTACAATGTATACGGGTCAGACATGCTTAACACACCACATTAAATATTATCGTTTACAGTCAGCGCTCTGCAATTTCAACCATCACTGTAATACTCTATATATTCCAACATGATTAAATCATGAATATTTATGGGCGATAAAGCAAATATAGCCATAATTATGGAAGAGCTAAATACAGCGTAATGAAGCCCTAGTGGGCTATAACAATACAGCAGACCCGTTTTAAAGATATTTCTGTGGCATTAAACATCTGACCAAATAAACTTAAGTCCAGTGTTGTAGTAATCACACCGTAGACACACATTGATGCACAGGAAAAAATTCCGCAAAAATAATTTTCCATTTAGGTACAAACGAATTAAGGCCCCAGTGGGCATATATAATCTGGTGCATCATGTCATGTGGTTTTAAAAGTCTTTCAAAATTATCCAGTCTATTTATTTCCACAATTCAGCCCCAGTGGGCGAGGAGTCCCACACCTGCAACAAAAGGACAATCTTCTTTTAGCCCGTATGTCCACAAAACAAATATATAAATTATACGTGCAGATTAAAATCATAATTCTCGTTAAAAGTTAGCAGTAATATCTAAGGAAGCAGCAGATAATTACTCATTATAGATCCAAAATGTACACCCACCACCAATCACATTAAATAATATCACAGTCTTGTCAGTGGAATGAATACCTTATTCTCTGAGGTGAACAGCTAGTTCCTCCCCCAGGTTATGACCTATCGGTTGGATCGTGTTGTACTTAATTATATATTTGGACTCCAATTTCCTGAGATTAAGCCACCTATTGCCCCCTCTTTCATTATTGTCCACACAATCCAGTACTACAAATTTCAGCAAATTGGGATTTTGATTATGTTCTGCGGCGAAATGTCTCGCCACAGGGTACTGGACATTCAAGTTTTTTATAGCCCTGAGATGTTCAAGCACTCTCAGTTTTGCTTGTTTGGTTGTGCATCCAATATAAAACTTATCACAGGGACATTGTAACGCGTATATAGCGTATTCGGTGGTACAGCTTAGATGTTTGGTATTTTTATGAGCCTCCTGATCTTGTGAGATCTTAATTGATTTACAGTTTTGACTAGATTTACACGCCTTGCATCTCTTGCAAGGATAAAAGCCCTGTATGGCATTGGGTTTCGGGCTCTCCTTGATTAACGTGGTACTGAGGGCATCTCTAAGAGATTTGGCGCTTTTTTGTATGTCACTGTTGGATTATCACTTATTGTATCACACAAATCTTTATCAAGTTTAAGAATGTCCCAGAATTTTTTTAGACTACGTTTCATCTGCCATGATTGACTGTCAAAATTTGTTATGAAACGAATAGTATCATCTTTTAGTCGCTCTTTTGGAATTAGGAGGTCACCCCTGTCCATCTGGGCCACTCTTGCCACTGCCTGTTTGATACTCTATGACACAACACTGTACGACACTCCACTCTAGGCCACTCCACTCTATGTCACTTCACTCTAATCTGCTCTACAACACTAGATTTAGGAGAGTCTAAGCTATAGGATCATGAAGGTTCATTACATAAAGAAACTGTTGAAACTGTAGGTGCTTTAATTCCTTATTCAAAGATGTGCTGAGAAGGAATTCTACAAGTATTTTTTCTCGAAAGTCAGTGTTTCTAATAAGTATGTCTGAACTTCTGAGAAAGTGCTGACCGTCAGAGATGAGAACTTTTCAGACTAGATATTTTGAGGTTCCTGTGTGGACAGATCTGCAGGCGATGCAGGCTAGTTTGAACTAGTGTCTCGTTCCTATTGTCAACCACTTTAGTGGGATCATAAGAGGAGTTATGTGATTGTAATTCCGCATCCTAGAGTGGAGTCTAGCTGTTGAACAAAGAAGTGCCTTGAGAAGGGCCAAGTGGACGCTAGAATACAACAGAGAAGGGAGTTGCCGTAAACTAGCCTTGATAGCTTAGTGATTAGGTCAGTGCTTAGAAGTCTTTCTCTAGGATTAGGCCTTTGGAACTTCTCAGTAATCTCAGTTGGCATTGTTCTCCCTTAGCTAGCTCATTTATGTGGGATTTCAGATTGAGGTTTTTTGTCCAGTAAGATGCCAAATGATTTTATGCATTTTAAGAATTTCTCAATTGTAGTCTAAATGGAGAAGTTGTTGATCCATGGTTGAGCAGGTACTACACCATTTGAGGGTAAGACCAGTAGAAGCTGTGTTTTGAGTAAGCCCGGGCGGGTAACTCCGCTCTGCCAGCAGATTTTACAGAGTTTTGCCTACTCCATGCTCCATTGCGAACGCGGAGTTTAGGCAAAACTCTAACTCCGTGGGGGAGCGGAGTTAGCCGCCGCTCCACCCTCACTAATTAATTATATATTTTTTAAAAGGTACTTACCTGCCGCGACTGCCTCCTCCTCGCCATGATCGCTCTCCTTCCTCGTCCTCTCCATCCTTGTTCTTTGGAGACCCCTATATTGTAGGTCAGGCGCATGCGCACGTGCATTACGTACAATGTAGTTTTTTTTGTAATTATAATTAATTAGGGAGGGGGGAAGGAGCGGAGTTCCACAGAGTTTTTTTCGTGACTAAATTTCCTAATAATCCTAGTGTTTGTAGTAGGTTATGAATGATCTTCAGTGATGAGGCTTTCATGTCAGTGTAGAAAAAGTATGCTGCATTTGTCCGTCTTTCAGGTATGGCATGAACCATTTAGAACAGTACCCGCTATGGTCATTCTGTCTCTTAGAATGTTCAGGTGGGTGGAGTAGTTTACTGTGACAATATACAACTGACCAGTCAAGAAGGATTAGAAGATATGGGTCACTGGAGTATAGATAATAAAATAGCATAATCAATTTATGGTAGAATGGCATATTCTATGCTGAACGTGCTCTGAAGCCTGATTGATATACATCCACTAGCTTATTACATATGATCAATTGCTTGAGCTGAGAGGCTAGACAGCTTTTTAAAGGGCAGGTTTGAGACTGCAAAAGTTGTTCAAATTCTCTCTGTAGCCTATGCTAAAATGGAGTCATGGGCTCTGCGAAGTGGGATTAAGAGAAAGACCTAGAATTTCAATTTGTGAGACATCTCTGAAATCTGATCATTTTTTTATAGTTTACTTTAATTCAAAACCTCTTTTGGCTTTTCTGTTATCAAAACCTTTATTTTTTACTTTTTTATTAGAAGTTGTCAACTTTTTTACAGCACTATTTCAATTTTTTTTTTTTTAATCAAATAAGTCTGATGTATTTCTATTCCAAATGGAAGTTGATTTGGCCTCATAGATATGTTTTTTGTTGTGTTGCCATGCATTTCTTGGCTAGCAAGACTCTCTGATGAGGGGTTTTGATGACATAATTCGTCTACAGCTCTCACTGGTTTCTTTATTCATTTGTAAATTATTGTGATGATTTATTGACTTTTGATTTTTGAGGAGCTAAATTCTCAATGATTCCTGACATGGTATTGATATACTGTGCTGGAAGCATGTTGATTTCTTCAGCACAGGGGCACCAAACAAGCTTTCGGTAGGGCATTAGTACTATCTCAAATTTGATAGTCCTATCTTCAGTTATGAACAACATTTCTGTTGCAATCTTTAGTATGCCTATCTTTTGTGGAGTTAAAGGCCACATTCGCCTGAGTATCTAGAACAATTTATGGCTAAAGTTCTCTTGTTGGGGATCCCACCACATTTTTTGAAAGGTATACTGTTATTGTATTTTAATACCTGGGTGAGAATAAAAATGTGTAATGGTGCTTCCTGCTCGAAAACAAATCTACTGTGTCTGGCTTGAAGCAGGGCTGTGTGTTGGCTCTGCTTTTGTTCAATTTATAAATAGCTCACCTGCCAATAAAATTAGATAAGTTAACTCGACATTACCCAAAGTTGGGTGGTGAAACAACATCTTTGCGGATGTATGCTGACTGTGTCCTGTTGCTCTCTAAGGCCAGAATTGGCTTGCAGAGACATCTTGTGAAATTGAAAGAATTTTCTGCAGGAAATAAAATGGAAAACAATCGAAAAAAAACAAAATTATTATAGTTGGCAAGAAGATGAAAGAAGATAGATTTGTGATTGTACGCTTTGATTTTGTATTAATAATTTCCAGAAATCTTTACTGCAGTCAAAATGCACCACAGCTGTTTCTGGAAAAGGAATGATCGGTTAATAGCTTGACTCTGTGAAGTAATGTTCACATTTCGTTTGGACTTGCGTCAGATTGCCTTTCTTTCTCTTGTGCCACCTTCACCTTCCTCTCAACCAGTGTTTTGGACAATTAATGGAGAAGACATCCCAGACACTGTGCAGAAGGTCTCAAAAGAGATCCAGACCTTCCCAACTTTTATCATCACTTCAAGCTGATTGTACCTGAGATTGACTTTCTCAAGCCCGAGCATCCATTCACCTTCCACCCAGAGCATCATTTAAGTTCTCAAGACATGACGCTAAAGTATCCGCAGGATGGGATCCAAGTCAATCGACACGTCAAGAATCACTAGCCACAAGCACTAGTTAATCGTCACAAAGGCAGGGCCATATTTAGAAACAGTCTGAGCCTCTATGACACACAATATACACAATGTGATGTCTTAATTCTGGCAAGGGTTTGCAAACCTGAACACTTATGTCTATTCATATATTTGATGCATGTATTCTCATGTAGTGTTTTCTTTGCAGGAGGGGATTGCCAGAGTTTTGCATTCGCAGTTTATTTGGCTTTAAAAGGAGCAGTTGTGTATACTCAGCTGTGCTTCCTGGCTGCCTTAGCAAAACATTCTCTCCCCCAAGGGTGTCTTTCGCTGTGCACGCTGAATTCATAATTTGGAGAGGGTGGTGCTCGCACGTGTTTTTGATCATGACAAAATCGGCGTCACTTTGATCCACAGCAGTGTGAGCGAGGCCAGGTACCCAGAACTTTCCAAAACATCAAGCGTGTCTGTGCGTCTAGAGGAAAAGGCAAGTTCAGGGGAGCTGCCTCGGGCCACAGTCATATGAGAGTATGGATGAAGTTTCGCACATTCCTCATCTGGCGTTTCACACTGTTTCTCAAGTTCCAAAGAGAAATGCGTACGGGGCCAGGATTCGCTAGCGATGCAGACATATGACCGGACAACAGGGTGCATGGGATAGGGGTGGGAGGTATAAAAGTTCCTGGCAGGGAAAGTCTTACGACCTGACCTCCAGTAAGAGACGGCGGTAATTGAATTTCTCCAAAACGCAGCTGAAGTCCCAAGTTGGCCAAGATGAGGTATCCTTCATGAAATGTACAGCAGCCTTTCCCAGATCAGGCTTCTAAGTGCCCCTGAAATGCTTGGGGGAAATCTCTTGCATGACATTTACACTCGTTGTGGGTGTGAACCATATTTTCCTAGCTTGGGGGCATATTCCCAGCTACCCACAGTTTTGAGGGGAAACTGATCATGGCATATGCTCAAGACTGAATTTCTCCAATGGAGTTTCCCCCTGATGTGGCTCCTGCCAAGGCATGGGCAGCTAGGCCGGAGGAACGCCCCCTCCGCTGGGGCTGGAGATCTTTTAATATGGACACACATGGAGTGAAGGGGCGCCATAATACATTTTGGTTTGGCTGTTCATATTGATGTTACCAGAACATCCATATATCTCTTTGAAAACGCAGAACAAAATGATCTCCTCGAACATAAAGCCCTAGTCACAAAACACAGTAATGCTACCTTTCCACACATCTGACTTTGACAAGCTTTGATATTTTTGACAGACAGCTCACATTACTCCGTGCGGCTTTCCAAATCCCCCCAGGGCCTTCAACAGCTTCTATACCATTTTAACATGTTTTGTTCTGAGAGGAGGTTGGAACTAAATAGTTCAAGGCAAAGTTTATGGTCTTTGGTTCAGCCAGGCAAAGAGGTACATTAAGGAAAATGAGAGTGGGCAGCAACACAATTGACCGGGTACAACATTTCGATTATTTGGGTGTGAGACTCATTCAAAACCTAAATTGGGGAATGCAGCTCCAGAAATCACTTGCAAAACTAACACACCACTCTGCCTCCATATTAAAAATCCACAGGAAAACCTTATCGAGGAGTATGACAATAGCACTAGAAATTTACAATATGAAAGCTCTAGGTGAGGCCTTATACAGATGCGAACTCTGGGGTTTTGACAACATCCATTTACTCACTTCTGTAGAGAATAGGAGGCATATTTATAAGGGCATTGCCCCACCGCAGCATCACTTTTTCCCACGCTCCGATGGCGCAATACCCTGCTTCATATTTACAAGGTGGCGCTAAGTGACTTTGCGTAGCTTAACCCCTCCTTGTAAATATGGCCCAGCTTGCTGCAGTTGTCTGCAGCAAAGGGGCGTGCAATGAGGGCTGCTGTGGGTGTTTCCATGCAACACCCCTTGTTTTTTGACACTGCCCCAGATTTACAGGAATCTGTAAATCGGAGGCAGTGTCAAACAAGCATTTACAATGCAACGGTTTCGCCTTTGCCAAAGTTAGAGCTATTGGCATTGTAAATGACAATATTTTTATTTATGTGTTGGTTTTGAAAACAGATAAATAAATGGCATTGTCATTTACATTGCCAACAGCTTAATCTCTTGCAAATGTAAGACCTATTGTACCCTACTGGATTTCACTGAAGAAATTCAGAGTCTGGTCTGCAGGTGTCACGTGACAGATGCCCAATTGACAGCTGAGGGGGTTAAATCGTGCTGGGGTGGCACATTAAGGCAACGCTTGCTGAAAGCACTACACTACCCTACTGGAGTGTCAGTCTTTTTGGACATGGTCCACTCACTCCTCTTGAAACAGGAAGCTCGCCACCAGTTCCACAAAAAATACCGTCATTAAATCTTTCCTTTTTAAGGGTTGGACATTTCAGTTGGCGTCTGCTCTCAGTCACGCTCGTCTTGTCGCCCATTGTCAATCACGCGCCTCTCTGTGCCTGGCTGTCAAGTGCCGGCGCCATCCTAGTGCGCATCTTCAGTCAGCCACGGTGTGCTAGCCAACCGAACTGCATTATGGGATGGCATGGTGGGTTAAAGAACCTGTTTTACAAACATGTGTCCGTGCTTGTGAGGAGGTAGTGCACCTGTTGAGGGAGAGAGAGTGTGTTTGCATATGTGCGTACATGCATGTGTGTGTGTGAATAAGCACTTCCAAGATTTAGTGGGACTAGAGTTTTTATCTACAAATCATTGTTTTCAGCTGTGTTCTAATGGAATCAAAGCAACACTACACCCCCCATAGTGCATAGTGTGATCACATAAAAGTACAGAACTGGAAAGAGTGTCCATAATGACCAGCAAGACGGTTTTCACCCTAAGAAGGATGTGCTTCAGTCTCCAGTGCCACGGGCGAGTGGAAACACACACTGTGCTGGTGGAGAAGTAGAAGAAGTACAAGTGTCCATAGAAGAGAAGTAGAGGGGATGCACTCTCCATTCCCTATGCACTCTCCACTCCCTATGCACTCTCCACTCCCTATGCACTCTCCACTCCGTATGCACTATCCACTCCCTATGCACTATCCACTCCCTATGCACTATCCACTCCCTATGCACTCTCCACTCCCTACGCACTCTCCACTCCCTACGCACTCTCCACTCTCCACTCCCTACGCACTCTCCACTCTCCACTCCCTACGCACTCTCCACTCTCCACTCCCTACGCACTCTCCACTCTCCACTCCCTACGCACTCTCCACTCTCCACTCCCTATCCACTCTCCACTCCCTATCCACTCTGCACTCCCTATGCACTCTCCACTCCCTATGCACTCTCCACTCCCTATGCACTCTCCACTCCCTATGCACTCTCCACTCCCTATGCACTCTCCACTCCCTATGCACTCTCCACTCTGCACTCCCTATGCACTCTCCACTCCCTATGCACTCTCCACTCCCTATGCACTCTCCACTCCCTATGCACTCTCCACTCCCTATGCACTCTCCACTCTCCACTCCCTATCCACTCTGCACTCCCTATGCACTCTCCACTCCCTATGCACTCTCCACTCTGCACTACCTATGCACTCTCCACTCCCTATGCACTCTCCACTCCCTATGCACTCTCCACTCCCTATGCACTCTCCACTCCCTATCCACTCTCCACTCCCTATGCACTCTCCACTCTCCACTCCCTATCCACTCTGCACTCCCTATGCACTCTCCACTCCCTATGCACTCTCCACTCTCCACTCCCTATCCACTCTGCACTCCCTATGCACTCTCCACTCTGCACTCCCTACGCACTCTCCACTCTGCACTCCCTACGCACTCTCCACTCCCTATGCACTCTCCACTCCCTATGCACTCTCCACTCCCTATGCACTCTCCACTCCCTATGCACTCTCCACTCCCTATGCACTCTCCACTCCCTATGCACTCTGCACTCTCCACTCCATATGCACTCTGCACTCTCCACTCCCTATGCACTCTGCACTCTCCACTCCCTATGCACTCTGCACTCTCCACTCCCTATGCACTCTGCACTCTCCACTCCCTATGCACTCTCCACTCCCTATGCACTCTCCACTCCCCACTCTGCACTCCCTATGCACTCTCCACTCCCTCGAGCTGCACTCCCTATGCACTCTCCACTCCCTATGCACTCTCCACTCCCTATGCACTCTCCACTCCCTATGCACTCTCCACTTCCTATGCACTCTCCACTCCCTATGCACTCTCCACTCCCTATGCACTCTCCACTCCCTATGCACTCTCCACTCTGCACTCCCTATGCACTCTCCACTCCCTATGCACTTTCCACTCTGCACTCCCTATGCACTCTCCACTCCCTATGCACTCTCCACTCCCCACTCTGCACTCCCTATGCACTCTCCACTCCCTATGCACTCCCTATGCACTCTCCACTCCCTATGCACTCTCCACTCCCTATGCACTCTCCACTCCCTATGCACTCTCCACTCCCTATGCACTCTCCACTCCCTATGCACTCTCCACTCCCTATGCACTCTGCACTCCCTATGCACTCTCCACTCTCCACTCTCCACTCCCTATGCACTCTCCACTCCCTATGCACTCTCCACTCCCTATGCACTCTCCACTCCCTATGCACTCTCCACTCCCTATGCACTCTCCACTCCCTATGCACTCTCCACTCTCCACTCCCTATGCACTCTCCACTCCCTGTGCACTCTCCACTCCCTAGGCACTCTCCACTGCACTCTCCACTCCCTATGCACTCTCCACTCCCTATGCACTCTCCACTCCCTATGCACTCTCCACTCCCTATGCACTCTCCACTCCCTATGCACTCTCCACTCCACTCCCTATGCACTCTGCACTCCCTATGCACTCTTCACTCTCCACTCCCTATGCACTCTCCACTCCCTATGCACTCTCCATGCACTCTGCACTCCCTATGCACTCTGCACTCCCTATGCACTCTCCACTCCCTATGCACTCTCCACTCCCTATGCACTCTCCACTCTCCACTCCCTATGCACTCTCCATGCACTCTGCACTCCCTATGCACTCTCCACTCTGCACTCTCTATGCACTCTGCACTCCCTATGCACTCTCCACTCTGCACTCTCTATGCACTCTGCACTCCCTATGTACTCTCCACTCTTCACTCTCTATGCACTCTGCACTCCCTATGCACTCTCCACTCTCCACTCCCTATGCACTCTCCACTCTCCACTCCCTATGCACTCTCCACTCTCTATGCACTCTGCACTCCCTATGCACTCTGCACTCCCTATGCACTCTCCACTCTGCACTCTCTATGCACTCTGCACTCCCTATGCACTCTCCACTCTGCACTCTCTATGCACTCTGCACTCCCTATGTACTCTCCACTCTTCACTCTCGATGCACTCTGCGCTCCCTATGCACTCTCCACTCTCCACTCCCTATGCACTCTCCACTCTCCACTCCCTATGCACTCTCCACTCTCTATGCACTCTGCACTCCCTATGCACTCTGCACTCCCTATGCACTCTGCACTCCCTATGCACTATGCACTCTCCACTCCCTATGCACTATGCACTCCCCACTCTGCACTCCCTATGCACTCTCCACTCCCTATGCACTCTCCACTCTCCACTCCCTATGCACTCTCCACTCCCTCGAGCTGCACTCCCTATGCACTCTCCACTCCCTATGCACTCTCCACTCCCTATGCACTCTCCACTCCCTATGCACTCTCCACTCCACTCCCTATGCACTCTCCACTCCCTATGCACTCTCCACTCCCTATGCACTCTCCACTCCCTATGCACTCTCCACTCCCTATGCACTCTCCACTCCCTATGCACTCTCCACTCTGCACTCCCTATGCACTCTCCACTCCCTATGCACTCTCCACTCCCCACTCTGCACTCCCTATGCACTCTCCACTCTCCACTCCCTATGCACTCTCCACTCCCTCGAGCTGCACTCCCTATGCACTCTCAACTCACTATGCACTCTCCACTCCCTATGCACTCTCCACTCCCTATGCACTCTCCCCTCCCTATGCACTCTCCACTCCCTATGCACTCTCCACTCCCTATGCACTCTCCACTCCCTATGCACTCTCCACTCCCTATGCACTCTGAACTCTCCACTCTCCACTCCCTATGCACTCTCCACTCCCTATGCACTCTCCACTCCCTATGCACTCTCCACTCCCTATGCACTCTCCACTCTCCACTCCACTCCCTATGCACTCTGCACTCCCTATGCACTCTCCACTCCCTATGCACTCTCCACTCCCTATGCACTCTTCACTCTCTATGCACTCTTCACTCCCTATGCACTCTTCACTCCCTATGCACTCTTCACTCCCTATGCACTCTGCACTCCCTATGCACTCCCTATGCACTCTGCACTCTCCACCCCCATGCACTCTCCACTCTCCACTCCCTATGCACTCTCCACTCTGCACTCCCTATGCACTCCCTATGCACTCTCCACTCTCTATGCACTCTCCACTCTGCACTCCCTATGCACTCTGCACTCCCTATGCACTCTGCACTCCCTATGCACTCTGCACGCCCTATGCACTCTGCACGCCCTATGCACTCTGCACTCTCCACTCCCTATGCACTCTCCACTCCCTATGCACTCTCCACTCCCTATGCACTCTCCACTCCCTATGCACTCTCCACTCCCTATGCACTCTGCACTCCCTATGCACTCTCCACTCTCCACTCCCTATGCACTCTCCACTCTGCACTCTCCATGCACTCTGCACTCCCTATGCACTCTCCACTCTGCACTCTCTATGCACTCTGCACTCCCTATGCACTCTCCACTCTGCACTCTCTATGCACTCTGCACTCCCTATGTACTCTCCACTCTTCACTCTCGATGCACTCTGCACTCCCTATGCACTCTCCACTCTCCACTCTCCACTCCCTATGCACTCCCCACTCTCCACTCCCTATGCACTCTCCACTCTCTATGCACTCTGCACTCCCTATGCACTCTGCACTCCCTATGCACTCTGCACTCCCTATGCACTATGCACTCTCCACTCCCTATGCACTATGCACTCCCCACTCTGCACTCCCTATGCACTCTCCACTCCCTATGCACTCTCCACTCTCCACTCCCTATGCACTCTCCACTCCCTCGAGCTGCACTCCCTATGCACTCTCCACTCCCTATGCACTCTCCACTCCCTATGCACTCTCCACTCCACTCCCTATGCACTCTCCACTCCCTATGCACTCTCCACTCCCTATGCACTCTCCACTCCCTATGCACTCTCCACTCCCTATGCACTCTCCACTCCCTATGCACTCTCCACTCCCTATGCACTCTCCACTCTGCACTCCCTATGCACTCTCCACTCCCTATGCACTCTCCACTCCCCACTCTGCACTCCCTATGCACTCTCCACTCTCCACTCCCTATGCACTCTCCACTCCCTCGAGCTGCACTCCCTATGCACTCTCCACTCACTATGCACTCTCCACTCCCTATGCACTCTCCACTCCCTATGCACTCTCCCCTCCCTATGCACTCTCCACTCCCTATGCACTCTCCACTCCCTATGCACTCTCCACTCCCTATGCACTCTCCACTCCCTATGCACTCTCCACTCCCTATGCACTCTGAACTCTCCACTCTCCTCTCCCTATGCACTCTCCACTCCCTATGCACTCTCCACTCCCTATGCACTCTCCACTCCCTATGCACTCTCCACTCTCCACTCCACTCCCTATGCACTCTGCACTCCCTATGCACTATCCACTCCCTATGCACTCTCCACTCCCTATGCACTCTTCACTCTCTATGCACTCTTCACTCCCTATGCACTCTTCACTCCCTATGCACTCTTCACTCCCTATGCACTCTGCACTCCCTATGCACTCCCTATGCACTCTGCACTCTCCACCCCCTATGCACTCTCCACTCTCCACTCCCTATGCACTCTCCACTCTGCACTCCCTAGGCACTCCCTATGCACTCTCCACTCTCTATGCACTCTCCACTCTGCACTCCCTATGCACTCTGCACTCCCTATGCACTCTGCACGCCCTATGCACTCTGCACGCCCTATGCACTCTGCACTCTCCACTCCCTATGCACTCTCCACTCCCTATGCACTCTCCACTCCCTATGCACTCTCCACTCCCTATGCACTCTCCACTCCCTATGCACTCTGCACTCCCTATGCACTCTCCACTCTCCACTCCCTATGCACTCTCCACTCTGCACTCTCCATGCACTCTGCACTCCCTATGCACTCTCCACTCTGCACTCTCCATGCACTCTGCACTCTCTATGCACTCTCTATGCACTCTCTTCTCCCTATGCACTCTCCACTCCCTATGCACTCTCCACTCCCTATGCACTCTCCACTCTCCACTCCCTATGCACTCTCCACTCCCTATGCACTCTCCACTCCCTATCCACTCTGCACTCCCTATCCACCCTGCACTCCCTATCCACCCTGCACTCCCTATCCACCCTGCACTCCCTATCCACCCTGCACTCCCTACCCATTTGCTGTTAATCACCTTTGCAGCACGTACTTTATGGCCTCTGATGCTCTTCAGCGCTTTGCAGTGCGGTTAGGATATGAAGCGCTATATAAATTCAACTGTAATGCATTACGAAAAATGCCAAACCATGAAAAAACTCCCTGTTGCAAATCTTATGAGCAGTTTTACAAGTGTCTCACGAGGGGCACGAGATGCTTAGCCCATACGAGTCTATTTAGGCCGTTTGGGTACTGGACACCCGCAGTTTTAAGGACATTATTAAAACGGACTGTAAAGTCGAACTGAAAGAATGAAAAGTTACGCATGCTGCAACAAAGGGGATCAGCGGAGCAATTTCACATCAGACAAACCACTGCGGAGTCCTCACTACAAATAAAGGGGCAAAAACTACTTTTAGCGCCCATGCACTTGATGAACAGCCAGATCGTGGCCTGTGTCTTCATCATGTATTTTTAACCAACGTACACTGAATTCACGTGCTCCACCACTAAAAAACAAGCACTCACCTGGGCTTCCTCGCATGGAATGACCAAAACAAACACAGAAGGAAAAAAAACGAAACTCCGCCCACCGCCGCGATGACGACATCGCAGAGGCGGAGAGGGGAAAAAATCGCGGGAACGCCCCCGAATCTGGTCCGGCCTTGACGGACAGATCCGGCTCCCAATGGCTAGCCTCCATTTATGGAGCTAGCTAATGGGAGGTGGGGGACGTTCCGATAGCCAATATGGTAAACAAAAGATTTCACCTGCGCGAACTGCTTGCGCAGATCGCCAGGTCGAAACCTAAAAACTAACGCCTTGGAAAAGGAGACATTAGTGTGGTGAAGCAAGGAGACATACTTTTATTCATCCTTGTGTTTTGATCTTCCTAGAAGGAGCAAAACGCCATTAATTATTGTTTTTGTGCAGGAAGGTGTCCCTTCCTACACAAACATAATCACCCCTGCAACGCAGGCACCCCAGCACCATGGTGCAAGGGTTCCTGCGCAGGCACCTTCAGCTTTTTTAGCGCCACATTGAAAAAGAAAAAGTGGTGGGCGGGTGGCGGTCGTCGGGGGGGGGGGGGGGATTTAAAAACAATTAAAAAAGTTACCTGCAGTCGGCCGCTTCGTGCCTCTGTGTTGGTTCTTCCCTGTCCCAGCAGACACTGGGACCATGCCACAGACTCCCTGTCCAATCCCTGTGCTGCTCCCATGCTGAGAGCAGCAATGGGATTGGCCTGAGTGGGCTGAAAAGATGCTCCGCTCAGGTCAGGGAGTCTGTGGGGTTTCTGCAGCCCGGCTGTTCAATACAGCTAGGTTAAAGAAACCTAAGTGCACATGTGTGTTTTGCCAGCCTGAGACTGCCGGCCAAACACACATGGGCACTTAGACAGGAGTCATAGAACTCCTCCTCCCATGCCACACCTGCCTTTCGCTGCACAGGCTGACTGAGCCAGCTACTTAAAAATAAAATGATAATGAAATATAGTTTTGTTTTTTAGCTGCGAGCTCTGAGCCAGTGGGGCTAATCTCCTCCCCCATTGCGGAGGAGCCGCCCCTGGAGGCTGTATGATGCTAGCTATTTTGTGTTGGCCCAGCTTCAAATTGCAAATTTGTACATTGTGTGATCTAGCTCTTTAACTTGAATCTGTTACTGCTGATAGAGAAACCGAAATTTACCCACATTTGGTTTTTCATTTTTTAAAATGTTTTTAGATTCCAAATAGCCTTGCTAAAGTTGATCTTCCCTTTGTTAGGGTTGATTAGTCGCATGATATGAAATGTTTATTTGACCTATTATAACGTGTCTTTCTGCCTCTGCGAGGACGTTTTTATTTGTATTGTTTTCATGTCATACTTTTACGATCTTGGTAGACTGAAAAAAGCATTTAATGCGTGAATGGCATGCATCTAGGATCTACTAGCTCATGAAAATCTTCCTTATACAATAAACTAAATCTAGGCAGAATGTGGTGGCTTCTGTTTTGCAGGTGGTTATGGTAGATTCCTTACAAAGGGCACACCAGACAACTCTCTGGTCTCAGGAAGTGCGTCTCTTCCTGAAAATGGGAAAGCTGTGGCAATCTCCTAAGATCCTCATCTACAGGTATGTTCACTAAAAGAGCTTATGGTTTCACATGAGGGGTATGGGAAGCGGTACTCCAGCAACACTATAATATAATAACTTCTGACCATTTACTTTAAAATAATGGCTTCTCTTACTGCACATTTAGAGGATTCAAGTAGCCAGACTCTATTCACGGAACATAATGACACAGGGTCTGGGAGATAAACAGACCATGCAAGAAAACACTGAAGCCCTGCCAGGACCCCATGGACAGACAGACACAGTCAGCAACTGAATTAAGGCAGGAATACACTTGCAGTCGGACAGTGGGAATCTAAGCTCTGGGATAGGGAAGACATGAACCCTAGGACATAAAGACACATGCTTAGGGACTGGGAGACTGGGAGTGCACAGGTGACAGTGAAACTCCAACACTGCGAGAGGAACACACTAAGACAGAAAGACACTGACAGTGAGACAGTCAATACTCGGAGGCAAGGAACACACTCGCATTAAGACAGGGTAAGCTCTTCCTAAGGAAACAGAGGTATGAACGCAGATGCTATGATGGGAGTACAACAGAGCTACTCAGTAGGACAGGAGATCACTCACTACGACAGTGAGACCCTGAGTACAGAGAATAGAATAGAAGAGGAAATATGGAAACTAGGACAGGGAAAATCGTATATGCTCACTGGCACACACCCTCGCACTGAGAGACAGATTCACATAAACTGGAACAGGGAGACATCGACAGTTACAGGGCGATAATTACCAGGATATGAGCGACAAACACAGACAGTGGGACAGGTAGACACTTGCAAGCTCACTGTGACAGGGAACTCACTCTCACACTCAGATACCCACGACAACTGAAACACAGGATCCATGAAATTCTCATCATTGTTCAAGGTCGCAGGACTTGACTTCCCTATGGTACTGGCTCTATAATTACAACACAACACACAACCAACTTCAAGCAGACAACTCACTGTATAGAGAGACATTTAACAGCACTTTATTCCTAAAGAGCATAAGCTAATATACAAATGTCAAATGGGATTTCATATATAGATCATACAACCCCTATAGTCTGTCCTTTTCTGATGGATACATCTTCCTGCAGATTCCTCACATTTACAATATCATCACAGTCATCAGACTAGCCCAGAAAATTTTCTCCCCAGCAGTAGATCTCCAATATGGCCACATGGTTCAATGAGGCTTCAGTTGTTGCTCTGCCCGCCAGACATTTATTATTTTTATTTATTTATTTAATTTGTATAGCGCTACAGCTACCCACCAAGGGGTTTCCCGGCGCTAGTAATTCAGAAATGCGTATTTTGCCAGTCAATATCAGATGTTAAAAAGCCACGTTTTTAATGCTTTCCTAAACTTCACATGGCTGACTTCCGAACGTAAGGAATGAGGCATCTTGTTCCAGAGGGATGGGCCTAAGAAGGCAAAGGATCTTCCCCCCATCCGTGATAATTTGATTTTGGGAATAATAAAATTATTAGCGGTTGCTGATCTAAGAACTCTCGAAGGTAAGTAAGGATGCACAAGGTTCCGCAGATATTTAGGAGCAGTTCCAGTTGAAATTTTGTGCATAAAGCATAGGGATTTGAACCTAATCCTATTTTCAATTTTCAACCAATGAAGGTCACGGATGTATTTAGTAGTGGGGCAGGACATAGGTATTTTGAAAAGAAGTCTCGCCGCTGCGTTTTGTACTAATTGCAGCCTTCTGATTGTAGCTTTCTTTGCCCCTAGGTACAGCACATTACTATAATCTAGCCTTGAAGTAATCAAGGCATTGATGACAGTTTTTTTGGTGCCATCAGGGAGCATCCAGCAGATCTTCTTTAGCCATTTTAAGACTGCAAAACATGTAGCAGAAGTCTTAACGGCTTGCTGGTGCATATCTAAAGATTCGTCAATGATGACTCCCAAGTTACGTGCCTGTGAAACAGGTATAGGAGGAGGGCCCATTTCAGATGGCCAATGTTGTGGTCCCCAGGCCTCTCTATTTTTTCCAAGAATAATTAGCTCCGTTTTCTCGCCGTTAAGCTTAAGAAAATTATCCTGCATCCATCCAGCGATCTTACCTAACCCTAATTTTAGCATGGAAGGATGGTTACTTTCGGCTGAAGAAAGAGAGAAAAGGAGCTGTGAGACGTCAGCATATGAAAACATATTCAAACCTGTCTCCTCAACTAATCTCGCAAGAGGACTCATATACAAATCAAAAAGCAGTGGACTTAAAATTGAGCCCTGTGGTACTCCATGTTTAAGAAGTAAAGTCTCAGAGCAGGCAGACTGAGAAAAAACTTGAAACGTACGATTGCTTAACAGTGACTCAATCCAATTTATGGCTGCGCCATGAATACCTATGGAGGAGAGTGTTCGTAACAGCACCACATGTGACACAGTGTCGAGCGCGGCACTCAGGTCTAATAATATGAGTGCCACAGTTTCTCCTCTGTCTATCATGGCGCGGATGTTTTCTGTCACTCCAAGCAACGTCGTTTCCGTAGAAAAACCTACACGGAATCCAGATTGTTGTAAAGGAAGGAGATCGTGTGTTTTTATGAATTCCGACAGCACCTGATGCACGTGCTTTTCCAAGATTTTTGAAAAGATAGGCAGAAGAGATATTGGTCTAAAGTTGGAGGGCATATTTGGATCTGCTCCAGCCTTCTTCAACAATGGGTGGACCATAGCATGCTTCCATTCTGCTGGAACGTCTGCTTCCTGAAGAGAGGCATTAAGTAGATCTGTAATGAACGTCAATACATTTCTATTCAATTGTTTTAGGACAGAGCAGGGTAAGGGGTCCTTTGGTGAGCCGGATTTGATCGTATTTAGTAAATTGATAACCATGTCGGCATTTAGCGGTGGCCAACATTCTAAAGTTGCATGTCTTTTGTCAATGGCACAAGAGTCCAACTCTTTGGAAGCATCGCCAACTTCCATAATTGGATCACCAGAAATGATCGTATTAAGCTGGTGTTGATCTTTTTGTGCGAGCTCTATGCCCTTATGAATTTTGTCCACTTTGTTGACAAAGAAGGAAGCTAACTGGTCACACTGTTTTTTTGTTTAAATCGGGTGGTTTTTGAACAGTGTTAGATCCTGCAAGCTCTTTTACAACATTAAACAATGTTTTTGATTTGTTTAACGCCTCCGTAATTGTCACACAGACATAATCTGTTTTTGCTCTTCTACATAACATCTGATAGTGCGTCAATTTAGATTTATAAGTTTGTTTTGCTTCCAGGGAATAGGTTTTCCGCCAATTGCGTTCCGCACTTTTGCATTTAGCTTTTTCTTCCTTTAGAGTGTCATTAAACCAAGGGGCAGGAGGATGACGGGTATGGCCTCTTAATTTTGTTTTAGGTAGGCAAGAATCAATGGCTGTCATGAGCCAATTCTGTACTGAAAAAGAAAGGCTTTTAATGTCTGATTTTGTACATGGGCCATTAGTTTCAAGAAAGGTATTTAAAGTATTAATGTCCAGTTTTTTCCACTTCCTAATATATTGAGCGATAGTTGATATATTTTCGTTTTTTCCTAAATTAGTTCGAATGGAAAATTTTACTAGGAAGTGATCAGACCATGGGATGGGAAGGGCAGGGAATAACACTGGAGTATAATAGATGGCAGGCTGTGTGCTGATGTCATATCCTGTTTTGCTGTGCCTCATCAACATGGTGCAGAGGTCTCTGTCTGTGCTTCACTGACAGAAAGTCCTCAGCTTTGACAGCAACTAGGTCAAATATCTCCTCTGAAGGTTTCAGGATTCGAGCCCTCACCTGAGTGCCACGAGCAGATGTCTCAATCAGACATGAATGACTTATGCATACAATGTCTACGCTCCTTAACAAGCGACTTGTATTCCTTGATGCTTCCACAGGCCATCAGAGAGTAGGAGGATGAGTTATCTCTGGCCAAGGTCCACAGAGACAAGCCAAAGAGAACAATCTCCCCAAAAAGTCTTCCACAAAAAAAAACGTTCTACAGGAGGGAGAAGTTTTCATTTCCCATGAGCAAATAATCCTGTTCAGATTCACAATAATACCATATCCTCATTCCAAGCTCTTCCTCATCATTGGAACTAATTCAGAAGCTGCAAAAGATCTATCTAGAATTCCCTACTCCATCTGCTAATCCAGCCCAGGATTGAGGCCCTTCATTTGTCCAAGAAGCATTTCTTTAGGTCATCTCTGATGCCCTCGGATTTACTCTCTAAAGACAAACTCTCTGCTTTGGTTTTGACGACCCCTGCGGCTCTGATGCAAACCTATTTTGCACCCCCACAATCTTCCACCTTGATACCTGGAAAAAAGTCACAGACCAAAGCGTAATTCTTGCACTTCCGGCACCGTCCAAGCCAGCAGACCCAAAGCTGATAATCACACGGCATTCAAAGTCATTATCAGCACCACTCTTGAAGTTGGCTGAAATAATCTGGGTGGCTAAAGAAAAGGTCAGGGCTTGCCTTGATAAACAGCCTCTTCCTACGGTGTAGCATTTTGTCTGGTTGGAGGAGCTATTTGGATTAGATTATGACGCCATAACCATGCTGGATGTAGATTATGGTTGCACAACAGATGATGATTTTAAGGCTTACAATTACTTCTCCCTTCTGACCCAGATGCTGGTCTTTAACTTGACTTACAAAATGCCAGAGTTCTTGATACCCTTACCTTACCCACATCAGCCCCCGACAGAGGATCTATTCTTATTCACCACAGTGGTGTGTAAATGTGCAAAAACTATACAACTGACTCTGCCCTCCAAGGAACCAAAGTCTAATATTTCGATGGAAATCTTCCATTTATTGAGGCGTGATTGGAACATGTTTTGGCTATCTGGGAAAAACACCTCTTGCGCCCAGAAATTCACAGACCAATTGCCTGATTCCATAGATTTGTACTAGATAGCCCAACATTCTTGCCCTCACACCCACTGCCAAAGAGTCAGGTGTTTTTAAACTTTGTCTTCCGAACTGAACCCCAATGCCTCCCCCAGCCCCAGCTCTGCTCAGTCGTGGCCGTACCCTAATCCAAAACCTCTGCCTTGCAACATCTGTCCTCCCATCTGGAGAAGTGTGGCTCAATGGTTAGAGCGGCAGACCCTGATGCAGAGGTCTGGCCCGGGACCAGGGTTCTATTCCTGCCTTGGCTGGTCTCGGCTGATCTTGGGCTCATAATTCCTCGTACCTGATTTCTCGCCTCGGTGCCTACTCTAAGCATGGGTCCCACGCTGCAACTCTGGGCAATAGCTTGCTTTGTCTCCACAACGGTCCCCTACAGCGCTAGGGATACCTGGTTGCACCCTGGGGATGCCCAGGAGTGGACATTTCACGGGGAAAAACCAGGAAGGGTTCCCTAGCGGTATGAGTACAGCGCCAGGACACTCAGGAGTATCAGTGCGCTTTACAAGTACGGCTACATTTACATTTACAGCCAGGACTGAGCAGTTGGGTTTTTTTTTTGTGCCTGCCTGACCCGTTCGGGGAACCACAATAGAAACAAGCGCTACTGGTCCGCAACAGTGGTGGTTGAGGTGGTTTGCCACTGGTGTCCTGGGTCCATCCTACTATGGCTCTGCAAACTGGGCCAAGTACACTCCTTTCTGCACTTGACTCTCATGGTAGCGAGAGTGAGCAGTCAAACGCTTTCCAGTACTCTTCAAGTAATTTGTGGAGCGCTCAGTTCCATGGCCAAGAAGTACTTGGACCTGGAACAAAGTGTGGTGGTTTGGGTCCCACTTTTATACCCATTTTCCATACAAGTGATGTGGATACACAACCGTGGTGGCTGAGGTTGTTTGCCACTTGCATCCAGCGTCTGTCCTACTGCTACTATGGCTCTGCAAACTGGGCCAAGAACAATCCTTTCTGCTGTTGACTCTCAGGGTAGCGAAGGTGAGCAGTCAAACACTACTCAGGGAGGTAGTGGAGAGGTGAACACTGAGAACTTAACAATCAACCAACAGCACCAATCAATCACTGCTCAGCCCAGTGCCTGTCTTTTTAGATGACAAGGTAGTCTTAATATTACAGTGATATTAAATACTACGCAGGGTCTATTCTTGTGAGTTAGAGATGACGTAACCCTTTTGGTTCCTGATGGATTCCATAGAAGAGTGGCGTTAATGCATGGGTGTGGGTGATAGAATTCTTAACATAGAATGTTCAGTTAACGGTTACAGGCTGATGAATAAAGATGTGTAATACCAAGCACCGTTTGTGGTGTGATCATTTGCAAGTAGCCGGGCTGGAGTAGGACGCTACAACTGGCGATGAGATAGGGGATTGTGTGCTTCCACTGAAAGTTTGCTGTGGTCCTGCAAACTGCTTGTGTGTACCACATGTGCCTCAGTCAAAGTGGAAATCGACAGTTGGCGTATGTAGAGTCAAAGCACCACCCCACCAAGGCTTGTGAAAAAAGTGTAGGCCATGCAGAGAGTTTGTCATCAGCTAGAAATTTGCTGATAAAGTCAAGACGAGAGGTATTGCACCACAATGTGACACAAAGCAGTCACTCATACAGTATGATAATGCTAAAGATAGCAACAACCAGGTACAGAAAAGCGCTAAAAGGGAAAAAGCATGTCTAACACAAAGAAATTCTAAAAGAAGTAATGACCAAGTACAGAAAGTGCAACGAGCGGTAACAGCCAGGTGCAAGAGACCGCTCTGAGTAGAAGCAGAGAAATGTAGAGAAACATTAGAAGCGGCGACAACGAAACATAAAGAGAATGCATTCATACTTACCAGAACTTGAGTAAGGAGAGTCATCATGCCACAGCCTTTGGCCCAGGGGTTGTGAATACGGAGTTGGTGATCCCCGAAGTGGACACCACAGACAGTGTCAGGTGTGTTCCGCACAACTCGAAAGTCCTTCAGAAATTGAACAGCTTCAATGCCAACGTGAAAAGAAGCGACACAAGTTTAGATTGGCCATAACGATCCTGAAGCCAGCACCATGTTGCAAGGACTTGCAGATGGTATGAATGGTGCAAGTCCAGGTGAACAGCACATACTCTCATCAGTAAGAGCCATAACTGGTTATAATGTTGCTGTTTTTGTCCGGGATCTCTTCCTAAGAAATCGAAACTCCTCAGAATCCATTTAAAGCAGTAAAGGCTCCACCTCTTGACATCCCCAACTCTGAAAATAGCTACAGAGTATTAGGGCAATCAGGCGAGGGAAGGAGAGGAAGGGAACAGCGGGGAAAGGGATCCTGTAAAAGGAAAAACATACACAATAAAATAGCAAACTCCAATAGTCTACTCTCATATGGTCTCGCTAATTACTCCTATGAACCTTGATATCTTACAGTACTCCCAAGCAAGCTTCTATCACTGGGGAAGTTTTCTGTCCATCATACGATATCTACAAAGTATAAAGGCACTTATTAAACACAGTATATCGACCACCATGCCTCAGTTATATTAACACAAGCAAATCACATACATACCATGTCCACTAAAAAGAGAAAATAAAGAAAGGTTCCAATGTAAAGTAATAGTTAGTGAGACAATTCTTCATGTCTTAACACATTGCATGAAGGTGGGTTTTCTTGATAATTCTCAAGAGACACAATCCAGGAATGAACAGGGAAAGCAAACTTCAAATATATAAAGATTCCAAAAACAATCCAGAAATCTGCATAGTTCCCAGTGATGTACTCAGAAGAAATCATGATACAGTACACCCCTCCATTCCGATGTTGGAAATAAGAAACAAAAGATGTCATTAAGTATAAGCCATAGCTGACTGCAGCCAGAAACAATAAGAGACATAGTAAATGCTCTACCACTTTCTTCCGCTTTAAAAGAACCCTAGACACGGTAATGTGTAGTTCAGTGATCACCACTGCATTCTGCTCTAGCTAAAGTTCAGACACACTTAATACTAGTTCAAAACACTGCAGTCCATGCAGACACAGTAATGCGTGGTTAACCCTAACACTGCATTACGCTCTACGAATGAATTAGCTCCAGAGGAGGGGGCCGGCTGGGGAACTTGGCAGCTGCGCCTTGCCTCCACACACAGTAAGAACGAAAATCCCACTCACCTGACCTGTGGTAGTGTCGGAGGGGAGCGAGCAGCAGAGAACAGAAGACGCACTACCAACAGCGATTCCACGGAAGATAACAGGGAAAGAAAACAGCGGCCGGTAGTAGCACACCTCTCGCAGCCGCGAGGGACACCACGGACTTCAAAGGAATTACGCACACCTGTGTGCACGTTGTCTGCAGGTTAAAAAGCCCCTCCTCTCTGAGGGCCTTCTGGAAGATGTAGTTCACATCCCGATCATGTAGGCGCTACCCGCCTAGAGTCCTGACAGTTTTCTTAAAACCATTGCCTCCCTTCGATACCGCCAAAAAACAGAATATTGGTGACAGATGGACTGCCTTGATTCAAACTTTTGATGATTTAATTGATGCATAGAAGAAGCAAATGGCAAAAAAATCATTAAATATCTAAAGAATTTAGCCGGTGAAGGAGTAAGCGAAGTGATAAAGAAAATACCACAAGGTGACGAAGTAGCGTACCGTCAATTCAGCTAAACAGCAAGTTCAATACAATGCCAATTGTGGACTTGAATGGTACATTTTCAGTCAGAAAAGGCGGAGAGCTTGTAAAATGATGGATGAATTTGTAGAAAGACTTGATTCACTCATAAAGCACTGCAAGTTCAATGAGTTCAACAATAAAGAAGCCATGCGTCTAGTGTTATAGATGGTTGCCTCTCCGATTCCTTCAGGCGACAAATGCCGAAAGAGACACTCGGCTTGGAGTAAGTACTCATGGCTGCTAGAGCGGAAGAAATAGTTGATAGGCAAGCAACTAATATGTAGGCCTGCGAGGCCCAAAATGAATCAGCGCTGACTGTAAAAAGAAAGTTGAAATGCAAGGCAGAAGGTCATTAATTCATATCGCCGAAGGAAAAGAAGTTGTGTTTTCGGTGTGGATTTTCCTTTCCACATGAGGGTAGATGTCCTGCCATTAGACCGGTATCCAAAGCTGCAGGAAAGAAAGCCATTTTGTAACAGTCTGCACAGTGAGGGAAAGATCAAGTGTGTCACGTCGAGAAAATAAAATGCAGGCAAGATCAAATGTTTCACGTCAAGAAAACAAAATGGATGCCAGAAAGTTCCAGACGTGATATTCTATGCACATCCAGAAGGCCAAGTGGAAACATCAGTTGGGGCAAGCAGAAACTGAACAACGTTTGATTGTCATCAAATTGTTAGCAAAGAATTCATCACCATCATTGTTGGGCGACAGTGAGAAAGGTGGGTGTGCGATATCAATGTTGACAGCAGGACAAAGTGCACATGTAGGATTAGCTGCGTGCAAGGAAGAATGTCGGTCGAAGCTAGATCGACAAGTGAAAGTGCAAAATTAATTTGGACACTGCCCCAAGATCACACTGAAAGTGGATGGGTGCTCCATACCTTTTATTATACACAGTGGCACATCGATAAACATTATGACAGTGGAAACTACAATGAACTGTCTCCAGTGCCCTGTTTAACTCCAACGAACACCAAAGTGTATACATGGGCTGCTTTGATGCCACTACAAAGCTAAGATTCATTCATAGTAACTGTGAAGCATACAAATATGAAAGTACAAGTGGCAGTTCATGTCTTGCCAGACACTTCATTGAGCCCATGTTTACTCAGTTTCAATACTGTTTCTGACATGGGCCTGATTTCTGTAAACTTCAATTTCAATGTCTATCATGAGATAGAGAGTCAGTTATCTTCTTTTTCTCATGGACTAGGAAGGCTTAAGACCATGAAAGTGCAACTTCACATAAATGTTGCTCATCATTGAATTGCATTTCATTTACAAGTGACTGTTGAGAAAGGACTTGAGATACTATTGAAGCACACACAAGGAGATGATGGACGGAGCCCTGAAACTTTTCAGACACAATTAAAGCACAACATCATTGAGCAATCCACTGATCCAATGCCATGGGAATCCCCCATAGTGGTAGTACCAACTAAAGGATAGTGGAGGAGCCATGTGTATCTGCGTTGATATGCGCCAACCGAACAAGGCAATTGAAAGGGAATGACATCCAGGTCTGGGCATTGCTGACATGATTACACAGCTGAATGGAGCCAAAGTCTTTTCCCACCTTGATTTGAACAAAGGATATCACCAGCTTGAACTGGAAGATAATGCAGGTACTTTACTACCTTTTCGACTCATGTTGGTTTATTTAGATACAAAAGGCTAACTTTTGGTGTCATCAGCTGCAGAACTTTTTCAGGATGTCATTTGTCGCATAACACAGCCAGTCACAAATGCATTCAACTACATTGAAAACATACTAGTTTTTGGGGCTACACGAAAGGAACATGATAAAGCTCTTAAACTAGTGTGTCGTATACTTGCCGATGCAGGTCTCACTTTAAATGCGGCAAAGTGCGAGTTTCATCAAACCAAACTCAAATTCTTTGCTCATATCTTTTCTGATGGGGAAATGACTCCAGATCCAAATAAAGTATGGGCCTTGTCATACACTTCTGCCCCACAAGATGTAGCTATGCTGTGATCCTTCCTTGGTATGGCCAGTTACTGTTCAAAGGTTATCCGTGACTGTGCCACTGTAAATGTCCCATTGAGACACTTAACGAAATGAAATGACCCATTTCAATGTTCAAGTGAATGAGAACAAAGCTTCAAGAAAAGCAAGCATGCAATTGAGAAAACAACTAAAATGAAATACTTTGATCCAGAATTACAGACAAAGGTTGTTGTTGATGCAAGCCCAGTTGAGTTAGGTGCCATCATTGCCCATCACACTGGACATCCCAATGCCCCAAGACAAATTCTGATTATGTTAGTTGAAGTCTGTCGCTGACAGAACATGCCTATTCACAACCTGAAAAGACAGCCTCATTGTTGTGTGGGCTTGTGAGTAATTTTATGTATGGAAAGTATTTCACAGTTGTCACCGATCACCAAGCATTGCTCACCATTTTCGGCAACCCTTAAGCCAAAATACCCACTCACATTGAGAGGTGGGGGTTACGACTGCAGGAGTATGATTATATGATTGTGCATCATCCAGGAAAAGATCAAAATCCTGCTGACTACTTCTCACGTGTGCTAATACAGTGACATGGCACTACTTCTAATGGGGTTGATGCCTTTGTTAACTTGATTGTAAAGTACTGTACCCCTGCTACCATATCACTAGTACAAATCATTGCTGCCACGAGTGCTGACAGGGTTTTGCTGATACTCAGAGACATTATTACAAACCAAGTGTGGCAAAAACATAATCAACCTCTTCATGATGACCTTGAATGCCAGAAATTCAAGAATGTGCAGGAAGAACTTTCATTTAGTCCTAAAAGAATCATCTTGCGAGGGTCGAGAACTGTCATACCCAAGAGTCTGAGACTACAAGTTATTTATTTGGCTCATGAGGGGCACTGTGGAGTTGTTGCTGCGAAACCAGTTGTACGGGACTGAGTGTGGTTTCCTCATCTTTGTGAAAGAGTTGAAAAAGAAGTTAAAGGCATTTCATTTGGGTAGTTGTTTGTCATCTTAGACAATCCCACATCCGTTAAACATGAATAAAGACGTGTAATACCATACAGCATGTGTGGTGTGATCTTTTGCATGTACCTGGGCTGGAGTAGAATGCTACATACAGTAATATACAGTGGCTGCACTAGTCGTTTGACTGTAAAAGTACTGGTTGGCACAGACCCATGTGGTCCTACTTCTTCATGCAGTTCATCACTAGCACTCCTCTCACAGCACAAGTCTACCCCGACAACATTCCCACTGGATAATCATCTGCTTCTGGGGCCTTCTCCTCTGTAGGTTAAGAACTCTTCTTCCCCAACTGAGCGAGCAGGCTTCAAGGTGTTGGCCAGACACACAGCTTTGCCAGCAAATTTCAGGATTCATGCGTTGTCCCCTTCCCCTCTGGGAGACTGGCTATCATCAGTCCTGGTCTCATAGTACTCTTCAAATAATTTGTGGTGCACTAAGTTCCTTGCTCAAAACGTACTTGGAACTGGAACAAAGTGTGGTGATTTGGGTCCCACTTTTATACCCATTTTCCATAGAGGCGATGTGAATCCACAACCATGGTGGTTGAGGTTGTGTGCTGCAGGTGCCCTGGGTCCGTCCTACTAAGGCTTTGTAAACTGGGCCAAGTACACTGCTTTGTACATGTGACTTTCAGGTAAGCAAGGGTGAGCAGTCAAATGCTTCTCAGGGGTAGTGGGGTGGTAAAGACTGAAAACTCAACAATCAACCAACATTACCATTCAATGACTGCTTAGCCCAGTACCTGTCTTTTTAGATAAGAAAGTACTCTTATTTTATTTATTATTTATTTAGAAATTTATAGAGCTCCAAAGGAGGTGTCCTGGCACTAAGGCAGTCAACTGACATAGGGTGCACACAGGATTAGGAACAATTGAAGAGCCAGGTTTTTAGAGCTCGACAGAAGGCTGGTTCTGGTTCAGTCAAGCGGAGAGGGAGCGGCATGGCGTTCCAGAGTTTAGCCGCCCTTACCGCAAATGCTCTGCTGCCTATCCTCGCCATACGAAAGCAGGGAATTGTGAGGAGCCTCAGGTGGTTGGATCTCAAGGCCAGTCATGTTGGTAGTGTTTGAGTATGACTCTCAGGTATGCCTGGTGGCTCTGTACGCCAGGGTGAGTGTCTTACATTTTATTCGCCTGATGACGGGCAGCTAATTAAGGTTTCCCAGGTGGGGCGTGATGGAGTAACGGTAGGGTACCTTGCAGATTAATCTCACTGCAGCATTCTGAATCATTTGCAGTCTACAGTCAGATATGCAGGCAGTCCCAAGTAGAGACCGTTAGCGTAGTCCAGGTGAGGTGTAATTAGGGCATGAACTACTGTCCTCCTGCACTGTCCAATGGGAGGAAGTGGAGGAATTTCCTCAGAGTTCGCACTTTCCCAAAGCAGGGGGAGGAGACTTGCTGAATCTGTGATTTGCAAAAAAAAGATCGTAATCAAATCTGAGCCCCAAGTTTCACACCAAGTCTACTGGCTCAGGAGGGGGATTCAGTTCTTGTCGCCACCAGAGCGCAGCAGGTGTGGAGACCCGCTGGTTGAAGAAGAGCACCTCGTTTTTTTCCGAGTTCAGCTTTAGGCAATTTGGGGTCATCCAAGTCTAGATGTTACTCAGACACCTTCTAAAGTTGACAAAGGCAGCCTCTGATTGTTCTTTAAAAGAGAACAGAAGCTGGGTGTCATCCGCGTACGACATCACTTTCACTTCGAGGGGTTCAACCAGGGCTGCAAGCGGAGAGAGGTAAGCATTAAAAAGGGGTGGAATCAACCGGATCCCTGGGGAACCCCACTCACCAGGGGTTTCTGGGAAGAGACGAAGGGACATAGAAAAACTTGTTTGACCGGATCCAGGACAAGGCTGTGCCCGGTATTCCCATGTGTTTTAATCTCTCCAGGAGAATTGGATGGGCCACCGTGTCAAAGACAGCAAACAGGCCCAGCAGCACAAGCATTGCTGCTTTGCCCTGGTCAATAGTTTCACAAACACTCTCTGCCACTTCTAGGAGTGCGGTTTCTGCACTATAGCCTGCTCTGAAGTAAGGGTGGGTGTAGTGTGCATAAGGGGGCTACGCGGAGTGCCACAGAGTGGAAAACAAACTCTGCACACTCCGCACACTCTGCATAGCCCCACAACAAGCCACCCGCCTCCATCCCGCCCTATTAACAATTAAATTACAAGGTTTAAAAACAATTTTAAAGTAAGGAAAACAGCTACCCTTAGCTGCGGGTCCCAGGGTTCCCTCTTCCTCTTTCATCGCAACTTCTTCATCAAAACTGTGCATGTGTGGGTCCTTTCAATTCACAAACTTTACAAGTGATTACAAAGGAGACTGAGACAAGACTGTACCACACAAAATGTATCAAAATGTATCAAAACTGTTGCTGCGATAACGAGTGCTATTCGTGTTTTGAAAATGAAGAAAGGTTTTGGCTTGGACAAAAAAGCAGAAAAGGCTTTTAATACACTTAAACAGATGTGTACTTAAGCACCAACATTATGTTATCCTGGCACCTTAAAGAGGTTTATTTTGAAAACAGATGCCTCTGAAATAGCAATTGGAGCAGTTTTGTTACAAGAATAAAAGCATGATGGGCGAAAATATCTTGTCTTTCTTTATCTTATGTTTTGTCAAAATGAAGATGGAAATATTAAATATTTCAAAGAGAACTCTTAGCAATACTGGCTTGTTCAGAACAGAGACATCTGCTAGTGAGCTCTAGAGAACCATTTAAACTTGGAACTTATCATTCCATTTACAGTGTTTGCAAAACCTTTTTTTTTAAAAAAAATTTACTTAGCATAATTTTATCATATGTTTTCCTGTTTCAATAAATGAGTTGGAAGGTGGCTTAACTCATCATTAACTGTAATTATCACTTACTCAATCATTAACTCCCTCATAAAGAGAATGAAATAGTTCGGTTTCCTGGACAAAGTCAACAAAATAATAAATAACAATAATCCATTTGTAAATCGCAAACATATCACCCCTTAAGGTTTCATGGTGCTGGGGGCCGTCAGGGAGATTAAGTGAGCTACTGCCTAGAGTCACATGGTACTGAGCTGAGCTGCTGCTGTTGATCGAACAGTGAGCCCGCACTCCAAAGTCAGACGCTCTGACTGATGCACCACACCTCTCCCTCCTGGTGTGAAAACAGATGGATCTGAAGGACTTACTTAGAAGATTTCTTTTAAGAAAACCCCTCTGGCAGAACAAAATTAATTGTATTTCAGTCAACAAGCTATTTCTGTTCTAACAACAGAAATACAGCTGGATGCAATGAATATGTCATGACAGAGTCATTCCTGGCCTTGAGGAGCAAAGACTAGACTACTGAGAATTTAGTTTACAATCTTTTTAGTGGTCAACTATAAATTCGATTTCCCAGAATATGTTTTTGTCTGTCAAATACTTGCTGAAAATAAATCCTTACACTTTCAGGGGTATATTCACAAGAACACGTTATAACTACCGCAAGAATAGCGTAACACAACTTTCAACATCGCAGCCTATCGCGGGAATACAACTCAGTGACAACGTGGAATTCACAACACGGCGGTAGCATGCGATAGTCTGCCGAAACCGCTGACGATGTCCGCGATACAACCACCTCGATGGAGACAAAAACACAAACCAAAACACCAAAAAACCTGCGATGTGCCAAATCGCGATGAGGAAATCAGTGATAAGCAGGGCCAGGCCTGCAACACACACCTGGCAGACGGACAAAATCACCATAAATGTAGAAAAAAAAACAAACACAAACTGACCAACACCTAAGCACCATGGAGGCAGCCGGAGCAGGCGCAGCGGACGAGCGCAATCCCACAAGCACCCCGGACGACCAGCCCGGGACCACGGGGACAGGGAAGGGAAAGGACAAGAAGAAGAGGAAGACGAAGGTCAGTCCTCAGGCGAACAAGATCATAGTCTTGGAGGTGATGGAACACCATCAACAACTGTTCGTCACCTCCAATGTGTCATTGGGCACCAAACATGGGATATGGTGGGACATAGTGGACAAGGTGAATGCCATCAGTGAGCACAAGAGGACAATGGACGAGGTCAAGAGGCGATGGAATGACATCAAACGGCAGACCAAGGAGAAACTCTCCGCCAACCAGAAGGCAGCAACGCAGACTGGAGGTGGGGGCCCAGTGCCATAGCTCGAGCTAGATGACATGGAGGAGCTGGTGTCGACAGTCATCAGTGTGGAGACTGTGGCTGGAGTGGGATGAGCAGACACTGCTCGACACAACACAACACAAACACAACAGGGTGAGTGACCACCAGGTACTGGGGGACGGGTGGTGATAGGTACAATGGCACACATGCACAATCAAGCAGAGCACAGTGCACACCCACAATGACTCTGGGTCCTCGTCCAGATCCACAGACTGTCACAATGTACAATGCCATGCTGTCTGAATGTCAACATGCACCATGCGGCTACATACATGTGGACACATTGTAATACACCATCTCCCCTTCAGATTGCAGGGGCACTGTCAACACCTCCTGTAGAGCAGTTCCAGCCACTCTTCACTGATGACCAGGAGGACAACACCAGCATCGACACCCAAACCATCCAAGACATCTTTGACCTCATCGCCACTCACCTCCAGGATCAAGGCAGCCCAGCTACCTCGAGGAGACCCCACCCACTACCCAAATCACCCAGCAGGAGGCACCCACAGCCCCGGCACCTCCCCCAGTGCAAGAGGAAGACTGCAGGAGTGCAAGAGGAAGACTGCAGGGCAGGTGCGGTTGGGCTTCGGCATCATGGCAACCAAACTTGATGCCATCCTTGGGTGTGTAGGTCCACTCCATTGTCTCCAACGAGCACCGACTGACATTGCTGGAGTCATGATGTGGAGAGAACACCTGTCCGCTCAGAGTGGCTCCAGCGATACCAGCCGTGAACTGGCACACATGCAGAGGCTCATAGAGGACATGGTGCGGATGGAGGCGGAAAGGATGGCAGCCACCGCTGCACATCAGCGGAATGTAGCTGGGATCTACCATGCCCTGCAGATCCTCATCATGGCATTGCTGCCACAGGGCATGGTGGTGATGAATGCTGCTGCCCCCACACCATCTACATCCCTGCCCCCTTTTGTGTCACTGCCTCCCAGTGTGGCAGACCTAACCACTCCGGCCCTTGATGTGTCAGTGGCACACAGTCCTGTAGCCGGTACAGCAACACCCACAGGTGGGGCAGAGCACACATCCGGGGACGAGGATGTGGATGTGCCTATGATCAGAAGGACTCAGTAGCATTCATATCCGCCACATGGTCTGTTTCTGCTTGGTCTCGCACATGGCCTCATGACCTTCCACTGACCTCTATTCACTCAGATGCACTCACCTTGGACAGTGACATGGACTGTCACATTCTGTTTGATGACCAATGACATGGCGACCAGACTGCGGACTGTACCCTTTCTCTTCCGCATCACTTGTCACCCCCGGATGGACTCTGGCTGGCCCTCCACGGGCCCATATTGTGTAGTGTACGTGGCATTGCCCTGTACCGCTCCAGCTGCAGAACTGCACTGGATGTGCAATAAACATCCAGTGACACACTGCTGTGTTATGTCTTTTATCATTTGAAAAACAGGGGACCCCTACGCGAATAGGTTTGCTATAGGTAGGGCATTAACAGTTTTGAAAAGAAATTATAGCAAACAGATAATAACATGCCAAAACCTCTCATTCAACCACTAGTGTATATAGCTACGACATTCACACAATCTTATATGTTTATGGTAACAAAGAGATGTATATTTTGATTTTCAAAAACCTTTTTATTTTATTTTATATCAATAATTGTCTGATTATTTCGAATGTCCTATATAGACTTTATAAATAGATGGTTATAATACAAAATTCAATATTACATTTGCTAAAGATATACACATTTAAAGAAAACATGAAAACATAAACACATATCACAAAAAACTCAAAAAGACAAGTCGGTCAATGGTCTATTGTAGTAGGCAAAAGCGGTGAATTTTGACTACGCGCGTTTCGGCATTCTGCCTTCATCAGGTGACCGTCATTCGCGTGTATACTGTACAGGACAACAAACTACAAAAAATACAAAGCATACATATAATTATATTAGTAATTTAAAAAGTCGTAGCATAATGGTATTTACAGTTTCCATTTCGAGAGGGTGTAGGTCATTATTTACATACAAATATATACATTATTTACATGCAGCAGCTCATAACATGAATGGAATTTACCCTTATGTATGCTCCAGTGGGAGACAGTATTACTATCTACTTCTATACATGAATGTCGATAGATCTGATATATACGTTTGCCATCAATTCATAAGGACCATATCAACATGATGGATATAACTAATTTTTGTTTGGCCAACAGATAACGTGAGGCCATTAGCATGTAGACTTTACATAAAACATATCGTTCTTATATTAGAGTCTGGGTTCTTTATTGGCTAGCCCTACGTTTTACACCCATACAGATGATAGCACAGATATAACACTTTAGATTAGGGTCAGCCCACATTTCATATTTTTTTCCCAGTCTTGGAAGCAGCTCAAAAAAATGTCTCTATATACTTAGTTATAAAATCTACATTTGGACACATTTATTTATTGAACACTATTTGGTATGGCACTTCGACAAGTCTATACGATCCTAGTGAAAGAAAAATCTGCTATATCTCTTTCTTTAACAATCCAAATTCTAAGTCTGGGCACATTTCATATCAGACCATTAAATAGGAAAAACTAAAGGATATAGTTCTGTTAGACGGGGACCTGGAGGGTCGGCCGAGCACAGTGATCGCACAGACAGGTAACTTCCCCCCCACAGATGGACACCACACAAAGATCAGGGTAACACCTTTTATGGGCACTTCTGGTAGTAGAGTGGTACGATACAAGGCGATCAGGACACGATGATCCTCTCAATTCTAGTCTCTAGTAAGGGAAGGGGGTAGCGGGACAGTCTTGGTACCCACGGGTACGGAGGTGTAACGGTGATAGCTCACAATCCTCGAGCTCGGTGTTCGGATGGGTCAGACCGCGGCAGCGCCGGCAGGTCCCGAGGAGGTCGTAGGTGGTAACGGGCCGCGGCAGCGCCAGCAGGTCCCAACGAGGATGAAGGTTACAACGGGCCGCGGCAGCGCCAGCAGGTCCCACGAGAATGCAGGTTGCAACGGGCCGCGGCAGCGCCAGCAGGTCCCACGAGGATGGAAGTTACTACGGGCCGCGGCAGCGCCAGCAGGTCCCAACGAGGATGGAGGTTGCAGAGGGCCGCGGCAGCGCCAGCCGGTCCCACGAGGATGAAGGTTGCAGAGGGCCGCGGCAGCGCCAGCAGGCAGGACAATAGTTCACAAGGCAGGGCTGTGGCAGCGCCAGCAGTCCGTCAAGGATGAGTTTGTCGCGGTGTCTCTCGACTCCAGGATACAACTGCCTTCCTGTCCTGGGGCGGCCTCAGTTATAGGTCTGGCGCCCTTTGATGTCCGGACCCTCGCTCTTGGAGGTCGGGAGGTCTGGGATGAGGGAGTCCAGACACCCAGCAGGGGGGTGGAGCCAGCGCCCGAGGAGGCTGGGGGTGCTCGGCACCTGGCGGGGGAGAGCCATCAACACTTCTTACTCCCATTGACCTGCCAAGTGGTCCGTTCACCTCCTGGGTGGAGGGTGGTGCCGGGATGTCGGGGCCTGGCCAGGCCCAGGGTTGGGGTCGGGCTGAGGCCGCGCGGCCGCGTGGTGCCGTGTCCAAGATGGCGGCTGGGCCGGGCAATGGTGCTGACGGCGGCCCGGGCCCTGTCCTGCGGGTAGGGAGCGAGCCCTTCATGTGGCCTGTCCAACATGCGTCCCCCCCAGCTGAAGGCGGGGAGAGTCACCCATCTTCTTGGGGACTTTCCTCGTCGAGGCGGAAAAAGCGGGACAGGCCATCCGCGTTGGCGTGGTCTTGGCCAGGGCGATGCTCCACAGTGAAGTCCATTCCCTGCAGGGAGATGGACCATCGCAATAGTTTGGGGTTCTCCCCCCGCATCTGCATGAGCCATTGCAGGGGCCGATGATCTGTCTGTACCCGGAAATGGGTTCCGAAGAGGTAGGGCCGGAGCTTCTTGAGGGCCCATACCACTGCGAAGGCCTCTTGCTCAATGGTGCTCCAGCGCTGTTCTCGGGGCAGTAGGCGTCTGCTGATGAAGGCCACGGGTTGGTCCACTCCTTCGGGGTTCAATTGGGAGAGGACGGCCCCAATACCATGGTCGGAGGCATCGGTCTGCACGATGAACTCGCGGCTGTAGTCGGGGGCCTGGAGCACCGGAGCGGTGCACATGGCGGCCTTCAGCGTCTCGAAGGCCGCGTGACAGTCGGGAGTCCAGTTGACTCGTTTTGGGTTGTTCCTAGACGTGAGTTCCGTGAGGGGCCCCACAATGCTGCCATAGTCCCTCACAAACCGCCGGTAGTATCCGGTGAGCCCCAGGAAGGCTCGGACCTCTGTTTGTGTTTCGGGGGGTTGCCAGGACTGGATGGCAGCTACCTTGAGTTGGAGGGGGGCCACCAGACCGCTCCCCACTTGGTGTCCGAGGTAGGTCACGGACCCCTGGCCGATTTGGCACTTGCTGGCCTTTATGGTGAGGCCGGCCTGTTGGAGGGCCTGCAGGACCGCTCTGAGGTGGTGGAGGTGGTCTGCCCAGTGGCGGCTGTATACCGCGATGTCGTCCAGGTAGGCAGCGCTGAATTCTTCGAGGCCCGCCAATACCTGGTTCACCAGTCTTTGAAAGGTTGCTGGAGCGTTCTTCATGCCGAAGGGCATCACTCTGAAATGGTAGTGCCCGTCCGGGGTGGAGAACGCGGAACGTTCTTGGGCCCTGGGGGTGAGGCCGATCTGCCAGTAGCCCGCTGTCAGGTCAAAGATGCTTAGGTAGCGGGCTGCCCCCATCCGGTCGACTAGTTCATCTGCTCGGGGGATAGGGTGAGCGTCGGTTCGGGTGACCGCGTTCAGCCCCCGATAGTCGATGCAGAATCGGAGCTCCGGCGTGGTGCCCGGTGCCGCGGCCTTGGGGACCAGGACGACCGGGCTGGCCCAGGGACTGTCCGAAGGCTCGATGACCCCGAGGGCGAGCATCTTGGAGACTTCTTCTTGGATGCATGTACGTACCCGATCCGGTACTCGGTACGCCCGGTGTCGGACAGGAGGACTGTCCCCCGTGTCCACGTCGTGCAGGCACCAGGAGGTGACTCCGGGTGCGAGGGAGAACAGGTTTGCGAACGGCAGCAGGAGGGCCCGGCAATCTTGACGTTGCTCTGGGGTCAGGACCTCGGAGAGTCGGACCCCGTCCACCGAGCCATCTCTTTCCCGAGTCCTCAGTAGGTCAGGGAGGGGCTCGGAGTCTCCTTCTGTGCCACTGTCGGTCGCCATCAGCAGGCTGAGCTCTGAGCGCATGAAGTGGGGTTTGAGCCTGTTGGCGTGGAGGACCCGGAGGGGGTTCCGGGGGGACTCCAGGTCGATGAGATAGGTGACGGGACTCCTGCGCTCGATCACCTTGAAGGGCCCCGTCCATTTGTCTTGCAAGGCACACAGTTCGATGGGGGACATCACCCATACCTGCTGACCCGGTTCAAACTCGATGGAGGAGGCATGTTGGTCGTACCACTTCTTCATGTCCTCTTGACTGGCCTCCAGATTGGCTTTAGCGATCTCCCTGAATTTCCGGGTCTGATTTCGGAGGGTCAGGAGGTATTTGTAGACGTCCGGAGGGGTCTTTAGGGGGGCCATTTCCCATTCCTCCTTCACTAGGCTGAGAGGCCCGCGAACGGGGTGTCCGTACAGGAGTTCGAAGGGGCTGAAGCCGAGGGACTTCTGGGGGACTTCTCGGTAGGCGAAGAGGAGGCACGGTAGTAGCACGTCCCACTGGCGGCGTAGGGGTTCTTCCAGCCCCATGATCATTCCCTTGAGGGTGCGGTTGAACCGCTCGACCAGTCCGTTCCCCTGGGGGTGATAGGGGGTGGTGAAGCGGTAAGTGACTCCGCACTGCTGCCAGAGGGATTTCATATACCTTGAAATAAAGTTCGTACCCCTGTCGCTGACGACTTCCCGGGGGAAGCCCACACGAGAGAAGATCCCCATCAAGGCTCGACCCACTACTGGGGCTGTTATAGTACGAAGGGGGGCCGCCTCAGGATAGCGGGTGGCGTGGTCCACCAGGACCAGGATGAAGCGATGCCCCTGTGCTGTTCGGGGGTCCAGGGGCCCCACAATGTCTATTCCCACCCTTTCGAACGGGGTGGTCACCACGGGGAATGGTTGTAGGGGTGCCTTGAGTTTGCGGCCGCTCTTCCCGCTGGCCTGGCAGGTCGGGCAGGACCGGCAATGGTTGGAGACGTCATTTCTCATTTTGGGCCAAAAAAAGTGAGTCACCAGGCGGTGGTAGGTCTTGTCTTGGCCCAGGTGCCCGGCCAGGGGGACATCATGGGCTAGGTTCAACAGGAAGTCTCGGAAGTGGAGGGGCACCACCAGCACTCGTCCGGCCCCCAGTTCTGCGATTTTCTGCTCGCTGTACAAGAGATCATTGTCCCAATAAACCCAGTGGGCCCCGGTGGTGTCTCCTTGGCTCTGGGCGAGCGCTTGCTGCCGCAATCCCTCGAGGGAGGGGCAGGTCTTTTGCTCCTGCCGGAATTGTTCCTGGGTGGGCCCCCCTTCTTGACGCCACTGAGCCAGGTCGGGAAGCTCGGGGGGCTGTGTGGACCCCTCTGTGGTGGGGTTCGGGTGGTCGGTCTGGAGGAAGTCTTCTTCTGGAGTGATCGAGGGCGGAGGTGCTGCCCATTCTGGTTCTTCTGGTCTAGGGATGGTGCGGGTGGCCATGGACCGGGTGGTTACGCACGCCCAGTCCGGGAGACCCAACATCCCCAGATGCTCTCTTCTTTCCACAGCGGCCCACGGGGAGCTCTCGAGATCGTTCCCCAGGAGGCAGTCCACGGGGGCATCGTCGCGGACAGTTACTTTCAGCATGCCGGACACTCCTCCCCATTCGAAGGGGACGCAGGCCATCCGACACAGGCTCTCCGAGTTATCTGCCGATCGGACGGGGCAAAGTACGTTTGGTAGGATTTGTTCTGGGGTCACCAGGTGACAACGGACAGCCGTCACACTGGCCCCGGTGTCACGCAGGGCCTCGGCCTTGCGCCCATTGATGCTCACCCATTGGCTGTACTTCCGAGTGTTGGCGGGCAGGGGAGTCCGCGGGACCATGTCTCTTCCTCCCAGGCATGCCAGGGTCATGGCGGCGGGTTCCCACTCGAACTGCTCCGACTCTTAGGTCTCCGTGTCTTCGGAGACTTGTTCTTCTCCCAGGGCGGCGGCCGCCATCTGGCGGGGCCCGGGGACCTGGTTCTTCGGGCAGGTCGGGTCACTGGCATAGTGGCCGACTCGCTGGCATCGATGACACGTCACGTTAGCTCGGAACCCCGGGCGCATCGGGGGGTTTCCCCGGCCTGCTGGGGCCGGGGTGGCGTTAGTGGGCGCGGCCGGGACGGCGTCTCGGCCCCGGCCCGGGCCTCCTCCTCCTCCTCGGGGACGATGATGACCTTGGTTGGTTCTGTTCTGCTCATTCGGCCCACTCCGCGCCACTCGGGTGCTCTCCCACCGGTCAGCCTCGGTGGCGAGCTGCCGGGGTTCAGTCAATTTACTGTCGAGGAGGTGCTGCCTGAGCTCGACGAAGCAGTTGTTGGAGAGGTGCTCCCACACAATGAGATTGAAGAGTTGTTCGTAAGTGGTTACGTTGTTACCCTTGATCCACCCCTCGAAGGCTCGGCTGAAATAGTTCACGTATTCCAACCACGTCGTACCTGGGATCCGGGTGCAGTTGCGGAACCTCTGGCGATACATTTCGGGTGTAAGCCCATATCGACTGAGGAGGGCGGCCTTCATGTGGTCATAGGACGTCATTTGATGGTCCGGAAGCTGCAGCAGGGCATCACGACCCTCGTTGACGAATCTCCCCCATAGACCGGCTCCCCAGTCACTTCGAGCGACCCGGTGGGCGGTCATGGCAATCTCATAGGCCTTGAACCACTGCTGTATGTCGTCGTTCCGGTGATATTCTCGGACCACATCCTTGGGGATGTGGACCTTCTGCTCGGTAGGGCCCGGGGAGTGCGGTTGCTCAGGCACCCCTAGGTTTTTGTTCAGTTTGCGTATTTCTATCTCCGCTAGTTTGCACTCGTGCTCGTATGCCAGTCTTTTTTCTTCGAGGTCTCTCTGTCTCTGTTTTTCCTCTCGCTCTTCTCTGAGCCGTAAGTGTTCTAAGTTTATCTTTTGTTCCGCCAGTTTCAATTCTCCGTCTAATCTGAGTCGTGCCAAGTCTAACTCGTGTAGTCTATTTTTTTCCCGCTCTTGGATCTCTTCACGGGAAGGGCCTGTTCTCCGTTCTTCCGTCCGGGTGGTGTTGACTTCCGGGGCTGCGGGGTCCCGGGGGGTTGCGGTATTTGTCTCTGTCCATGCCTCTAGGGCGTTTTTGAAGTCTTCTTTTGTGCTTAGCCCGGTGGTAGCAATGCCTAAGTCCATGCAAAATTGTTTGAGCTCTCGGTGGTTGTATTCTTCCAGCTTTTCCATCTGAAACTTCTCCGCCGATCCGCTCTCTTTGGTCGTCATTGTGGTTTTAGTCGTAGGGTGAGTTACTGTCTGTACGGTACGCGTTGGTTCGGATCGCGCCGCTAGCCACCAATGTTAGACGGGGACCTGGAGGGTCGGCCGAGCACAGTGATCGCACAGACAGGTAACTTCCCCTCCACAGATGGACACCACACAAAGATCAGGGTAACACCTTTTATGGGCACTTCTGGTAGTAGAGTGGTACGATACAAGGCGATCAGGACACGATGATCCTCTCAATTCTAGTCTCTAGTAAGGGAAGGGAGTAGCGGGACAGTCTTGGTACCCACGGGTACGGAGGTGTAACGGTGATAGCTCACAATCCTCGAGCTCGGTGTTCGGATGGGTCAGACCGCGGCAGCGCCGGCAGGTCCCGAGGAGGTCGTAGGTGGTAACGGGCCGCGGCAGCGCCAGCAGGTCCCAACGAGGATGAAGGGTACAATGGGCCGCGGCAGCGCCAGCAGGTCCCACGAGAATGCAGGTTGCAACGGGCCGCGGCAGCGCCAGCAGGTCCCACGAGGATGGAAGTTACTACGGGCCGCGGCAGCGCCAGCAGGTCCCAACGAGGATGGAGGTTGCAGAGGGCTGCGGCAGCGCCAGCCGGTCCCACGAGGATGAAGGTTGCAGAGGGCCGCGGCAGCGCCAGCAGGCAGGACAATAGTTCACAAGGCAGGGCTGTGGCAGCGCCAGCAGTCCGTCAAGGATGAGTTCGTCGCGGTGTCTCTCGACTCCAGGATACAACTGCCTTCCTGTCCTGGGGCGGCCTCAGTTATAGGTCTGGCGCCCTTTGATGTCCGGACCCTCGCTCTTGGAGGTCGGGAGGTCTGGGATGAGGGAGTCCAGACACCCAGCAGGGGGGTGGAGCCAGCGCCCGAGGAGGCTGGGGGTGCTCGGCACCTGGCGGGGGAGAGCCATCAACACTTCTTACTCCCATTGACCTGCCAAGTGGTCCGTTCACCTCCTGGGTGGAGGGTGGTGCCGGGATGTCGGGGCCTGGCCAGGCCCAGGGTTGGGGTCGGGCTGAGGCCGCGCGGCCGCGTGGTGCCGTGTCCAAGATGGCGGCTGGGCCGGGCAATGGTGCTGACGGCGGCCCGGGCCCTGTCCTGCGGGTAGGGAGCGAGCCCTTCATGTGGCCTGTCCAACAAGTTCCCTGCATATAACTAGAATGGGTCTATGAATAGATGATGATTAAAGACTTCCACGTTGTTATTATCTACTCATATGTTAGGGTATGGACAAGTCACTAAAAGCAGTAACATAAGTATATGTAATATAATCATTTAAAGGAATCACCAACCTTTTGTAATATCGGTATGTAGATGGTGGTGAAATTTGTTTGAGGGTCCACATCTATTTTCATCAATAAAGTACTCGTGCTAGTTTCTAAATGAAGTGGAACAGCGAATACACAATTATTGATGTGTCCTATTTAAAGAAACATTATACTTCACGTTATAGCCTTAGAATTTCAGTCTACGAGTTAATGTGATCCATGTAGAGAATTTTTTTCCCTTCCATTTGTTGCCTTTTAATAATAATGGAATATATCAATTTGTTCGGTAGAATATCAGGTCTAGATAGCAAGTGAATTTACCCATTAGTCGCTATTTTACTTAAACGTACGAATTATATAATCCACGTACATGGTTACCGTTTTCACAGTTGTTTGTACTCAATGTACAAGATTCTGAGACCCAATCTGTGGTCGAGATGCTTGTTCCAAAATGATTCAAGGGCTATACTCAGTGGCCCATGAGTGATAACAATGTCTGTGTCAGAAGGGAAATATAAATACATATACACGATGTTTGTATGGCTGCAGTCTACGTAATATATTTTGCATTTCTTGGTATCAAAAGGTATGAATGGAAAGGGTTACCTTTTCTAGATACGCAAAAGAACTGAAACGTCGTATTTGGAGGCCGGCAAATATAATTTTATATTTTCTTCTTTTTCTGTTAGAGATAAGAACAGACAAATATGTATCTCTCTGGAATGTTCAAAGCAACTCGATATAAATGGAATAAAGATAAAGCCTCAAAAACATCCGAATAGAGTATTACCTTAAACGGGATGAAAAAGAGCAGTTTCTTCGTGTTTCAAGAAAAGGATGACGTGCATCATTTAAATTGGTGGGGAAACCGTGCTAGAAGAAAAAAGATGTAGGGCGGCAGATTAGACGCCAGCTCGATATCAGCCATAGAGCGTCTACAGAGCACAAAAATGGTGCTGACAAGGGTGTTCGCCGTGATTTGCTTACCTTAGTTTTGCAGGCTAGTATACTGTGGCCAGACCTCCCCTCGACGTGCTGGTGGTTCCAGGACAGTAGAGGTTCTGAGCCGGCGATATATACTCGCAGACGGCCCGCCAAAAGGAGGTACGATTGATTTCACCTGACGCCGGTGAATTCCTGGCGCATATTCAGAGACGTAGTAACTCTGGGACTAGGTGTCATAAAAATAAACAACGGACTCTCGCGGACTCGTCTAAGACCAAATTCTAGTTAATCAATATACAGAGACGGCCTATATGTATGGATATTACCCAATGGTTTGAAAAAGAATAGAAAAACTTTCTCATATGGATAGTAATGAGTATAGTTAGTAAAGCCCAATCCTTAGAGGCTGCACTCTCTCGTTACAATTCGCATGGCTATACATGCAAAGATGTAATGCCCTGCTCATATAAAGATTGTATAGCAGGTACTATTAGGACATTAATACATAATAATGTATTTAGCGCGTCAACCCATATCTATATTAGGTGGTTCAATAAGTAGAAGATAGTATGTAAAGAAGATATAAGCAACGGTCCGTATAAGCCGTATATGTGGGCACAGATATAATAATAGTAACCAGGGTGACCATACTAATAGATTACAGATGTACCGGCACCAGAGCAAGATGTTAAACGAATATCCCAGGCAGAGATAGGAATTAGAGTTATCACTTGCGGGATACTTGGGAAGCATAGAGTTCTTGATGTATACATATATCCAGGTGCAGCTTTGGTGCATATCTCTTATAGTAAAGGATATCTCCAATCTTACAGAATCGCTTGTTCCCATGGAATGTCCTGGTTAAGACCTCGTGTAAATGTATTCAAAGAAAAAATCCAGAATACCTCCCGTTTTTTGCGGACTTTGTCTGGACAGAGGCCTTCACGTGTCTCAATACGTTCCAGGATGATCCAACGTATATCTTCTGGTTTGTGATTCTGTTCAACACAATGACTAACCATCGGTGCATTCAATTTCTGGGTTCTGATTGCAGATTTATGTTCTGTGAGCCTCGTGTATAAGGACCTAGAGGACTCACCAACATAGCCCAAATCGCAAGGGCATAGGAGTAAGTATACAATATTTTTTGTTTTGCAGTTCACCATACCTGCAATTTGAATTTTTACTCCATTGTGTTCCATTTCCTTTGTTTCAATCGCCTGAGGACATACTTTGCATGTTCCACATTTATAGTTTCCGGTAACTGGATCTAAGTTGGTTAAACTTCTTTGGGTAAGTTTTACCGGTGGGGACATGCGTGACCTAACCACTATATCTTTGAGATTTTTGTTTTTGCGATATGCAAAAAGTGGTTTAGGCAGATTTTCGTTGGTAGTCTTATTTGCATTCAAGATGTGCCAGTTAGAGTAGATTATCTGGCGTACTTGGTTGTTAAGACAGGAATGTCTTGAAACAAACACCAAGTTCGAGATTTGTTTTGGTTTTGTGCCTTGCAGTAGATGTTGCCGATCGTAGAACCGTGCCCTTTTAAAGGATTCACGTACTAATCGATGAGGGTAACCCCGCTCCTCGAACTTTTTTCTCATCGTGATTGCTCGTTCATCAAAATCTTTTAGTCTAGAACAGTTCCTTCTCAGCCTTAAAAATTGGCTGAAAGGGATACTGTTTTTTTGGTTAGACGGGTGAAAGCTATCATAGTGGAGGATTGTGTTGCGAGCTGTAGGTTTTACAAAAAGGTCCATGAATAGCTGACCCTGGTCATGTTTTATCGTGACATCAAGGAATTCTATTTCATTGTTGTTGATTTGTGCGGTGAACTTCAAGTTTGGATCACAAGCATTTAGCCAAAGAACAAATTCAGCCAGGGTATCTTCTGTGTCATCCCAGATAAAGATGACGTCGTCAATATATCGCAACCAATAAAAAACTGATTCGAAAAACGGAGCCATTTCGTTAAAAATGTTCGTTTTCTCAAAAAAGGCAACATAGATATTAGCGATGGTCGGTGCGCAGGCCGCGCCCATACTGACCCCCTTGGTCTGTTTATAAAGGGTGCCTCTGAATTCAAATACGTTGTCATCTAGGACAATTTTGAGACAGTCCAAGATAAATTCAGTATTGCAGGCGATATTGTATGTTTCAATAAACCATTGCGTGGCATCAATAGCACCTAGGCAAGGGATGTTGGAGTATAAACTCTCAACATCAAGAGTTACCATCCATTGTCTATGGGTGTTAAAAGCTGTTCCTTCCAATTGGTTGATGATCTGTCGAGTATCTTGTATATATCCAGGTATTTTAGAGATATGTGGACGCAAGATGGCATCAAGATACTTTGATATGGGTTCTGTTATGCTACCAATGGTAGTGACAATGGGTCTGAAAGGGGGATCAAATTCGTTTTTATGTACTTTGGGAGTACCATACAGACTCGCCATTCTGGGATTGTCTATATTTAGGTATTCGTACTCCTTCCTACAGATATCTCCATTCTGCAGAGCTTTGGTTGTCAATTTATGGATTTTGCTTCTGATTTTAGGAGTGGGATCTCTCAGTATTTTGCAATAAAAATTATTGTCACTGAGCATCTCTTCAATTTTTTCTGTATATTTTTGTGTGTCGAGGATTGCAATCCCACCTCCCTTATCGCAACTCTTTATGGTGATTTCGGATTGGTTTTTCAACTGTTGCAACGCACTGTACTCCTCTCTGTTGATATTATAGGGAGTATTGGGTATATATTTGGTTGCTGTCTGTAGTTTATTCATAACTACCTGTTCAAAAATCCGTATTTCAGGGGCCACTTGGTCTAGCGTAGGTGTAAAGACTGATTTAGGGGCTAGACCTGACCTGTTGTCTTCAGTTGTTATGTGTCCTCTGTCTGAAAAATAATTTTTGAGACGGATTTTATGGAAAAAACACATAACATCATTATAGAGTTCAAATTTATTGAGTCCGGAATGAGGGACAAAGGATAGCCCTTTCGATAGAATTGCAATGGTTGCTGCATCTGCCTCAAACTTGCTCAGGTTAAATATTGGAATTGTTTTTACTCTCTCCAATATCTGGAACTCCGTGTCTCTAGATAACGGTTGGAGTTCTGAGGTTGATGGTCCTGATATTGTGGTTGGAATTGCCCTCTCTGTTGGAAATTGGGTTGGTATTGATGATAAGATCGGGGCTGGGATCGATAATTCGTTCGCCAGTTCCCTCTGTTCTGAGGGCGCCTCCCTAAAAAAGGACGATAGCCTTGGTTTGATCTTGGTATAAATCTCTGACCTCGATTTTGATGGGGGGACATACTAGAATTGCTATCAGAGTCTGATGTATTCGAGAATGTAGTGACCTTTTTTTGTCTAGTGTCAAAATGTGAATTACCCATATCTTGACCAAAATCATCTGTTTGTTCGTAAAAATTGTCTCTTAGGTATGGGTATACATTTTCTCGGCTAAAATAGCGTATATCTTTTTGGAGTTTATCCATTTTGCGTTTTATTAAATATTCACTATAGGAGTTTAATTCAGACTCGACCTCTTCCAGTTTCTTTTTAATGTCTATAATCACCGTAGATGATTTGATTTGATTTTCTAAATCTAGAATCTCTTGAATTAGTTCGGCCAGCACTTCCTTAGCTGTTTCCACTATCAACATCATAAGGTCCCTCGAACACCGATTGGCGATGAGGGACCATCGTTCAAGGAACTGTTTAACTTGTATGAAAAGACCTGGGATGTTTTTAATTTGTAGGCCTTGGGGTATAACCCCGGCCTTAAGTTAGTCCAGGATATATTTGCCATGGAGTTCAATTCTGATGGACTTTTTTTTTTTTTTGAGGGCTAAAAGTTTGACAAGATCTTCATTTTTATCAATAGTATTTGGATTTATATTGTCAAAATTAACAGAGGAACCTACCATAGAGGCAAAATCCTCGTCGCTAAACCCAAAAGATTTTAACGTGGCCATATCTATTTGATAGATATCTTTCCTCGTATAAGAGAAATAGGGAACTGCAGACAATAGAGGGCTATATTCATAAACTAGTATTAATGGTCCGATATGAACTGTGGAACACAATCCTAGGATTGTAATTGAAGATAGTTACATAAAGGGTAAGATGTTCAAGCTACTATATCAACAAATAGTAACAGAATAAAAGACACATATAACTCCCCTCATGGACAGGCCATGAGAATATATAATTTGAAAAACAGGGGACCCCTACGCGAATAGGTTTGCTATAGGTAGGGCATTAACAGTTTTGAAAAGAAATTATAGCAAACAGATAATAACATGCCAAAACCTCTCATTCAACCACTAGTGTATATAGCTACGACATTCACACAATCTTATATGTTTATGGTAACAAAGAGATGTATATTTTGATTTTCAAAAACCTTTTTATTTTATTTTATATCAATAATTGTCTGATTATTTCGAATGTCCTATATAGACTTTATAAATAGATGGTTATAATACAAAATTCAATATTACATTTGCTAAAGATATACACATTTAAAGAAAACATGAAAACATAAACACATATCACAAAAAACTCAAAAAGACAAGTCGGTCAATGGTCTATTGTAGTAGGCAAAAGCGGTGAATTTTGACTACGCGCGTTTCGGCATTCTGCCTTCATCAGGTGACCGTCATTCGCGTGTATACTGTACAGGACAACAAACTACAAAAAATAATGTCTTTTATCATTCATGTATAAATGTGTGGATGAATGCAGGGACAGTGATTTCCCTTGCGTAAATGATGCTCATCCTGTGGGATGCCAGTCAGAGGGTGCTACATAGCAATTTGTGTAACGGGTGTCATGGACACCACAACAGGGACACACTGTGGACACCACAACAGGGACACACGCATCAGCCACTTCCTTGTATGGACAATGACTGAACCACGCCCAGTGCCCATGAGTCATAACTGCAAGCAGTGCGCTGTTCTGACGTACGGCAGTCCAGACCACTCCGCTAATGCTCCTAGGGGGGTGCCTCAGGGGGGGTGCCTCATTGCTACCCGTCGCAGGCGAACTCGCTGGTGGTGTGCAGGTCACTGGTCTAGTTTTCAGCGTGTCACAGCAACTCCTTGAGGGCAGGTTTGCACGCATACCACACCCATCCAGCACAGGCATCACAGGCCATGTGACCCACCAAATATTAGGGGCAGACAACGTCACATATCCCAATGCCGGTGGGGTCTGGATGATGAACCGAGGTCTTGAGGCCGGCACGGATCTACCAGCACGTGGCGCTGACTGGGGTTAAACAGGGTTTGTGGCACACACTGCATTACGTCCGGCACAGGTACCCCGCCAGGGGACGCTGACTAGGGCTGAACAGGGTTTGTGGCACACACTGCATTGCGTGCGGCACAGGCACCCGCCACGGGACGGTGACTTTGGGTGCACTGAGTTATTGGCTCCTTAAGCTGCTGAGCTGGTGTGCAGCCTGCGATGATGCCCCGTCCCGGCAGGCTGGACCGCTCAGGATTTGTGTGCCTTGCTGGACCGTACTGTAGGCCAGGCCAGAGGGCTGCGCAGGCCTATCGCTTCCGGGTTCACAGAGTTAGTGGCACCCATTGGGCTGAGAGGGTTTGCAGCCGGCGATGGTGCCGAGTGCCCTGGTGTGTCCTATGCCATGGAGTAATCAAGACCCAGCACCAGACGTGAGACCTGGTGGCCTGCACAGCGTGGCTGCATGGTGCGGAGGGTGCCATGTCTGCGGGCACCGGGCCTGTGGCTTGCAATGGCACGTGGTGGGACATCCTGTCTACACCAGAGGTGAAAGGTGAGCAGTAAGGGCCCGGGTGTGCATGGGCCGGCATGCTCCGATGTGCAGACGGAGGGGCACCTCTGCCTGATTGTGCATGTGCGGGTGAGCGATGTTGTCTTTTGCAAGTGTGTGTCCTGTGCCAGTCATGTATCTGGACTCTGTTTCAGATGACGGCTGTGACTCTGATGTGTGACCTGGTGTACTGCTATACATACCGGTAAGTGGTAGTAGACACGCCGGATGCAGCAGGTGAGCAGTGTGGCCTGGGTGCGCAGGGGCGGCACTCTATCTCTCTCTCTCTCCCCCTCTTTTCTACTTTCGCTCTCTCTCTCTCCGGGAGCGAGATCTAATTTTAAACTTTGATTATTGAATGTCACTTGTATATTGCTGTCAGAAACTTACTCACTTCGCTACAGCCCAGTTCAGCTCGCGCAGCAAATCCAGCGCTGCCGCGGCATCGTAATCAAAATCTTCTCTTGCCGCCATTTCTGCGAGCCCGGAGGCCACGCCCATTTTCAGAGGCCCCGCCCCCCCCCGCCGCTGCCCTACAAATAGACGCTGACTACAAGCGCCGGACCCATAAGCACTGAGCTCCTGAGGCGGAAGCCGGGAGCGAGATCTAATTTTAAACCTTGATTATTGAATGTCACTTGTATATTGCTGTCAGAAACGTACTCACTTCGCTCCAGCCCATTTCAGCTCGCGCAGCAGATCCAGCGCTGCCGCGGCATCATAATCAAAATCTTCTCTTGCTGCCATTTCCGCGAGCCCGGAGGCCACGCCCCTTTTCAGAGGCTCCGCCCCCCCCCCCCGCCGCTGCCCTACAAATAGCCGCTGACTACAAGCGCCTGACCCATAAGCACTGAGCTCCTGAGGCGGAAGCCGGGAGCGAGATCTAATTTTAAACCTTGATTATTGAATGTCACTTGTATATTGCTGAGACGATATGGTGTTAGGGCTTGGCGCACAGTCGAGGTATTCCACCTCAAGTAAATGCTACAAAAACATCATTTTGAAACACTGGAGAATTCTCTCCTCAGAGCCTGACTTTAAGGATCTGTTTAAAGAACCACCAATCTTTGCATACACCAGACCAAGGAACCTCAAGGAAATTCTCTCTAGGCCGATTTTGACAGGGGAAACTATACAACACACTGGCACACGCCCTTGTTACCATTGTAACAACTGCAATAACATCATTAAAGGCAACAACATCAACCACCCAATGCGAGGATTCAACATTAAATTGAACGTGGATGCAACTTGCGACTCTTCTAATTTGATCTACCTTTTGAAATGCCCCTGCGGCAAAATTTATGTGGGCAAGACCAGCCGTAAGATTAAAATCCGACTTAATGAACATAAGTCCAATATCCGCACAAAAAACTCCAAATCTAATGTTGCCACCCACTTCAATGAGGCCAACCACAACGTGGCTCAACTCAAATACCTAGTCCTTGAGTTGGTCCCTAAAACAGAAGGGAGAGACAATAACAAGACCCTGCTTCAACGCGAAACATCGTGGATTTATAGACTTCAGTCTCAAAAACCATTTGGTCTTAACGACCGCACAGAACTCAGTTGTTATCTGTAAATCTTTGCTTATTGGCCGCTTTGCACTGACATTCTGCTGTTGTTTAATCTTATGTTTCATTGATTCTTTTATTCTCTTAGCCTTCTTAAAATGGCCGCCGTCATCACAATGCAAGTCCACCACACATTCCCAACCTGTAGTCCCTCGTCGATTTCTATTATCATTTTCGAACATTAACTTCACATCTCCCAGCCGAGCTCACACAGCCGACACCGACTCGTTGCATGCTGCACGACCCGGTATTGAAGTAAGTACCCTCACCCTTTCCAACTCCCTAAACTGTGCGGCAGCCCATGCCACGCTAGAACCCGTTTTATCCCATGTTCACTGTTCACTTTTCACCCAGATAATCAGGCACGTTTTCTCAGCCGGTATCCTCATGTTTTACACGTTCCCAGACGTTATGGCACCTCATGCATGCTTTTCGTTTAAATGTTAATGCACGTTTTCATGTAACCAGCACCTTTGTGAACACTCCCCTTCCATACTCGCTACGCCGACATATGCATGTTTTACCGCTTAGACTAAAGAAGCACGTTTTTTGTCCTCCAAACACAACCCGCCAATGGAGCACTTCCACTTCTCACGTATTATTATTTTTTCTCACCGGTTACCCTCAATTTGGGCTGCATGCGGTCGTTCCAACCACCCTGTCACGTAAATGACTGCACATTTACCGCGAAGGCTTTGTTCTGATTCTTTTTCCTGTTGCATCTTTTTGTAGAGCTCCTTGATAAAGGACAGCACGTCCGAAATGCATCGGAGCACTGTATAATACCATGATCTCAACGCCATTTCTTTGACTCATATGAGAAAAATATGAACTTTATGGAATAAATTCTTTTTGAAAAACCATTCTTCACTTGTTGAATATCCAATTGGAACTCTATGGCACAGGGTGCCTAGAACCGAATCAGTGTGCCCTATACAGGGATGTGCCTACACTGTTGTAGCACACTTCACTTGTATATTGCTGTCAGAAACTTACTCACTTCGCTCCAGTCCAGTTCAGCTCGCGCAGCAGATCCAGCGCTGCCGCGGCATCGTAATCAAAATCTTCTCTTGCCGCCATTTCCGCGAGCCCGGAGGCCACGCCCCTTTTCAGAGGTGTTAGACGGGGACCTGGAGGGTCGGCCGAGCACAAGGGGAGAGGCCTCCGGTGAGGACCGTCTCCAGCGAATCGTACAGACAAGTAACTTCCCCCCCACAGATGGACACCACACGAAGATCAGATTAACACCCTTTATAGGCAATTCTTGAAGTAAGGTAGTACGATACAAGGGGGATCAGGACACGAGGATCCTCTCAATTCTAGTCTCTAGTAGGGAAAGGGGGTAGCGGGACAGTCTTGGTACCTACTGGTACTGAGGTGAAACGGTGGTAGCTCACAATCCTCGAGCTCGGCGTTCGGACGGGTCGGACCGCGGCAGCGCCAGCAGGTCCCGAAGAGGTCGTAGGTGGCAACGGACCGCGGCAGCGCCAGCAGGTCCCAACGAGGATGACGATTACAACGGGCCGCGGCAGCGCCAGCAGGTCCCACGAGGATGAAGGTTGCAGAAGGCCACGGCAGCGCCAGCAGGCAGGACGATAGTTCACAAGGCAGGGCTGCGGCAGCGCCAGCAGTCCGTCAAGGATGAGTTCTTCTCGGGGTCTCTCGACTCCAGGATCCAACTGTCTTCCTGCTCTGGGGCTGCCTCAGTTATAGGTCTGGCGCCCTTTGATGTCCGGACCCTCGCACTGGGAGGTCGGGAGGTCCGGGATGAGGGAGTCCAGACACCCAGCAGGGGGGTGGAGCCAGCACCTGGGGAGGCTGGGGGCGATCGGCACCTGGCGGGGTAGAGCCCTCGACACTTCTTTCTCCCATTAACCTGCCAAGTGGTCCGTCACCTCCTGGGTGGATGGTGGTGCCGGGATGTCGGGGCCTGGCCAGGCCCAGGGTTGGGGTCGAGCTGAGGCCACGCGGCCGCGTGGTGCAGTGTCCAAGATGGCGGCTGGGCCGGGCAATGGGGCTGACGGGGGCCCGGGCCCGTGACACAGAGATATCCGGGAGCAGGCGTCCCGTAGGGGACGGGTTGCGGGTTGTTTCTGCGGGTAGCACCCGGAGAGCCGGTGTCTGGGCCCTGTTATGGGGGGGGAACGAGCCCTTCGTGGGGCCTGTCCAACATGCGTCCCCCCCAGCTGAAGGCGGGGAGAGTCACCCATCCTCTTGGGGACTCTCCTCGTCGAGGCGGAAAAAGCGGGACAGGCCATCCGCGTTGGCGTGGTCTTGGCCAGGGCGATGCTCCACAGTGAAGTTCATCCCCTGCAGGGAGATGGACCATCCCAATAGCTTGGGGTTCTCCCCCCGCATTTGCATTAGCCATTGCAGGGGCCGATGATCTGTTTGCACCCGGAAGTGGGTTCCGAAGAGGTAAGGCCGGAGCTTCTTGAGGGCCCATACTACTGCGAAGGCCTCTCGCTCAATGGTGCTCCAGCGCTGTTCTCGGGGCAGTAGGCGTCTGCTGATGAAGGCCACTGGTTGGTCGACTCCCTCGGGGTTCAGTTGGGAGAGGACGGCCCCGATGCCATGGTCTGAGGCATCAGTTTGGACGATGAACTCATGGCTGTAGTCGGGGGCCTGGAGCACAGGAGCGGTGCACATGGCGGCCTTCAGTCTCTCGAAGGCCGCTTGACAGTCAAGAGTCCAGTTGACTGTTTTTGGGTTGGTCTTGGATGTGAGTTCCGTGAGGGGCCCCACAATGCTGCCATAGTCTTTCACGAACCGCCGATAGTATCCGGTGAGCCCCAAGAAGGCTCGGACCTCGGTTTGGGTTACGGGGGGGCGCCAGGACTGGATGGCAGCGATCTTGAGCTGGAGGGGGGCCACCAGACCGCTCCCCACTTGGTGTCCGAGGTAGGTCACGGACCCCTGGCCGATTTGGCACTTGCTGGCCTTGATTGTGAGGCCGGCCTGTTGGAGGGCCTGCAGGACCCCTCGGAGGTGGCGGAGGTGGTCTGACCAGTGGCGGCTATACACCGCAATGTCGTCCAGGTATGCGGCGCTGAACTCTTCGAGGCCCGCTAATACCTGGTTCACAAGTCGTTGAAACGTGGCTGGAGCGTTTTTCATGCCGAATAGCATCACTCTGAAATGGTAGTGTCCATCCGGGGTGGAGAAAGCGGATCGTTCTTGTGCCCTGGGGGTGAGGCCGATCTGCCAGTAGCCCGCCGTCAGGTCGAAGATGCTTAGGTAGCGGGCCGCCCCCATGCGGTCGACTAGTTCGTCGGCTCGGGGGATGGGGTGAGCGTCTGTTCGGGTGACAGCGTTCAGACCCCGATAGTCGATGCAGAATCGGAGCTCGGGTGTGGTGCCCGGGGCCGCCGCTTTGGGGACCAGCACAACCGGACTGGCCCAGGGGCTGTCCGAGGGTTCGATGACTCCGAGTGCGAGCATCTTGGAGACTTCTTCTTGGATGCAAGTGCGTACCCGATCTGGTACTCGGTACGGCCGGTGTCGGATAGGAGGACTGTCGCCAGTGTCCACGTCGTGCAGGCACCAGGGGGTGACCCCGTGTGTGAGGGAGAATAGGCTTGCAAATTGCAGCAGGAGGGCCCGACAGTCTTGGCGCTGCTCCGGGGTCAGGGCCTCGGAGAGTTGGACCCCGTCCACTGAACCATCTTTTTCCCCGGTCCCCAGTAGGTCAGGGAGGGGCTCGGAGTCCTCTTCCGCTCCACTGTCTGTAGCCATCAGCAGGCTGAGCTCCGAGCGCACGAAGTGGGGTTTGAGTCTGTTGGCGTGGAGGACCCGGAGGGGGTTTCGGGGGGATTCCATGTCGATGAGGTAGGTGACGGGGCTCTTACGCTCGATCACCTTGAAGGGCCCCGTCCACTTGTCCTGTAAGGCACAAGGTTCGATGGGGGACATCACCCATACCTGCTGGCCAGGCTCGAATTCGATGGAGGAGGCATGTTGATCGTACCACTTCTTCATGTCCTCCTGACTGGTCTCAAGATTGGCTTTGGCGATCTCTCTGAATCGCCGGGTCTGATTACGGAGGGTCAGGAGGTACTTGTAGACGTCTGGAGGGGTCTTCAGGGGGGCCATTTCCCACTCTTCTTTAACTAGGCTGAGGGGCCCGCGAACAGGGTGTCCGTACAGGAGTTCGAAGGGGCTGAAGCCGAGGGACTTCTGGGGGGCTTCTCGGTAGGCGAAGAGGAGGCACGGTAGTAGCACGTCCCACTGGCGGCGTAGGGGTTCTTCCAGCCCCATGATCATCCCCTTGAGAGTGCGGTTGAATCGCTCGACCAGTCCGTTTCCTTGCGGGTGATAGGGGGTTGTGAATCGGTAGGTGACTCCGCCCTGTTGCCATAGGGATTTCATATATTTTGAAATAAAGTTCGTGCCCCTGTCGCTGACGACTTCCCTGGGGAAGCCCACTCGAGAGAAGATCCCCATTAAGGCTCGACCTACCACTGGTGCTGTTACAGTTCGAAGGGGAACCGCCTCAGGATAGCGGGTGGCGTGGTCCACCAGGACCAGGATGAATCGATGCCCTTGTGCTGTTCGGGGGTCCAGGGGCCCCACAATGTCTATTCCCACCCTCTCGAACGGGGTGGTCACAACGGGGAATGGTTGCAGGGGTGCCTTGAGTTTGCGTCCGCTCTTCCCGCTGGCCTGGCAGGTCGGGCAGGACCGGCAGTGGTTGGAGACGTCATTTCTCATTTTCGGCCAGTAAAAGTGAGTCACCAGGCGGTTGTATGTTTTGTCTTGCCCCAAGTGTCCAGCCAGGGGGACATCATGGGCCAAGTTCAAAAGGAAGTCTCTGAAGCGGAGGGGCACCACTAGCACTCGACTGGCCCCCAGCTCCGCTATTCTTTGTTCGCTGTACAGTAGGTCATTGTCCCAATAGATCCAGTGGGCCCCTGCAGTGTCTCCTGCGCTTTGGGCGAGCGCTTGCTGTCGCAGTCCCTCGAGGGAGGGACATGTCTTTTGCTCTTGCCGGAATTGTTCTTGGGTGGGCCCCCCTTCCTGACGCCACTGAGCCAGGTCTGGAAGGTCTTGGGGCTGAGTGGGCTCTTCTTGGGTTTGTTCCGGGGGGTCGGTAGGGCTGGAGTCTCCCTCTGGAGCGATCGGGGGAGGAGGTGCGGGCCACTCGGGTTCTTCAGATCTAGGGATGTTGTCGGCGGCCATGGACCGGGTTGTTACGCACGCCCAGCCCGGGAGGCCCAACATCCCCAGGTGCTCTCTTCTTTCAACGGCTGCCCACGGGGAACTCTCGAGATCGTTCCCCAGGAGGCAGTCCACGGGGGCATCGTCGCGGACAGTTACTTTTAGCATACCGGACACTCCTCCCCATTCGAAGGGGACGCAGGCCATCCGACACAGGCTCTCCGAGTTGTCGGCCGATCGGACGGGGCAAAGAACGTTTGGCAGGATTTGTTCTGGGGTCACCAGGTGGCAACGGATGGCCGTCACACTGGCCCCTGTGTCACGTAGGGCTTCGGCCTTACGCCCATTTATGTTCACCCACTGACTGTATTTCCTGGTGTTGGCTGGTAGGGGAGCCCGTGGGATCAGGTCTCTTCCCCCTAGGCAGGCCAGGGACATGGCGGGAACCCCGGGCGCATCGGGGGGTTGCCCCGGCCGGCCGGGGGTGGGGTGTTGCTTGTGGGAGCGGCCAGGACGGCGTCTCTGCCCCGGCCCTGTCCTCCTCCTCCTCCTCGGGGACGATGATGACCTTGGTTGGTTCTGTTCTGCTCGGTTGGCCCATTCCGGGTCACTCGGGTGCTCTCCCATCGGTCAGCCTCGGCGGCGAGCTGCCGTGGGTCAGTCAATTTACTGTCGAGGAGGTGCTGCCTGAGCTCGACGAAGCAGTTGTTGGAGAGGTGCTCCCACACAATGAGGTTGAAGAGCTGCTCGTAGGTTGTTACGTTGCTACCCTTGATCCATCCCTCGAAGGCTCGGCTGAAATAGTTCACATATTCTATCCAGGTTGTACCCGGGATCCGGGTGCAGTTGCGGAACCTCTGGCGGTACATCTCGGGCGTCAGCCCATATCGACTGAGGAGGGCGGCCTTCATGTGGTCATAGGACGTCATTTGATGGTCCGGAAGCTGCAGCAGGGCATCACGGCCTTCATTGACGAATCTCCCCCATAGACCGGCTCCCCAGTCACTTCGAGCGATCCGGTGGGCAGTCATGGCGATCTCGTAGGCCTTGAACCACTGCTGTATGTCGTCGTTCCGATAATATTCACGGACCACATCTTTGGGGATGTGGACCTTCTGTTCGGTAGTACCTGGGGGGCGCGGTTGTTCGGGCACCCCTAGGTCTTTGTTCTGTTTGCGTATTTCTATCTCCGCTAGCTTGCACTCGTGTTCGTATGCCAGTCATTTTTCTTCGAGTTCTCTCTGTCTCTGCTTTTCCTCTCGCTCTTCTTGGAGCCGTAAGTGTTCTAAGTTCATCTTTTGTTCTGCCAGTTTCAATTCTCCGTCTAATTTGAGCCGTGCCAACTCTAACTCGTGTAGCCTATTTTTCTCTCGTTCTCGGATCTCTTCCCGGGAGAGATACGTTCTCCTTTCTTCCGTCAGAGTGGCGTTTGTCTCCGGGGTTTCGGCGGTATTTGTCTCTGCCCAAGATTCTAGGGCGTGTTTGAAGTCCTCTTTCGTGCTCAGACCGGTGGTAGCAATGCCTAGTTCTATGCAACATTTTTTAGCTCTTGGTGGTTGTACTCTTCCAATTTTTCCATCTGGAATTCCTCTGCAGATCCGCTCTCTCTGGTCGTCATTGTGGATTCGTCGTAGGGTGAGTTACTCTCTGTACGGTTACGCGTTGGTTCGGATCGCGCCGCTGGCCACCAATGTTAGACGGGGACCTGGAGGGTCGGCCGAGCACAAGGGGAGAGGCCTCCGGTGAGGACCGTCTCCAGCGAATCGTACAGACAAGTAACTTCCCCCCCACAGATGGACACCACACGAAGATCAGATTAACACCCTTTATAGGCAATTCTTGAAGTAAGGTAGTACGATACAAGGGGGATCAGGACACGAGGATCCTCTCAATTCTAGTCTCTAGTAGGGAAAGGGGGTAGCGGGACAGTCTTGCTACCTACTGGTACTGAGGTGAAACAGTGGTAGCTCACAATCCTCGAGCTCGGCGTTCGGACGGGTCGGACCGCGGCAGCGCCAGCAGGTCCCGAAGAGGTCGTAGGTGGCAACGGACCGCGGCAGCGCCAGCAGGTCCCAACGAGGATGACGATTACAACGGGCCGCGGCAGCGCCAGCAGGTCCCACGAGGATGAAGGTTGCAGAAGGCCGCAGCAGCGCCAGCAGGCAGGACGATAGTTCACAAGGCAGGGCTGCGGCAGCGCCAGCAGTCCGTCAAGGATGAGTTCTTCTCGGGGTCTCTCGACTCCAGGATCCAACTGTCTTCCTGCTCTGGGGCTGCCTCAGTTATAGGTCTGGCGCCCTTTGATGTCCGGACCCTCGCACTGGGAGGTCGGGAGGTCCGGGATGAGGGAGTCCAGACACCCAGCAGGGGGGTGGAGCCAGCACCCGGGGAGGCTGGGGGCGATCGGCACCTGGCGGGGGAGAGCCCTCGACACTTCTTTCTCCCATTAACCTGCCAAGTGGTCCGTCACCTCCTGGGTGGATGGTGGTGCCGGGATGTCGGGGGCCTGGCCAGGCCCAGGGTTGGGGTCGAGCTGAGGCCACGCGGCCGCGTGGTGCAGTGTCCAAGATGGCGGCTGGGCCGGGCAATGGGGCTGACGGGGGCCCGGGCCCGTGACACAGAGATATCCGGGAGCAGGCGTCCCGTAGGGGACGGGTTGCGGGTTGTTTCTGCGGGTAGCACCCGGAGAGCCGGTGTCTGGGCCCTGTTATGGGGGGGGGAACGAGCCCTTCATGGGGCCTGCCCAGTGACACACTGCTGTGTTATGTCTTTTATCATTCATGTATAAATGTGTGGATGAATGTAGGGACAGTGATTTCCCTTGCGTAAATGATGCTCATCCTGTGGGATGCCAGTCAGAGGGTGCTACATAGCAATTTGTGTAACGGGTGTCATGGACACCACAACAGGGACACACTGTGGACACCACAACAGGGACACACGCATCAGCCACTTCCTTGTATGGACAATGACTGAACCACGCCCAGTGCCCATGAGTCATAACTGCAAGCAGTGCGCTGTTCTGGCGTACGGCAGTCCAGACCACTCCGCTAATGCTCCTAGGGGAGTGCCTCAGGGGGGGTGCCTCATTGCTACCCGTCGCAGGCGAACTCGCTGGTGGTGTGCAGGTCACTGGTCTAGTTTTCAGCGTGTCACAGCAACTCCTTGAGGGCAGGTTTGCACGCATACCACACCCATCCAGCACAGGCATCACAGGCCATGTGACCCACCAAATATTAGGGGCAGACAACGTCACATATCCCAATGCCGGTGGGGTCTGGATGATGAACCGAGGTCTTGAGGCCGGCACGGATCTACCAGCACGTGGCGCTGACTGGGGTTAAACAGGGTTTGTGGCACACACTGCATTACGTCCGGCACAGGTACCCCACCAGGGGACGCTGACTAGGGCTGAACAGGGTTTGTGGCACACACTGCATTGCGTGCGGCACAGGCACCCGCCACGGGACGGTGACTTTGGGTGCACTGAGTTATTGGCTCCTTAAGCTGCTGAGCTGGTGTGCAGCCTGCGATGATGCCCCGTCCCGGCAGGCTGGACCGCTCAGGATTTGTGTGCCTTGCTGGACCGTAGTGTAGGCCAGGCCAGAGGGCTGCGCAGGCCTATCGCTTCCGGGTTCACAGAGTTAGTGGCACCCATTGGGCTGAGAGGGTTTGCAGCCGGCGATGGTGCCGAGTGCCCTGGTGTGTCCTATGCCATAGAGTAATCAAGACCCAGCACCAGACGTGAGACCTGGTGGCCTGCACAGCGTGGCTGCATGGTGCGGAGGGTGCCATGTCTGCGGGCACCGGGCCTGTGGCTTGCAATGGCACGTGGTGGGACATCCTGTCTACACCAGAGGTGAAAGGTGAGCAGTGAGGCCCGGGTGTGCATGGGCGGGCATGCTCCGATGTGCAGACGGAGGGGCACCTCTGCCTGATTGTGCATGTGCGGGTGAGCGATGTTGTCTTTTGCAAGTGTGTGTCCTGTGCCAGTCATGTATCTGGACTCTGTTTCAGATGACGGCTGTGACTCTGATGTGTGACCTGGTGTACTGCTATACATACCGGTAAGTGGTAGTAGACACGCCGGATGCAGCAGGTGAGCAGTGTGGCCTGGGTGCGCAGGGGCGGCACTCTATCTCTCTCTCTCTCCCCCTCTTTTCTACTTTCGCTCTCTCTCTCTCCGGGAGCGAGATCTAATTTTAAACTTTGATTATTGAATGTCACTTGTATATTGCTGTCAGAAACTTACTCACTTCGCTACAGCCCAGTTCAGCTCGCGCAGCAAATCCAGCGCTGCCGCGGCATCGTAATCAAAATCTTCTCTTGCCGCCATTTCTGCGAGCCCGGAGGCCACGCCCATTTTCAGAGGCCCCGCCCCCCCCGCCGCTGCCCTACAAATAGACGCTGACTACAAGCGCCGGACCCATAAGCACTGAGCTCCTGAGGCGGAAGCCGGGAGCGAGATCTAATTTTAAACCTTGATTATTGAATGTCACTTGTATATTGCTGTCAGAAATGTACTCACTTCGCTCCAGCCCAGTTCAGCTCGCGCAGCAGATCCAGCGCTGCCGCGGCATCATAATCAAAATCTTCTCTTGCTGCCATTTCCGCGAGCCCGGAGGCCACGCCCCTTTTCAGAGGCTCCGCCCCCCCCGCCGCTGCCCTACAAATAGCCGCTGACTACAAGCGCCTGACCCATAAGCACTGAGCTCCTGAGGTGGAAGCCGGGAGCGAGATCTCATTTTAAACCTTGATTATTGAATGTCACTTGTATATTGCTGTCAGAAACTTACTCATTTCGCTCCAGCCCAGTTCAGCTCGCGCAGCAGATCCAGCGCTGCCGCGGCATCGTAATCAAAATCTTCTCTTGCCGCCATTTCCGCGAGCCCGGAGGCCACGCCCCTTTTCAGAGGCCACGCCCCCCGTCGCTGCCCTACAAATAGACGCTGACTACAAGCGCCGGACCCATACGCACTGAGCTCCTGAGGCGGAAGCCGGGAGCGAGATCTAATTTTAAACCTTGATTATTGAATGTCACTTGTATATTGCTGTCAGAAACGTACTCACTTCGCTCCAGCCCAGTTCAGCTCGCGCAGCAGATCCAGCGCTGCCGCGGCATCGTAATCAAAATCTCCTCTTGCCGCCATTTCCGCGAGCCCAGAGGCCACGCCCCTTTTCAGAGGCCACGCCCCCTGCCGCTGCCCTACAAATAGCCGCTGACTACAAGCGCCGGACCCATAAGCACTGAGCTCCTGAGGCGGAAGCCGGGAGCGAGATCTAATTTTAAACCTTGATTATTGAATGTCACTTGTATATTGCTGTCAGAAACGTACTCACTTCGCTCCAGCCCAGTTCAGCTCGCGCAGCAGATCCAGCGGTGCCGCGGCATCGTAATCAAAATCTTCTCTTGCCGCCATTTCCGCGAGCCCGGAGGCCACGCCCCTTTTCAGAGGCCATGCCCCCCCCCCCGCCGCTGCCCCACCTATCCATAAATCATGTGCATCCTCCGGACGCGCAGCGGACGAGCACAGCGGGTGCGCCGTCTGCGCGCCAAAGGCACGCCAAAGGTAAGCCCGTCTGCGCCCGTCCGCGGCCGACCGGGCCCAGGGGCCTTCCATCATGCCCAGATTGTTCAATACTCTTCTACTCAGCTCCACTCCCTCCAAGGCCCGTGGCCTTTGGAGGACTCCTTGAGGTTGCACATCGACAGACTGGGATTGACGGTCCTGCGTCCCCCCTTCTCACTTGTCCTTACCCTTCCCTCCCCCTGTCCCCCTTGCCCCCATGCCTACTACCCTGTCCGCCTATTATCTTAACACCAGGTCAGCAGTCAAGCACTGCCACAAACTCTTCATCTTATTGGACTCACACAAACCGGATCTCTTATTTCTTATAGAGACCTGGTTATGTGACAACTCCCTCCCCTCTCTGTTAGCTGCCCTTCCCGCTGCCTACTATGCTCTGCGCGCCGACCGACCCTCTGGCAAAGCGGGAGGCGGCGTCGCTCTGATCACCCGTAGAGAATTCTCCTTTCAGCCGTTAACCTTTTCCTCCATCGGATCATCAGACTTTTTAGTCGTCCGTTCACCGTCTTTTAGAGTCCTACTTACCTTCCTGCTTATGTACCGTCCCCCCCCAATCCTCTCAACTCTTTCTCCCTGGTTTCCAAGATGTAGTGGCCACCTTAGCAGTTAACAACTCCTCCATCTTGATACTAGGAGATTTTTAACTTTTGGCCTTCCGATCCCGCAGAATGCTCGATCTCTAAAGAATTCTCGGACACCCTTCGCTCTCTCAACTTTGACTCCCACGTTCACTCCCCCACCCACACTCAGGGCCACATCCTGGATCAAATTTGGTCACTAAATTGTCCTATAGCCTCCCTGTCCATCTCCCCATGCACCTGGTCTGATCACTTCTTGATGTCCTTTTCCCTACACCTTAGCCCAGTCACTAAGCCCTCTCTCCCCAAAAACACCTGGGCGCGCTCTTGGAGCAAGGTGGATGTGCCCGCTCTCTCCGCCACACTCTTTGCATCTAGTCCGGATCTACACGGCCTGTCATCCTCCACACAAGCCGACTCTATTAACTCCTGGCTCCTATCAGGCTGCGACTCTGTCGCCCTCCTCAGGCGGGTGTCCTCCAGACGTGTGAACGATGCTAACCGCTGGTTCAATGAGGAACTCAAGGATTTAAACTCACTGTGCGCCATGCCGAGCGGGCCTGGAGACGAGACTACTGCCCCAACCTCAAAACCCAGTATACCATCCTCCTGTCTCAATACAAAAAATCTATTTTGGCTACAAAGACTGCCTACTTCTCCTCTAAAATCATGGCTGCAGAAAACCAGCCTAGAGAAATTTTCTCTATTGTTCATGACCTTGCCTACTCCGACAGAGCCACCCTCAAACCCACCCCCTCCCAGGATTTATGCGACTCTCTAAATACCTATTTTCTGGACAAAATCTCTAACATCAAAGCAAACATCCCTTCTCCCCCCCCTTCCTTTGTCGACCTCCAGTGTCCATCAGTCGGGGCACGCCTCGACTCTTTCCCTCTCTTGACAGAGGAGGCTTTTCTCTCCCTTCTCCCCTTGGTCAAATCAGGCTCACCTCTTGACCCCTGTCCCGCCCACATCCTGAGGCACATCTACACGGTCTGTGCGCAGCCCCCTCTTAAATTTCTCAACAGCTCACTGTCCCAGGGCACTGTTATTCAACCTCTAAAATCGGCCATTATTGTCCCTATCCTCAAAAAACCGGGCGCAGACCCCTCCGCTCTCGTTAACTACCGCCCCATTTCACTTCTGCCCTTTCTAGGGAAGGTGCTGGAGCGCCATGTCACCAGAGCGCTCAGTACCTTTGTGGAGGAAAATGGTGTGTTAGCCCCCTGTCAGGCCGGGTTTCGCCCCGCACACTCCACAGAGTCCGTAGTGCTATCGGTCCTTGACAACCTCAGAGAGGGTATGGACACTAACCACCCCCAGGCCCTGGTCCTCCTCGACCTCTCCGCCGCTTTTGACACGGTTGACCATTTAATCTTACTCTCTCGTGTCATTGCGGCGGGGGTCGGAGGCTCAGCCTTGGTCTGGTTGTCCTTCTTCCTGAGGGACCGCACCCAGGCTGTACGCCTGGGCGACTACTCGGCGGACTTCCGGAAGGTGCAATGCGGGGTCTCCCAGGGTTCCTCCCTCTCCCCTCTTTTATTTAATTTATACATTGCCCCTCTTATTTTCGCCCTCCAGCAAATGGAGGTCTCCGTCTACAACTACGCGGATGACCTCCAGCTTATTTTTACTTTGTCCCCCTCCCCTGAGTCCAAGTTCCAGTCTATTATGATCTTTATCTGGGACTGGATGAACTACAACCACCTGAAGTTAAACCCAGACAAAACTGAGCTGGTTCTGACAGGTGGTTGCTCCAGTCCCTGGACCCCTCTCTTCTGGCTCCCCTCTCTAGGTCCCCCCCTTCACCTTCTTCCTCTGTGAAAACTTTGGGGATTAAACTAAATGACCAACTCACTCTGCACTCCCAGGTTAGCTTTGTGGTTTCCTCCTCCTTTCTCTCACTCCGCACTATCCGTAAAGTCTCCCGTTTCTTTTCTTTTTCCGCCCTGAAACTCATTGTCCTGGCGATGGTAATCTCCCGCCTAGACTATGGCAACGCTCTATACTGCGGCATGCTCGCCTAGAGTATGCGCCGATTACAGCTGGTCCAAAACCAGGCTGCCCGCCTGGTTTACAACCTGGCCAAATTCCACCATGTCACTCCGCTCCTGAAGTCCTTGCACTGGCTCCCTATTCAAGAACGAGTTCAGTTCAAGATGGGATGTATCACCTTTCAGGCTCGGGCTGGCGCAGCCCCTGCCTTCATCTCCTCGAGAATCAAAGCCTACGCCCCCGTCAGGGAATTACGTTCATCCTCTCAACAATTGCTGACAGTTCCCCGCTTTAGACGTAAGAAGTGGGGGGGGGGCACTACATTTTCCACACTTGCCCCTGCCTTCTGGAACTCTCTCCCCGCCCACCTTAGATCTTCCACTCAATATCCGCACTTCCGTAAAGCGCTCAAAACCTTGCTTTTTTCACAAGCCTTCCCATCATAATTGTCCTATTCTCCCCCTCCTTCTCCTACCCTCCCGCCCTTCTGGGCTCAGTACTTCATAGCGCCATGAAACCGGCAGGTGTACGTGCGCTCTACAAATGTTTTAAACTCAAACTCAACTCTCCCCCTCTATTCTTCTCTCTCTCTCTCTCCCTCTCTTATTTTCTCTCTCTCTCTCTATCCCCCTCTCATCTTCTCTCTCTCTCCCTCTCCCTCCCCCTCTCTTCTACTCTCTCACTCTCTCCCCCTCTCTTCTTCTCCCTCTCTCCCCCTATCTTCTTCTCTCTCTCTCTTTCTCTCCCTCTCTTCTTCTCTCTCTCGCTCTCCCCCTCTCTTCTACTCTCTCTCTCTTTCGCTCTCTCTCTCCCCCTCTCTTCTTCTCTCTCTCTCCTTTGCTCTCTCTCTGTCCTTTGATGTGCGTAGGACACACCTTCTCATCATGTTTTTGTCTTGCAGGCTGTGACCTACGGATTGGGTCGAGGGGAGCCGCCATGTGTCTTCATTTCATTTCTGTGTTAATTTCAATAAAGTTTCATTGTTTGCTTCAAAAGTGAATTTGTGATGGATGCTCATTTCTGTGACGACACATGCATGTCACCAATTGAGATTGTGCGACATCAGGCGGATTATTTCGTACATGTTTAGATGTAGCTGATGTGGCATGTCTTTGGTCGCGGTGCCAGGGAGGGGTGGCCCTGGGAGTGGTGTAGGTGGGGTTGTGGCCCTCTTGGGTGTCCGTGCTGCATGTTCAGTTGCTCCATGGCATCTGTTTGTCTTCAGGTGTGTCTGTGGGCTGGGCTCCCTTTTGTGGTGCAGGCTGTGGTCCGTCTTCACACCAGGTCAGAGCAGTTGTTAATTAACCCTGGGCAGTGAACTCCGCTCCGCTCTCAGATTTTGTAGAGATTTGTTAACTACGCATTCCATGAAAAACACATAGTCAGGCAAAAAAATTTGCTTCTCCACTTAGCGGAGTCAGCTTCTAAACTGCACCCACAAATGCTTTGACAAAGCAACTTTACAGGTGAAAGAGCATATAACCAATTCACAAAAGTGAACTTTGAAATTTAAATATTAGGCAATGAGAGAGGTGATGATTTTTGGGTCACTCCTAACGTAGGGGGAGTGTTGGACAGGCCGCATGTTCGAGCTGTACCCCCTCCCCGCAATGGGACCAGGACCCTGGCTCTCCCTGCATCCCCAGCCAGAGTCCACCAACGACCACCCGAAGTACCCTGCAATCCCTCCACTACAAGACACCAGCTCCGGACCCCGCTGGCCCGGGTCACCATCTACCCCACGACATCGACCCGGCCGCCATCTTGGGGCGCTGCAGCACGAGGCCGCGTGGCCTCAACTCGACCCTCACCCTGGGCCCGGCCGGGCCCGACATCGAGGCACCAACCTCCCCCCAGGAGGCAGAGTGACCACTTGGCGAGTCAATGGGAGAAGGAATCGTCAACGGCTCTCCTCCACCAGGTGTCGATCACCCCAGGCCGCCTGGGCGCTGGCTCCACCCCCCTGCTGGGTGTCTGGACTCCCTCATCCCGGACCTCCCGGCCCCCAGGCGCGAGGGTCCGGACATCAAAGGGGACCAGACCTATAACTGGGGCAGGACCAGACCAGGAAGGCAGTTGTATCCTGGAGTCGAGAGACCCGAGAAGAACTCATCCATCTTGGCCTGCTGGCGCTGCCGCGGCCCTCTGCCTCGTGAAACCATCGTCTTGGCCTGCTGGCGCTGCCGCGGCCCTCTGCCTCGTGAAACCATCGTCTTGGCCTGCTGGCGCTGCCGCGGCCCTCTGCCTCGTGAAACCATCGTCTTGGCCTGCTGGCGCTGCCGCGGCCCTCTGCCTCGTGAAACCATCGTCTTGGCCTGCTGGCGCTGCCGCGGCCCTCTGCCTCGTGAAACCATCTTGGCCTGCTGGCGCTGCCGCGGCCCTCTGCTTTAGGAGACTATCACCTTGGCCTGCTGGCGCTGCCGCGGCCCGATCCACAGACCCTCCAGCTCGAGGATTGTGAGCTCGCCTTTTACCACCACCTGTACCGACCCGGTACTAAGACTGTCCCGCTACCCCCTTTCCCTACAGAGACTAGAAGTGAGAGGACCCCCGGGTCCAAGTTATCCTGTATCGCTGATATCCTTGCCTTAAGAACCTTATATAAAGCCTTGAACTCGACTTGGTGTGGTGCCTGTTTGTGGGGAGGGAGGGTACTTGTCTGTACGATCGCCGGAGACGGTCCCCCTCGGGGATCTCTCCCTCGGTATCCGGCCGACCCTCAGGGTCCCCGTCTAACATTGGTGGCCAGCGACGGGATCCGAACCTACGCATAATCGTACAGAAAGTCACTCGCCCCACCACACACAACAACCATGTCAATAGAGAGCGGAACAACGGAAAAATTTCAGATGGAAAAATTGGAAGACTACAACCACCGGGAACTGAAGCAATATTGCATAGAACTTGGACTTCCAACCACAGGTCTTAGCACAAAGGAAGACTTCAAACGAGCCCTAGAAGCTTGGGCAGAAACGGGTACGGCCGTACCCCGAACACAAACAACCGAAACGAGCCCCGCACCAACTAAAGAAAGAACGGATCTCTCCCTGGAAGAGATCCGAGAAAGAGAAAAAACCAGACTCCACGAATTAGAACTTGCCCGACTTCGCTTGGATGGGGAACTCAAGCTGGCAGAACAAAAAATAACCCTGGAACACTTACGACTCAGGGAAGAGCGGGAAGACAAGCAAAGACAGAGGGAGCTAGAGGAAAAGAGACTAGAATACGAACATGAGCGCAATCTCAAAGCACTGGAGATTCAGAAACAGAATAAAGACCTCGGGCTCCCCGAACGACCGACCCCGTCTGCCTCGACCGAACCCAAGGTTCACATCCCCAAAGATGTCATCCGGGAATACCACAAGAACGATGATATCCAGCAGTGGTTTAAAGCCTATGAGGTGGCAATGACCTCCCACCGGATTCCCCGAAGCGATTGGGGAGCCGGATTATGGGGGAGGTTTGTCAACGAAGGGCGGGACGCCCTGCTGCAACTCCCGGACCAGCTGATGACCTCCTACGACCACATGAAGGCCGCCCTCCTCACTCGATACGGGCTCACACCTGAGATGTACCGCCAATGGTTCCGCGACTGCAAACGGATTCCGGGTACAACTTGGGTGGAGTACGTGAACTTTTTTAGCCGAGCCTTCGAGGGGTGGATCAAGGGCAACAAAGTAACCACCTACGACCAACTCTTTGACCTTATCGTATGGGAACACCTGTCGAACAACTGCTTCGTGGAGCTCCGGCAACACCTCCTGGACAGCAAGCTAACCGACCCTCGACAACTCGCCGCCGAAGCCGACCGGTGGGAAAGCACCCGAGTTGGCCGGAGCGCACCCAGCGAAGTATCCAGATCGTATCGCCCCCGAGGGGGAGGAGGAAGTCAGGGTCGGGGGAGAGACCCCGGCCCCTCGTCACCCCCCAGAAACCCCTCGACCCCGGTTGGCCGGGGAAGCCCTGCCGTCCGGGCCGGTTTCCGGGCCAACATTACGTGCCACAGGTGCCAGCGACCCGGCCACTACGCCAGTGATCCCAACTGCCCAAAGAATCCGAACACTACTCCCCGCCAAGTTGCAGCGGCGGCCCTAGGGGAAGAAATAATCCCGGAAGACCAAGAGGAGTACGAGACCGATCCCTCTGAATGGGCACCCGCCGCCATGGCACTGGTCTGCTTAGGGGAGAGAGACATGATTCCGCGGGCCCCCCTTCCCGCCAACACACAGAAGTACGGTCAATGGGTCAACATCAATGGCCGCCGGGCGGAAGCCCTCCGCGACACCGGGGCCAGTGTAACGGCGGTCCGACGCCACCTCGTCACTCCAGACCAAATCTTGCCGAACATTCTTTGCCCTGTTCGATCAGCCGACAACTCCGAAAGCCTATGCCACATGGCCTGCGTCCCCTTCGAGTGGGGAGGAGTAACAGGGATGCTAAAAGTAACTGTCCGCGATGATGCCCCCGTGGACTGCCTCCTAGGAAACGACCTTGAAAGCTCTCCCTGGGCAGCTGTCGAACGGAGGGAGCACCTGGGGATGCTTGGCCTCCCCGAATGGGTCTGCGTCACGACCCGGTCCATGACCGCCCGCGCGGTCCCCAGCCCAGAAGAGCCCGAGTGGCCAGAACCTCCTCCCGCGCTCATCCCAGAGGAGGCCGCCCCAGAAGCCATTCCCTTGACCCAAACCGAAGAAGGACCCGACCAGCTTCGGGACGTCCCTGACCTGGCACAATGGCGGCAGGAGGGAGGCCCCACGCAGGAACAATTCCGGGCCGAGCAACAAACCTGTCCTTCTCTCGAAGGACTCCGGCAGCAAGCCCTGGCCCAGAGCACCGGGGATACCTCGGGGGCCCACTGGATCTACTGGGACCAAGACCTGCTCTACAGCGAGCAGAAAATTGCAGAACTAGGGGCCAGTCGGGTGCTGGTGGTGCCCCTTCGCTTCCGAGACTTCCTCCTGAACTTAGCCCACGATGTCCCCCTTGCCGGACACCTGGGGCAGGATAAAACCTACGACCGCCTGGTGACCCATTTTTTCTGGCCCCACATGCGGAAGGATGTCACCAACCACTGCAAGGCCTGCCCCACCTGCCAGGCCAGCGGAAAAAGTGGCCGAAAAATCAAAGCACCATTACAACCCTTTCCTGTCGTCACCACCCCGTTTGAACGAGTGGGAATAGACATTGTGGGGCCCCTCGACCCTCGAACAGCCCAAGGACACCGGTTCATCCTGGTCCTGGTAGACCACGCCACCCGCTATCCCGAGGCCATCCCTCTTCGGACTGTGACGGCCCCCGTGGTGGGCCGGGCCCTGATGGGGATCTTCTCCCGGGTGGGGTTCCCCCGGGAGGTCGTCAGTGACAGGGGCACGAACTTTATCTCCAGATATATGAAGTCCCTCTGGCAGCAATGCGGGGTCACCTACAAATTCACGACCCCCTATCACCCGCAAGGAAACGGACTGGTCGAGAGATTCAACCGCACCCTCAAGAGGATGATTATGGGTCTAGAAGAACCCCTTCGACGCCAGTGGGACGTACTACTGCCATGCCTCCTGTTTGCCTATCGGGAGGTCCCGCAGAAGTCCCTCGGCTTCAGCCCCTTTGAACTACTGTACGGACACCCCGTCCGGGGCCCCCTCAGCCTAGTCAAGGAAGGTTGGGAGCAGCCTCCCCAGAAAACGCCCCCGGACATCTACCGGTATCTCCTGGCTCTCCGCAACCAGACCCGGCGGTTCCGAGACACCGCCAAAGCCAACCTCGAGGCCAGTCAGGAGGACATGAAGAGGTGGTACGATCAGCACACGTCCTCCATTGAGTTCGAACCTGGACAACAGGTCTGGGTGATGTCCCCGGTTGAGCCCTGTGCCCTCCAAGACAGATGGTCCGGGCCCTTCAAGGTAATCGAACGCAAGGGGCCCGTCACCTATTTAATCGACATGGAGACTGCCCGGAACCCCCTACGGGTCCTCCATGCCAACAGGCTCAAACCCCATTTTGTGCGATCCGAACTCAGCCTCCTAATGGCTACCGATACTGGGACAGAAGAAGACTCCGAACCCCTTCCGGACTTACTGAGGGCCTTCGAGCAGGATGGCTCAGTGGAAGGGGTCCAGCTCTCCGAGGCCCTGTCCCCGGAGCAACGCCAAGACTGCCAAACGCTCCTGAGGCAGTTCGCCTCCCTGTTCTCCCTCACCCCCGGAGTCACCCCCTGGTGCCTCCACGATGTGGACACCGGGGACAGCCCTCCTATTCGACACCGAGCATACCGCGTACCAGACCGGGTACGAGCCTGCATCCAGACCGAGGTGTCCAAGATGCTGACCCTAGGAGTGATCGAACCCTCAGACAGTCCCTGGGCGAGCCCAGTCGTCCTGGTTCCCAAGGCAGCTGCCCCGGGCGTCGCCCCTGAGCTCCGGTTCTGCGTGGACTATCGAGGGCTGAATGCAGTTACCCGGACCGACGCTCATCCCATCCCCCGGGCAGACGAGCTAATTGACCGGATGGGGGCCGCCCGCTACCTGAGCATCTTCGACTTAACAGCGGGCTACTGGCAGATCGGCCTCACCCCTAGGGCCCAAGAACGATCCGCCTTCTCTACCCCAGACGGGCACTACCACTTTAAAGTCATGCCCTTCGGCATGAAAAACGCCCCGGCAACGTTCCAACGGCTGGTAAACCAGGTACTGGCGGGCCTGGAAGACTTCAGCGCCGCCTACCTGGACGACATTGCTGTGTACAGCCACCAGTGGACCGACCACCTCCGCCACCTGCGGGAGGTTCTACTCGCCCTCCAGCAAGCCGGGCTCACCATCAAGGCCAGCAAGTGCCAAGTTGGCCAAGGGTCCGTGACCTACCTGGGACACCAAGTGGGAAGCGGGCTGGTGGCCCCTCTCCAACTCAAGATTGCTGCCATCCAGGCCTGGCAACCCCCTACGAGCCAAACGGAGGTCCGGGCCTTCCTGGGGCTCACCGGATACTACCGGCGGTTCGTGAAGGACTATGGCAGCATCGTGGGGCCCCTCACAGAGCTCACCTCCAAAAAGAGCCCCAAAACCGTCAACTGGACCCCGGGCTGCCAATCAGCCTTCGAGAAGCTAAAGACCGCCATGTGCACGGCCCCCGTGCTCCAGGCTCCCGACTACAGCCGGGAATTCATTGTGCAGACGGACGCCTCCGATCATGGTGTAGGGGCCGTCCTCTCCCAACTCAACGCCGAAGGGGTCGACCATCCGGTGGTCTTCATCAGCAGACGCCTCTTGCCCCGAGAACAGCGCTGGAGCACCATTGAGAGGGAGGCCTTCGCCGTAGTCTGGGCACTCAAGAAGCTCCGGCCATACCTCTTCGGCACCCACTTCCGGGTGCAAACAGACCACCGACCCCTGCAATGGCTGATGCAAATGCGGGGGGAGAACCCGAAGCTGTTGCGCTGGTCCATCTCCCTGCAGGCGATGGACTTCACGGTGGAACATCGTCCAGGCCAGGACCACGCCAACGCCGACGGCCTGTCACGCTTTTTCCGCCTCAGCGAGGAGAGTCCCCAGGAAGATGGCTGACTCTCCCCGCCTTCAGCTGGGGGGGACGCATGTTGGACAGGCCGCATGTTCGAGCTGTACCCCCTCCCCGCAATGGGACCAGGACCCTGGCTCTCCCTGCATCCCCAGCCAGAGTCCACCAACGACCACCCGAAGTACCCTGCAATCCCTCCACTACAAGACACCAGCTCCGGACCCCGCTGGCCCGGGTCACCATCTACCCCACGACATCGACCCGGCCGCCATCTTGGGGCGCTGCAGCACGAGGCCGCGTGGCCTCAACTCGACCCTCACCCTGGGCCCGGCCGGGCCCGACATCGAGGCACCAACCTGCCCCCAGGAGGCAGAGTGACCACTTGGCGAGTCAATGGGAGAAGGAATCGTCAACGGCTCTCCTCCACCAGGTGTCGATCACCCCAGGCCGCCTGGGCGCTGGCTCCACCCCCCTGCTGGGTGTCTGGACTCCCTCATCCCGGACCTCCCGGCCCCCAGGCGCGAGGGTCCGGACATCAAAGGGGACCAGACCTATAACTGGGGCAGGACCAGACCAGGAAGGCAGTTGTATCCTGGAGTCGAGAGACCCGAGAAGAACTCATCCATCTTGGCCTGCTGGCGCTGCCGCGGCCCTCTGCCTCGTGAAACCATCGTCTTGGCCTGCTGGCGCTGCCGCGGCCCTCTGCCTCGTGAAACCATCGTCTTGGCCTGCTGGCGCTGCCGCGGCCCTCTGCCTCGTGAAACCATCGTCTTGGCCTGCTGGCGCTGCCGCGGCCCTCTGCCTCGTGAAACCATCGTCTTGGCCTGCTGGCGCTGCCGCGGCCCTCTGCCTCGTGAAACCATCGTCTTGGCCTGCTGGCGCTGCCGCGGCCCTCTGCCTCGTGAAACCATCTTGGCCTGCTGGCGCTGCCGCGGCCCTCTGCTTTAGGAGACTATCACCTTGGCCTGCTGGCGCTGCCGCGGCCCGATCCACAGACCCTCCAGCTCGAGGATTGTGAGCTCGCCTTTTACCACCACCTGTACCGACCCGGTACTAAGACTGTCCTGCTACCCCCTTTCACTACAGAGACTAGAAGTGAGAGGACCCCCGGGTCCAAGTTATCCTGTATCGCTGATATCCTTGCCTTAAGAACCTTATATAAAGCCTTGAACTCGACTTGGTGTGGTGCCTGTTTGTGGGGAGGGAGGGTACTTGTCTGTACGATCGCCGGAGACGGTCCCCCTCGGGGATCTCTCCCTCGGTATCCGGCCGACCCTCAGGGTCCCCGTCTAACAGGGAGGACCAAGCAGGTGTCTTGAACACAAAGAGCATATTATGCTGAACGAATCAGTGGTGATCCCATCCTCTTAGGACCACCCCAAGCACAGTTATTATGGGCAAAAATACAATCCCAACCAAAGGTCCTGCAAAGCATTATGGGATGAGATTAGCAGTGGGCAGTGAATATTATAGTATCCAATATCAAAATAATTCTACAAATAGCTGCAGTTCAACTAGTTGTTACTAGGTGTCCCTCGCGAGTCAAATGACCGTCCTGCCTGGCTCAGAGACGGTGACCGTCCTGCCTGGCTCAGAGACGGTCGCTCCCCAGGCTCCCTGGCATTGAATATAGCGCTTCTCTGCTCCTAACTGCATAAACTTCATAGCGCTTCACTGATCCTGGCTGCTCTGACATCATAGCGCTTCACTGCTCCTGGCCGCATTGGTATCGTAGCGCTTCACTATTGTATAGCGTTTTTGAAACCATTTGTAGAATTTATACAGTGCCTCGTGTATTAGCCTAGCATTATATCGCATAGCCCACTGTGCATACTTTGAGGGGGATTTTGCTTTGTTTCGCTTTGTTTACTGCTCCCACCATTTTGTTGTTCTACCTCCCAGCCCCTCTCTCCACCCCGCCTCCCAGCGGCCCCTCCCTCGCTCCGCCCCCTCCCACTTCCCTCTTATGCCACAACAATCGACGCGCAGCGATCGCGCCCTATGCGCGCCGAAGGTGCGCCAAAGGTAAGCCCGTCTACGCCCGTCCGCGCCTGGACCGCGCCCAGCGCTATACCCCCTGGCCCCCGCAAACCCATCACCTCCCGCATCAAATACGACGCCGCAACCCTCACTGCCCTCAACCCCGGCCGTGCACCAAACTGCCACCAAGCCGCCCCAGGACACATCCATGAACCCTTCACATGCCACTCCTGCAAGTTCGACTGCACCAAGACCCACACCAAATCCATAAACCCCAAACAGAGCCCCGACACTACCCACCTAAAATGCATCCTTCTCAACACCCGTTCAGTTCACAAACACGCCATCGACCTTTGGAATCTACTCGACACCATTTCTCCCGACGTCGCCTTCCTAACAGAAACCTGGATGAATGCCTCATCAGCTCCAAACATCACCATAGCCATCCCGGAAGGCTACAAGATCATCCGAAAGGACCGCACCAACCAAACAGGAGGAGGCATCGCCATCATCCATAGGAACTCCATCCGCATCGCGACCAGCTCAGACGTCAACCTCGCTATCGCCGAACACGTTAACTTCCAAATCCACACCGACCCCAAGACCACACTCAGAGGCACACTCCTCTACAGGCCACCAGGACCCCGTACACAATTCAGTGAAGACATCACTGACTTCATCACCCCACACGCCCTCCCCTCCGAGGACTACATTCTACTGGGAGACCTCAATTTCCACCTGGAAAAGAGCAACGACATTAACACCACCACCCTTCTGGACAATCTCGCCAATCTCGGACTCAAACAACTTGTAAACACACCCACCCACTACGCAGAACACACACTCGACCCTATCTTCACCTCCAGCAAGCATATCTCCTTCAATCACACCACAGCTCTTCATTGGACGGACCACAGCTGCGTCCACTTCACTACAAAAAGACCACGATCCACAACCACCCTCAACCAACTCTGCGAAGAAACTGGAACAAAATCACCATTGACCAGATCTCCACATCGCTTCTTCAAAACCCCCCTACCTATTCGTCGAACCCTAACCAAGCAGCCATCAACCTTACACAATGGCTAACCCACAGCGCCGACAGCCTAGCACCCTTGAAAAAACATCAAATCAAGCTAGGCAGCAAAAACGCCCCCTGGTTCAACGATGACCTCAAGAAATCCAAGAAACTCTGTCGTTCCCTTGAGAAAGCCTGGAAAAAAGACCCAAACACTATCACCAGAGACGCCTTCAAAAACGCCACCCGCAAACACCACCAACTAATCCAAACTACCAAGAAATCAGCATTCAAAGACCGACTAGATAACAACGCACACAACAGCAAGGAACTATTCAACATCGTCAAAGAATTTACCAACCCCACCGCCAGCACCAACGACATCACTCCCTCTCAAGTCCTTTGCGACTCCCTAGCTTCATTCTTCCATGACAAAATCGCCGACATCATAACAGCTTCGACAACCAACCCGAAGACCATCCCACCCCACCCACCCCCGAACCTAAACCCCCCTCGAACATCCTTTATGACTGGAACCCAATCACCACCGATGACACAATTCGCCTGATGAACTCCATCCACTCAGGATCCCCAACAGACCCATGTCCCCACCACATCTTCAACAATGCAGACTCCATCATCGCACCCCACCTCCGAGACGTCATCAACTGCTCCCTCAACTCCGCTACCTTTCCCGGAAAGCTGGAAACACGCCGAACTCAGCGCCCTTCTGAAAAAACCCACAGCAGACCCCACCGAACTCAAAAACTACCGCCCCATCTCGCTCCTCCCATTCCCAGCCAAAGTCATCGAAAAAGCCGTCAACAATCAGCTCGCCGCCTTCCTCGAAACCAACAAATCCCTCGACTCCTCACAGTCCGGCTTCCGAGCCAAACACAGCACCGAAACCGCCCTCATCGCAGCAACAGATGACATTCGAACACTTCTGGACAACGGAGACACAGTCGCCCTCATCCTCCTTGACCTCTCTGCAGCCTTCGACACAGTCTGTCATAGCACCCTTATACAACGCCTCAACAACATCGGAATTCAAGGAAAAGCATTGGACTGGATCACCTCGTTCCTCGCTGGAAGAACTCAGAGAGTCCGCCTCCCACCTTTTAAGTCAGAGGCCACCGAAGTCATCTGCGGCGTTCCCAAGGATCTTCTCTCAGCCCTACCCTCTTCAACGTCTACATGAGCCCCCTCGCAACCATCGCACGTAAACACAACCTCAACATCATCTCCTACGCTGATGACACTCAACTGATCCTCTCACTCACCAAAGACCCAAACACCGCCAAAACCAACCTACACGAAGGGATGAAAGAAGTAGCCGAATGGATGAAGCACAGCCGTCTTAAACTGAACTCGGACAAAACGGAAGTCCTCATCTTAGGTACTTCCCCTTCCACCTGGGACGACTCTTGGTGGCCAGCTGCCCTAGGAAAAGCACCCATACCGACGGACCACGCACGGAACCTGGGCGTCATCCTGGACTCCTCACTCTCGATGACCAGACAAGTCAACGCCGTTTCATCATCATGCTTCAACATCCTACGCATGCTCAAAAAAACATTCCGCTGGATCCCCACTAAAACTAGAAAAATGGTCACTCACGCACTGATCACAAGCCGAATGGATTATGGAAACACCCTGTACGCCGGTACCACCGCAAAACTTCAGAAAAAACTCCAACGCATCCAAAACGCCTCAGCCAGACTCATACTAGACATCCCTCGCAAAGACCACATTCCCGGTCACCTGAAAGACCTCCACTGGCTCCCCGTCAATAAGAGGATAACATTCCGTCTCCTCACCCACGCACACAAAGCCCTCTACGAACTTGGACCCGAATGCCTCAACACGCGCCTATCCTTCTACATCCCCACCCGCCAGCTGCGCTCGTCCACCCAAGCCCTCGCCGCTGTTCCGCGCATCCACAAAACCACAATGGGGGGAAGATCCTTCTCCTACTTAGCGGCAAAAACCTGGAACTCCCTTCCCATCCACCTCCGCCTTACTCAAAACCACCTAGTCTTCAGAAAACAGCTTAAAACTTGGATATTCGATAAGTAATTCTCCCCCCTTCCTCAAGCGCCTTGAGACCCCCTGGGTATGTAGTGCGCTATATAAATACTGACTTGACTTGACTTGAAATGCAAAAGGGTGCACAGTCAAAATATCGAGTCAACAATGTCGATTTGCACTAATATCGAGTCGAATCGAAGGTAAGAAATATCGATGTTCTAAATATCGTTGTCTAAAAAATCGATTTGAATGTATATTCATTAATATCGAGATAAGTAATGTCGATGATAGAAATATCGACATATATAATGTCAAAATGTCAAAATATCGACATTTTTAAATATATGTTTCTAATATATTAATAATAAAAAATGTTATATAAATGTGCTATAATATTTAATTATAATATAAATTATTTATATAAAGTATTATAAATTTTAGGAGCGGGATGTTGGGTTTATAGGGGATAAGGGTGGGGAGTGTATTAAAAATATAAATATTAAAAATATAAATGTTAAAAAATATGTTAGAGAAATTAGAATGCGAAATTAAATATTAGAAATTCGAAATATGAAAATAGAAATTATATAAAAATTTTAGCAGCGGGATGTTGGGTTTATAGGGGATAAGGGTGGGGAGTGTATGAAAAATATAAATAAAAATAAATAATTTATCAAATAAATTTTTATAAAATAGATTTCGAAATTTAAAATTTGAAATCTGAAAATTTAATTTTTAAATCTGAAATTTGAAATTAGAAAATTATTTTAAAATTCTGCAGCGGGATGTTGGGTTTATAGGGGATAAGGGTGGGGAGTGTATGAAAAATATAAAATAAAATATTTATTTTAGGAAATAAATTTATATAAAATAGATTTTGAAATTTTAATTTTGAAATATGAAATTTTAAATTTGACATCTGAAATTAGAAAATTTTAAAATATTTTAGCAGCGGGATGTTGGGTTTTTAGGGGATAAGGGTGGAGAGTGTATGAAAAATATAAAATAAAATATTTTTTTGGGGAAATAAATTTATATAAAATAGATTTCAAAATTGTTATTTTGAAATATGAAATTTTAAATTTTAAATCTAAAATTTGAAATTAGAAAATTTTAAAATATTTTAGCAGCGGGATGTTGGGTTTTTAGGGGATAAGGGTGGGGAGTGTATGAAAAATATAAAATAAAATATTTTTTTAGGAAATACATTTATATAAAATAGATTTCGAAATTTTAAATTTGAAATATGAAATTTTACATTTTAAATATGAAATGTTAAATTAAAAAATTGAAAAAAAAGTAAGACATTTATTTAATTTGGGTTTTGGGGTACAGGAGTATTTTTAGGTTTCAGGGCTAGGTTTGGGTTTTGGGGTAGAGGGGTATTTTTAGTTTTCAGGGCTAGGTTTGGGTTCTGGGGTAGAGGGGTATTTTTAGGTTTCAGGGCTAGGTTTGGGTTTTGGGGTAGAGGGGTATTGTTAGTTTTCAGGGCTAGGTTTGGGTTTTGGGGTAGAGGGGTATTGTTAGTTTTCAGGGCTAGGTTTGGGTTTTAGGGTACAGGGGTATTTTTAGGTTTCAGGGCTAGGTTTGAGTTTTGGGGTAGAGGGGTATGTTTAGTTTTCAGGGCTAGGTTTGGGTTTTGGGGTAGAGGGGTATCTTTAGGTTTCAGGGCTAGGTTTGGGTTTTGGGATACAGGGGTATTTTTAGGTTTCAGGGCTAAGTTTGGATTTTGGGTTAGAGGGGTATTTTTAGGTTTCAGGGCTAGGTTTGGGTTTTGGGGTAGAGGGGTATTTTTAGGTTTCAGGGCTAGGTTTGGGTTTTGGGGTAGAGGGGTATTTTTAGTTTTCAGGCGTAGGTTTGGGTTTTGGGGTAGAGGGGTAGAGGGGTATTTTTAGGTTTCAGGGCTAGGTTTGGGTTTTGGGGTAGAGGGGTATTGTTAGTTTTCAGGGCTAGGTTTGGGTTTTGGGGTAGAGGGGTTTCTTTAGGTTTCAGGGCTAGGTTTGGGTTTTGGGGTACAGGGGTATTTTTAGGTGTTAGACATAGGTTGAGTGTCCAGCATATATCCTAATTAAATGTAGATAGCAGTTGGCATAGTAAATTAAATAGGTTCTGTGTACAGCAACTACCCTAATTAAATGTATATTTGAGTTACAATTGTTAATTTGATAGTTTAAGTGTTTATTATTAATAATAAAATGTTTTATTTTGGATTTGGAAAAGTAAATGTTTAATGTTAAGTGTCCAGTATCGATTTTAATAAATTGTATATTTATGTGTGAATAGTAAATTGATAGTAATAGTTTATTATATATGTAAAATAATTATAAAAATATGTATATATTGTAAACATTTTTACAAATTTATATATTGGTTTTAATTATTTAATATTGGGTAGTAGATAAAAATGACACAGTTTTAAACACATTTTTTCTTTATTTGTTCATATAGTAATTAAAGCAAATAATACATGTATAAAAAATTATTTTATACAATTTAAACACAATAATATATCTAATTTAGCACCAATTTCTTTTTTATTTCGATATCTTTGCAGTAATTTACATTTGTGGTATATGTAAATTATATAGTAAAACATAAAACATTGAACATTATACAATATAGAGTATATACATTTTAAGAGAAATTACAATACATCACAATTGTTAATAAATGATATAGTAATATTTTTGTTACATATACATGTGAACTTCAATATATGTTATATATGTAGATATATTTGGAATTAACAACATTGATAATATTTATAGTTCATATCATACAATGTATATTTTACAAACATGTTAAATTATAATATCTGTTATATATTTTTAATTTATTAATATATTTTAGAGATATATAGTTATTTAATAGTATAATTTTAATATATTTAATGTGTATAATGTTTATATAAACTGTAAGAATGATTTTGAAAAGTCGATATTTAGGTAATGTCGATATTATTGATGTCTATATTTTGGTAATCGATGTTTTTGAATAGTGGTATGTATATTAATGATTGTCGATATTTTGTATTTCGATATAAGTGTAATCGAAATTAGTGTACTCGAGATTTTTGTATATCGATATAGTGAGATCGATGTTTTAGTAAATTTATAAATAAGTATAGGATGTCGATGTAATTGTAATCTATATTTAAGACACGATATTTGTGTAGGTCGATTTTAGTGAAATCGAAATTTTGTCAGAGATTCATGCAAAAGCATTGAATCAAGCTACAGTTCCACTAGTCGTTACTAGATGTCACTCACAAGTCAAATGCAAAAGCGTTGACCCCCTTCTTGGCAAAACTATTTAATAATCTCAAACAGGGAGGTTGTGTTCCCCCAAGCTTCAAGGAGTCCATACTGGTTAGTTTTGTTAAGAAGGGGAAAAACAGTAAGGATGTCAACTCATACAGGCCAATTAGTCTTCTTAAGGCTGATTTTAAAATATTAATGAAAGTCTGGGCACAACGTGTTACCCCCATTGCTCAGGCACTAATCCATTGTGATCAGACTGTGTTCATTGAAGCAAGGTCGATGTCCACTAATACCGGGTTTTTAATTCAGGCCCTTGACTATGCGACTAATAATAAAATACCCACTCTTATTACCATGGTCGACACCGAGAAAGCATTCAACTTGGTCAACTGGAACACGCTTTTTTTTTGGTCCAGGAAAATTTGGCATCCCGGTCCAAATTTCAAGTATGTTGAGAAACATCTATCAAGGTGCCCAAGCCCGGGTTATAGTTAACGGTGACTCAATAGGGGTAGTGGAAATAAACCACGGAACTAGACAAGTTTGTCTGGTATCGCCTCTACTTTTTACTTTTTTCATCGAACCCTTGGCTATAAGAATCCGTGGAAACCCCCAGATTGGAGCTCCAGTTGAAGGGATGGCCAAGTTGAAACTTTTCGGGGACGATATAATTATATACTTTTGCCGGACAAGCAGAACTTGGAAGAAGTTCTTCTAGAATTTAGTCAATTTGAACAAATAGGAGGCTACAAAATAAATCAAAATAAAACAGAGAGTTTAATACTTAATGCGGACTGTAATTTTTTTACCCCCTAATTTAAAAATCCAAGCACTGAAAGAAGGACCGATAAGATATCTGGGTATCTACGTTTCTAATCAAATAGAACAATTATTTATTCTGAATTACCTAGCCATGCGAAATAAAATTAAAACCCTACTGGACAAGTGGACCCTTCTACCTTTGACTTTGATTGGCCATGTAGCACTCTTAAAAATTCACCCTGGACGTAGTTCGCGAAGTAGCGCTACGCGTAGCTACGCGAAGTGCACTTCACACTACGCGAACTGCGTAGTACCCTGTTCGCACTGTGCAAGATGCCGTTTTCAATGATTGCACAGTGCGGACAAGCATCCGGCACTGTGCAATCATTGAAAACGGCATCTTGCACAGTGGGAGCTGTAGTTTTCTGCCGCTCGAGTAGATTTTTACTCGAGCTGCAGCTTTCTCAACGCGTACTGGTAGTTTCTCATCGCGAGCGGTAGCGAGCATATGCGACCACTCGCAATGAGAAACCTGACCTTCCCGCGTTGAGAATCTCGCCGGGAGGTTTATTTTCCATGCTCGCAATCTGCAACTTGATGGTGCTGATCGCGAACGAGGGAAAAGTCTCGCCGGGATGTCATTTTGCTTGCTCGCGGTCGCCAACTTGATGTTGAGGACCGCGAGCAAGCAAAAAATGACCGCTGCACTACGCTACGCATGTTTGCACTGTGCTGCGTGCAGTTCGCGTAGTGCGAAGTAGCGCAAACTTCGCAAACTATGCGAGCGTAGCATAGTACTTTGCCCAGGGTTATTAAAAATGTCTATTCTTCTTCTATTAAAATTTATTTTTACAAATGTACCCTTCAAAATTAATTCCAAATATTTTAAAGAAATTGACTCAATATTTAGAAAATATTCAAACTTATTACGAGGCAGCTATATTAGACCTCACAGCACGTCTACTGGAACCTAATGATCAGCTGGACATATACTTTTTTGAAAGAATGATTCATGAGTCCGGTACACAAATTTCAATCTTCTTAAAAACACCAAATTACCTAAAAAGTCCCACTACAAGACAATTTGTGATTATTCTGATAGATTGCAATCCTTTTTTAAACAAGCGGACTCTTCAGGGATTATTTTTCTGAAGTTAGAGGAATGTAAGGTTTTCGGTCTGCAAATTCACTCCAGTCGGCTTAAGAAATGGAAGGATAGTGGCTTCAAGGACCTGGGCCATTTTATAATCTCCAAGAAAGTGATCTCTTGAGATGAGGTTTTAAGTAGATTCGGTAATCGAATTAAGCCAGGGTGTCTGGAGTACTTGCAGATCGTAAATTTTAGAAAAAAATACAATCTACTGTCAAGTGGTGTGCCAATTAATCAGGTTAATGCCCTATATAAAGCTAAATTAAAGGGGGTAGAAAATTGGTCCTCCTTGTTGATAAAACGCAAGGCACTCCCCCTGGTTGAGGAATTCTTGGGAAAAACAACTCGGGAAACTAACTGCACCTTCTCTCACCAGGAATGGCAGTCTAGAGCCCAGGTAGGAAGCGAGGCCCTGAGAGCAGCCAACTTTAAAAGAATGGCCTTTTTGTAACGGTGGCTGGCTTATTACACCCCGAAAAGGTTAAATAAGCACCATGGGGAAGTGGACAAAAAATGTTTTTGATGCCAGTCTCACAGTGAGGGAGACTGGCTTCATGTATTTTTTACATTTCCAAAGCTTGAAGTTTTTTGGAGCAAGATCTTCTCGGCAATAAGCCAGGCTATTAAAAAGAAGCTTAACCCCGAGGCAGAAGTGGCTCTTTTCGGTTTTCTAAAGTAAGGTCAGATCTGACCAAAGCCGAAGAGGTGTGCATTACAATCTGCTCCACAGTAGCTCATTCTTTAATTCTCCAAAACTGGAGATCTGAAGAGGTACAATCTTATCCTAAATGGGTAAATAAAATGCAAAGGACAAGGAGATTTGAAGAAGCAAATGCTAAACGGGTTGGGGCAACAAAAAACTTTACAGCGGTTTGGACGTTTTTTGACAATTGGGATATATGGACAAAAATCTAGCACTTTAGCACATTGCACTTTAGGTCCTTATAGTTGAAAGTTTGGAAATGTTTTTGTCAATGGGGATATATTGACAAAAATCTAGCACCCTAGCACATTGCACTTTAGGCCCTTATATTTAAGGGGAAGTATGATTGCACTGTAATGATGCCAGTTTTGCACAGTTAGAAGGTTTTAAACATCTATTAATGGATTTCTGTTTTCATTGTTTATTTAATGGCATGCAATGATCATGAGAAGAAGTGTCTTTATTTCTGTTGTAAATTTGAGAATGTAATACCATTACAACTGATGGTATCTATCCACAAGTCACTTTAGGGTCTTATAGCAATGGGAGGGTGCAGTTGTTCCTTGATGCTGTTTTTCAAATATGACTTTTGACTGGTGGGAGGCTCTTATCGTATTTGGAAAAAAACAATACAAGGTTAGAGTTCGTCAATTCAATGCACTTTAATGTAAATAGTGTCCCTAATTATCTTTATGTTTATTAAGAGGCAGTCTGTATTTGAAGCACTTTAATAATGTAGGGGGAAATTCCTTTTAGTGTTTAAAGGCCAGACTATTAGGTAGTTTTACATGAATATATGGTTTTGCTGGACTTATGTGGTATTTTTTTTAATATGTCGATTAATTTGGGTATGTTCATCCATGTTTTATGAGTTTCAGTTGACAATTGAACAAGAATGTGTATCAGCATAAAGAGCGGATAGGTTTTTTATTCCTGATGACCAGTTTTTTTTTGTAATGTTGTTGTCTTTTGCTCTGCTCTGCAAAAATAAAATAAAAAAATGTAAAAGTCTCTCCCACGATGCATATGCTTATGTCCCTGTGTGTCAGAAACCGAATAGAAATAATGCACCAATCCATTGCTTTGTCCGAGAGGAAGAATTAAAACAAGCATTGGCAAAGCCATTAGGTAGCACCTATGTGATCGCTATTGGCTTTGCCAATGTCTTTAGAGCATGTTGTACAGCAGTGTGGCTGATGTTCATCATGGCTAAAGGTTAGTGGTGTAGAGTAGAGTGGAATAGTGGAGAGTGGAGTAAAGTGGTGTAGTGTACAGTGACACTGAGTGGAGTGACGTAGAGTGTAGAGGAATAGAGAAGAGTATAGCAGAGGGGAGGGGAGGGAAGTGGAGTGGACTGGAGTGGCAAAGAGTGGCAAGGAGTGCCATACAGTGGAGTGGCAAAGAGTGGAGTGGAATAGAGTAGAGTGGCATAAAATAGAGTGGCGTAGAGTGAAGTGGTGCAGACTGGCATACAGTAGAGTGACACAAAGTGGAGTGGCTTACAGTAAAGTAATAGAGTGGAGTGACATGGAGGGGTATAGAGTAAAGTTTGTAGAGTGGAGTGGATTAGAGTGTTGTGTTGTGGAGTAGGGTGCCATAGAGTAGAGTGGCCTATAGTTGAGTGTTGTAGAGTAGAGTGGCACAGAGTAGAGTAGAGTGGCATGTAGAATGGCGGAGTAGACTAGCTTAGGTGGCATAAATTAGTATGGCGTAGAATGGACTGGAGTAGAGTGGCATACAGTGGAGTTGAGTAGAGTAGGTAGAGTGGAGTAAAGTGGAGTAGCAGTAGAATGGTGAAAAGTGGTGTAAAGTGGCATAGAGTTAAATGGAGTTGCGTAGACTAGAGTGGCAAAGAGTAGAGTGGCTTAGAGAAGAATTGTGTATTGCAGATTTGCATAGAGTAGAGTGGTATAGAGTAGAGTTGCGTAGAGTAGAATAGTGCAGAGTGGCATGGGGCAGAGAGACGTGGTGCAGAAGAGCATTGAGTAGAGTGGCGTAGAGTAGAGTGACGTGGACTAGAGTAGAGTGGCATAGAGTGGAGTAGCTTATAGTGGCATAAAGTGGCATAGAGCAGAGTTGTGCAGAGTTGAGTCGCAAAGAGTAGAGTGGCGTAGACTGGAATTGTGTGGAGTGGAGCAGCGTGGAGTGGCTTAGAGTACAGTGACAAAGAGTGCTGCGTCGTAGAGTGGATTGGCAAAGTGTGGAGTGGTGTAGAGTGGCATAGAATAGAGAAGCATAGAGTAGAGTGGCATAGAGTGGCGTTGAGTGCCGTATTGTGGGACTGTTTTGAGAGGAGTGGTGTGGAGTGGCGTAGAATGGAGTGGAGTGGAGTAGGGTGGAGTGTCATAGAGTGGAGTGGTGTTGAGAAGAGTGCTGTGGAGTAGAGGAGAATAGCATAGTATAGAGTGACAGAGTACATGGATGTTGAGTAAAGTGGCATAAAGATGAGTGGCATAGAGTGGAGTAGAATGGAATAGAATGGCATAGAGTGGAGTGGAGTGACATACATTGGTGTAGAGTAGAGTAGCATAGAGCAGAGTGGAATTGAGTGAAGTGCCATAGACCGATGAAGAGAAGCGTGGTATAGAGTAGCATAGAGTGAGAAGCACTGGAGTGGAGTAGAGTGGAGCAGGAGCGAAGTGACGTTGTGTGAAGTGGTGTAGCATATAGTGTTGTGGAGTGGAATAGAGTAGAGTGGTGTGGTGTGGTGTAGAGTGGAGTTTGGTAGAGTAGAGTGGCATAGAGTAGAGTGGCACAGAGTGCCATAAAGTGGCATTGTGTTGAGAGGAGTGGCGCAGAGTGGAGCAGCATAAGGTGGAGTGGCATGGAGTGATGTGGAATGTAGTGGCGTAGAGTAGAGTGGCGTAGAGTAGAATAGTGCAGTGTGGCATAGTGCAGAGTGACATGGTGCAGAGGAGCATGGAGTAGAGTGGCGTGGAGTAGAGAGGCGGAGTAGAGTGACATGTACTAGAGTGGATTGGCATAGAGAGAAGTGATGTAGAGTAAAGTGGCATAAAGTAGAGTGGCATAGAGTGGAGTAGAATGGCATTGAGTGGAGTGGAGCGGCGTACATTGGTATACAGTAACATAGAGCTGAGTGGAATTGAGTGAAGTGGCATGGACTGATGAAGAGTGGAGTGGCACAGAGTAGTACAGAGTGAGAAGCAGTGGAGTAGAGTGGCATAAAATGAAATTACATGGAGTAGAATGGAGTGACAGTAGAGTGGCGTGGAGTGGAGTGGTGTGAAGTGATATAGAGGGGACTGGCATAGAGTTGAGTGGTGTAGAGTAAAGTGGCATAGAGTAGAGTGACGTAGAATAGAGTGGTCCAGTGTAGAGTGGCATATAATGGCATTATGTGAAGTGAAGTGGCATGGAGTGGCATAGGGTACAGTGGCATAGAGTGGAGGGGTGTAGAGTGGATTGACTGTGAGTGGAGTGGTGTAACATAGAGTGGTGTGAAGTGCAGTGACATAGAGAAGAGTGGTGTGGCATAGAGTGGTGTGGCATAGAGTGCTGTAAAGTGGCATTGTGTTGAGAGGATTGGTGTGGAGTGGTGCAGAATGGAGTGGAGTGGTGTAGGGTGGAGTGGCATAGAATGGCATGGAGTGGAGTGACATAGAGTGGAGTGGCATAGGGTAGAGTGGGGTAGAGGAGTGTGGAAAAGACTATAGTAGAATAGAGTGGCGTAGTATGCAGTGACGTAAAGTACAGTGCCGCAGAGTAGTGTGGAGTAAAGTGCAATAGAGTGGCCTAGAGTGGATTGGTGAAGAGTAGAGTGGCATAGAGTAGAGCAGCATAGAGTGAGGAGCAGTGGAGTAGAATAGTGCAGAGTGGCATGGAGTGGAGTGGAGTGGCATGGAATAGTATGGAGATGCATAGTATAGTGGTGTGGTGTGGTGTGAAGTGGAATAGAGTAAAGTGGTGTAGAGTAGAGTGGTGTAAGTGGAGTACCAAACAGTGGTATAGAGTGTGGTGAAACGGCATACAGAAGAGTGCATAGAGTGTACTGACGTAGAGTGCTGTAGGGCTGAGTGGCATAGAGTTAAGTGGCATAGAGTTGTGATGAGTGCCATAAAGTGCCATTGTGTTAAGAGGAGTGGCGTGCAGCAGTGTAGAATTGAGTGGAGTGGCACAGAGCTGTCTGGAGTGAGTGACAAACACTGGAGTGCCATTCAGTAGAGTGGCATAGAGTGGTATGGAGAAGAGTGACATGAAGTAGAGTAGAGTGAGGTAGTATAGAGTGATGTAGTGTACAGTGATGTACAGTGGAGTGGCCAAAACATGAGTGGCATAGAATTGAGCAGAGTGGAATAGAGTAGCGTAGAGTGGAGTGGAGTGCCATACAGTAGCATGGAGTAGAGTGTCATAGAGAGGAGTGGAGTTGAGTAGAATAGTATAGAGTATAGTTGTGAAGAGTAGAGTGGCATAGAGTGAGTAGCAATGATGAAGAATGGAGCAGAGCGGGGTGAAGTAGAGTGGCATGGGGTAGAAAGGAGTGGGATAGATTTGAGTGGCACGGAGTGCTGTGAAGTGGCATAGAGTGTACTGGCATCATGTTGAGTGGTGTAGAGTAGAGTGCCATATAGTAAAGTGGCATAGACTAGAGTGGCATAAGTAGAGTGATGTGGAATGGCATATACAAGAATGCATAGAGTATAGTGACATAGAGTGGCATAGGGCAGGGTGGCATAGAGTGGGGTGGAGTGGTGTACAGTGGTATGCAGTAGAGTGGTGTGGAGTAGACTGGAGTGGAGTGGAGAGGCATAGTGTAGAATGGATTTGGATGGAGTAGAGAGCATTGAGAGTGGCGTAGAGTGCGGTAGAGTGGAGTGGAGTCCAATGAAGTGGAGTCCAGTGAAGTGGAGTGAAGAAAACTGGAGTCAAGTGGAGTGGCGTAAACTGGCATGAAGTGGAGTAGAGTGAAATGGAGTGGTTTAGAGTGGAATGGGGTAGTGTAGAGTAAAGTAGCAAAGACTGGCATAGAGTACGATGGCATTGAGTAGAGTGGCATAGTAAAGATTGGCATAGAGTGGCATTGTGTGAAGTAAAGTGGCATGCAGTGCGGTAGAATAGAGTAATGTAGATTGAAGTGGCATAGAGTAGAGTGGTGTAGAATGGCATGGAGTGGCGTAGAGTAGAGTGGCTCGAAATGGTGTAGAGCAGAGTTGTGTTGAGTGGAATGGAGTGGAGTGGTGTAGAGTGGAGTGGAGTAGAGTAGAGTGGAGTAGAGTGGTCTAGAGTACAGACAGTGGTGAAGGGTATCGTGGAGTGGCATGGAGTGGAATGGATTGGCATAGAATAGAGTGCCAAAGAGTAGAGTGCCAAAGAGTACTGTGGTGTATCATAGAATGGAATAGAGTTGAGTGGCATAGAGCAGAGTGGTGGACAGTGGCATGGCACAGAGTGGCGTGACATAGAGTGACATGGAGTAGAGTGGCATACAGTAGAGTGGCATATGGTAGATGGATGTGGACTAGAGTGGAGTGGCATAGAGAGTCATAGAGTAGAGTGGTGTAGAGTAGCATAAAGAGGCATAGAGTAGAGTGGCACAGAGTAGAGTAGCATAGAGTTGAGTGGTGTAAAGTGGCATTGTCTGGAGTGAATTAGCATGGTGTGGCACAGAGTACAGTGGCATAGACTGAAGTCACGTATAGTGGATTGGCAAAGGGTGGAGTGATGTTGAGTGGAGTAGTGCACACTGGAGTCGCATAGAGCAGAGTGGCATAGAGTTGAGTGGAGTAGAATTGCATAGAGTAGAGTGACATGGAGTGGCGTTGACTGCCATACAGTGGCTTTGGGTTGTGAGGAGTGGCCTGGAGTAGCATAGAATGGAGTGGAGTGGCTTAGGGTGGAGTGACGTAGATTGGTGTGAAGTGACGTAGAGTAGAGTGTTCAAAAATAGAGTGGTGTAGAGTGGTATGGAGAAGTGTGCCATAGAATAGACTGGCATAGTATAGAGTGACGTAGAGTACAGTGACGTGGAGTGGTGGAGAGTAGAGTGGAGTTGAGTGAAGTGGTACAGAGTGGAGTGGGGCAGAGTGTTGTAGAGTAGAGTGCTGTAGATTGGAGTTGAGTGGTTTAAAGTGGAGTGGCATAGAGTGGAGTGATTTAGAGTGGAGTGGCATAGAGTGGCGTGTAGGAGAGTGGAGTGGCATAGAGTAGAATGAAGTGGTGTAGAGTGAAGTGGCATAGAGTAGAGTGGCATAGAATAGAGTGGAGTGCTGTAGAGTGGTGTAGAGTGGAATGGAGTGGCCTAGATGTAGTGGAGTTCTGTAGAGTGGAGTAACGTAGAATAGAGAGGCATAGAGTAGTACAGTTTTGAGTGTTAGTAAATAAAGCATCAATAGAGATGGCCGATAGGGTGATAGCAACATAAATAAGAAGCAATATGCCAGTTGCAAAAGTAGGAAAGCACACTGCACGTCCAGGAATAATGCTGAAATGCTTATAAAAAAATAGTGTATTGCAAAAAGACGAGGTAGAACAAGGATGAGGAAGAACAAATGTAATTGGTCCATGCTCCATCAAACAGCTAACATTAGAAAGAAAAGGAAGCCTAAGGGAGCTAGGCAATCGAAATATTGTGAATAAAAGCAACCAATGATATGTTCTGGCATATGGTATGCTGTGGGCTAGTTGCAAGCCCACTGAATAGTAAACAATGCATCTTGCAGCACAATGTATGGACTGGGTAGACTAGACCTAAAAAGGAAAAAAGAGAATGAGTGCATGTGTGTCTGTGTGAGTGTGCATATGTGTGTAAAAGAGAATCAAAGAAGCAGTGTGTGTGGATGTTTTCCTCTGAGTTTTGTATTTCTGATTTACTATAGGACTTCCACTCGACTTGCATTCTGTATACTTAATATACATGTTGTAAATTGAGTTGTAATACTACCTTTCATGGAATTGTGAGGCGACGATTGTAAGAAATGTAGATGATGGGATAATGTGACAAACAAAAAACAAAGATTGAGAAAAAAAGAAGTTAATGGAAGACGTTTAAGAGAGAGAGAGAGAGAGAGAGAAAGGGAGAAAGAATAATACAAACAAAAAACAAGGAGAAAGATGATATAAAGTGTGTGTGCATGAGCGAAATGGCGCAGAAGAGAGAAATTGGGTGATTGAGTTTGTATTTATATCCGAGAAAGGGTGTGAGAGAACAGGCTTGTGTGTGAGTGAGACAGAGGGGGCAGGGCACAAGTCGCGGGTACACGCGGGTGGACATCGTCCACACACTATTTTAACTGGGTGGATGCCGTCCACCCTGCCAAGAAGTTAAGAAGTTGGGCCCAGTGAAAGATATGCTGAATGCGTCCCGGTGTAATTTGCAAACACCGGGACACATTCAGCAGGCCTACACGTTGTTGTTTGCTTTCGATCGTAAAAATGTGCAGGCGGGAGGGGGCTTTCTTAGTTCAGAATCCTACTTCGCCAATAACAAAAGACACACAATTGATGGACGGAATGCAGAACAAATCAAAACATGTACCCCCCCAGTCAAGAGATCGGGGTTAAATCCATCATTCTTTTGCGCACCATGCCACCCCAGTTTAGACCTGGGCATATGCAATTTAGTCTTGACCCTGTGCCTCATGGGAACAGTCCAGCCCGAACTGCCAAGCCAGGTACTCCCTGGACCGGAAATAAGCTTCCTAGGACCGGTTTGGGGTTTCACCCTTCATCGGCTATGATAGCTTGAATCCAGTGGCACAGTGAGCCCTGGACCCACGTCTTGGCATACCCGGCGCATTTAGGGTGAGGAAGCAAAAGACAGACAATTGATAGACGGAATGCAGAACAAATCAAAACATTCACCCCTAGTGAAGAGATCTGGGTTAAATCCATCATTATTTTGCTCTCCATGCCACCCCTGTTTAGACCTGGCCATATGCAAATCAGTCTTGAGCCTGTGCCTCATGGGAACAGTCCAGCCCAAACTGCCAAGCCAGGTCCTCCCTGGACCGGAAACAAAAATCCTAGGACTGGTTTCAGTCTTTTCAAAGGCCGAATCTGAGGGGTCATCAAGCCTCCTTTTGTTGGAGTCTCCCAGCTGACAGAAGTCAGGAGCCTAACACGTAGAAGTAAATGCAGCAGAAGGGAAACGAAGGCTCACACCTTGTTAGCACTTCACACATATGTAAGAGAGGCAGCTTTTCCTTTTGTTCAGTCCCTGTTTTAGGAGATATGCATGCACTGTAAGAATGTCAAATGTTTTGGTCTTTCCCAGTATTTCCACAAAATAAATAGCATTTATATAGTGCTTACTACCCCGGAGGAGGCGTTGCAATAATTTAAATATAACAATTTTTTCTTCTAAAGAACTATGGTAGAGGAAGTTTACGCTGACAAAAGGCATCATTGTTTTATGTGTAGCTTACAAAAGTGTGAATCTTCTGCCTAAATCAGAAGGGTTTCCCTGTATACTTGAATTGTGCTCCAACAGACTCAGGATAGACATGTTAACATATCTGTGAGGGCTTAAGATCTGATGTCACTTCTTATGATGCCACTTCCTGTGATTTCACGCGCTGGGAGGTGGCACGCTGTATTGTCATGCAGCGTGATGTCACGTGTCGTAATGTCACTTGCATACTGATTAACTAAGTTAGTCTCCCACTTCCTTTTTAGGTCTCGACTTTGGTTTGTCGAGATTTCTACTAAGCGATCCAAAAAGTCTGCCAAGGGCAGATTACCCACAGTTCATGTGAGAAAGGCGCGTGCACAAAATAGCCACGTCACATACCACCATTGTCTGCCTCGCATCAGATTTCAAAGGAATACGCTCCGCTCCCCCGCCTCCCCCACAGCAATGCCGAGAGCTTGTTTAAGCTTGTAAGCTAAACGGGAAAGGCACTCCCCCAGGCCACTTTTATTTAGTCCAGCGCGAGTTCCTGTCTTCCTAACTTATCTCTCTGCAATTCACTGGCACTTTTAGAGAGCTGAAAGTTATCTGTACCGTCGAAGCAATTTCAGATAAAATAAGCTGTGTTTATTGTATGGGAACAAGGGTTCATTAATTACAAAAAAATGTGTAGCATTCTTTCTCTCTGCTTCGGCATTTTCTGCAGTTCCAGTCGAGATCCCCGGTCACATATATTATTTATCGATTTTAGTAAATTTCTTGTCTGCAGCAAAAGAGACGTAAGCTTGAACATATTATCCTGTTTGTGCCAGAGCCTGTACAAGAGTCATCTTGAGAAACGGAGGCTGGCCGTGCTTTCAATTTATTTCACAGACCATTTAGCGGAGTAGAGCCTTGCACTGTCTGAGTGGGTGACATTTTCAGATATAAAAACCACTTGTGATTTATTTGCAATGAGTCTCTAGGTTTTTGTCTGCATTTTCAGATGGATTTACAGAGCGCAATTAAAATACTAGAAAACCTAGTTGTTTCGTATCTGTAAGCACCTCTTTGTGCAATCGTTAACACGTAGTTGAAAATACCACCATTAGGACACACTCATTGTTTGCTGGCTAAGCCTTCTTTCCTCATCAAACAAACGGGTGACCTGTCCGCCATGCGATAAACCATATGTTGGGAGGCGGTGAACCGCTGGGAGCCCCGCAAGAGCCGCCCTTCCCATGCGAGTTAGTTACACATGGCAATTCTGTCCCCATCTCCAGGGAAGGCTTTTACGGGAGCAGGCTACAGCGCCTCTGGGGCTTCTGTGCGCATGAGTTGGGAAGAGATGCAGCGAGTACAAGGGACATATTTAGAAGAAGGCCTTTCTCCCGCTCTGCTTTTTGTACATAGGCGTTATCAAGAAGAAAGTCCGACTGCGGAAGCCTGGAGCTGTTTTGCTTCTGTGTGTGCTGTGTGCGGTATACTTCCTGAATCTGTCTCCGTTTAACACACTTGTATATGGTAAACTTGGATAACACAGTGAGTTAAACAGCGATGGCTCCGGACATTCTGGCTGCAACCCCCAGGGACAGAGGTGGCCACAGCGGCTTCACAGGCTTACCCCCTGCCATGACAAACTTTCAGCCGCCTGGTACTTTTCGCCTGTACATTCAGATCCCTTGGTATTGTTTCTAAGGAGGAACACAACTCTACAATGTTAATTAAATGCATTTAAAAACACCATTTCAGCACCTTAGGCAGAGTGCATCGGAGAGTGCATTTTGCATCTGGACATATGCAGTAGCCTGCTGGCTAATTGGTGCGTTCCCCATCGGAACGCCCCTTTCGCCATCTCTGTAGTTAGGCACTCCCATTGTGAGACCGATTGGCAAATCTGCCATTTTCACTTACTTTCCAACAATATACACACAACACACACACAAAAGAAAAAAAAACACATTTCAATACAAAAACACACACATACACAACACACAACCAAAAAAATAGAACTACAACTCCACAATAGCAAATACACACACACAAACTCACACCCCCACACACTCACAACACCTCACCCTCACACCCCCTTACCCTCACACCCCCTCAACCCCACATCCCCCTCACCCTCACACACCCTCTCACCCTCACACCCCCTCACCTTCACACTCCCTGCCTACCACTGCTGTACGCCACAAACTGCTGCATGCCTCACACTGCTGCACGTCTCACACTGCTGCATTACTCATACTACTGCATAACTCACAATGCTGTATGCATCACACTGCTGCCCGCCTCACACTGCTGCATGCCTCACACTGCTGCATTACTCACACTGCTGCATGCCACACACTGCTGAACGCCTCACACTGCTGCACGCCTCACACTGCTGCACACCTCGCACACTGCTGCATTACTCACACTGCTGCATGTTGCACACTGCTGCACGACACACTGCTGCACGCCTCACACTATGCACGCTGCACACTGCTGCATTACTCACACTGCTGCATGCATCACACTTCTGCAAGCCTCACACTACTGCACGCCTCACACTGCTGCACGCTTCACACTGCTGCACGCCTCACACTGCTGCACGCAAAACACTGCTGCACGCCACACACTGCTGCTTGCCACACACTGATGCACGCCTCACACTGCTGCATGCCTCACACTGCTGCACGCCACACACTGCTGCACGCCACACACTGCTGCACGCCACACACTACTGCACGCATCACACTACTGCACGCCTCACACTTCTGCACCAATGTCTTAGCGTGCGCTGCATCTCTTCTCCCGTACTATTCTGTTGATCTCTTCCACCGCCTCCTTCTCTAGCTCCCTGTTCTCTTCTTCTCCCGTACTATTCTGTTGATCTCTTCCACCGCCTCCTTCTCTAGCTCCCTGTTCTCTTTTATTCTCCCGTGCCGTCCTGCTGTTCTATTCCACCCGCCTCCTTCTTTAACTCCCTGTGCTCTTCACCTGTAATATTCTGCTGCTCTCTTCCACACCACCTCCTTTAACTCCATGTTCTCCTGTGCTGATCTGCTGCTCTCTCCACCCACAAATGTATGTAGTTGAGCTTATATAGCGCACAGCTACGGCGCGGCGCTTGCTTAGGGAACGCTTCCTTATATTCCCCTGTGAGATAGCAGGGTATCCACAAGGTGAAAGTCAGGCATCCCGCCGCGAGGGGCCGTTGTGGAGATTAAGCAAGCTGTTGCCCAGAGTCGCAGTGTGTGAACCCGTGAGTCGAGGAGGCACCGGGGCGAGAATTATCAAGTCCGTGGAATTTTTAGCCCAAGACCCGCTGGGGCGGGGAATTGAACCCTGGTCCAGGACCGATCTCAGATTCCGGGTTTGCCGCCTCTAACCCCTGAGCCACACTTCTCCACACAAAGATGTTAATATTTCACTTCTGTTCTTGGATTTTCCTAACAATAAAAGACACTGAACATAACATTCACAAAAGTTATTTACTAAAGTTTAAGCTATTGCCATTATAAATTATAATAACTTTTATTTAAAATGAAATTATTTTTTTAAATAAAACAATTTTTAATTGTAATATCAATACATCTAAATCACGTAAATACAAAACATGTTGCATTAGAAATGCTATAGGTGTCACATTTGCAAAAGATAAAAGTATTGACCTTGTAAATAACAAAGCTATTAATTTCGCTATTTTCTAAACCAACACATACATAAAAAAAAGTGTCTTTAAAATAACCAATAGCTCAAACTTTACTATTGCGAGACCTATTTTACTTGTGCCCTGAGAGGGGGACAGAATCAGAGACACAAATGTCAAGAAGGAGGGTCAGAAGCTGAGTAACGGGAATAAAACGCACACAATCGAGACAACGAAAGTAATGAAGAGAGCAGAACAGAGAACATGAGAGGGTGCCTGAGTTAGAGGCATAGAAAGAGAGAGAGAGATAGACAAATATTTCAAAGTAGAGGAAATTAATACGCGTTAGGTAGACATAAAAGAATATAATCAGTGATAGACAACATAGGCGTCCAGATAGCCTGCTTCCATTCCAACATTTCACTTGTGCACATAAAGCAAGAATGAGCGGAGACAAAACATCTTACAGCTATGGAAAACAGTCCAGCATTAAATTATTAGAGGACTGGGCCGCAGCCCTGTTTTCCCATACGAACGCGGCAGATAAAACCAGTCATAAATTCATTCATCTACACCCACTTTGCATATCTGAGCTGAGCAGCATTTCACTGATGTTCGGCCAGACTTTGAAGTCTCTCGTGTCTCGCTGCTGGAATCTGACCAGCCGCTTTCCAGACCATGTAATGCACCACAGACCCTCACTTTGACTCCCAGCCCCAGTATGCATTCCAGATGCCGATCGTCTCATTGCTTGCACATTTCCTTCTTTCTTCAGTTTAGCAACAAAGATAATTCCTGAATAAACCAACGTTTGCGTTTCAGTCTGACAACAGGCACCTACCCCGTGCCTCCCGCCCCTTGGGTGGCGAGGGTGTGCTGGTTGACTCGTTCTAGCATTTGCTGAAGTGTTTCCATAATGTTTGCTTAACTCGCCCGCTCGTGACGGACTGAGGGTTCCGGGAGCGGCGGTGCTCCGGTGTCCCCGGTGCTGCAGCCGCGAATGCAGATGTCTCATCAAAGAGTTCCCGCTGCTCTGCCAATGTGTCTTACTCTCCTTGACACAGCAAAACAACTAAAGGGGTGTGAAGAGGCCAGTGACAGCCCTCTCCGGCGATCATCCACGCCTCTTCTGATAGGAAAATGAAAAGTAAATACATTACAGCGCCAAATGGCCGGCTTTTGGCTGCACTCGGGGAAGAGATCACAAGCTGCTTAACGAAGTCCACCACATGGTTTTTGGAAGTCAAATAATCCGTTCGAGATAAGGAGGTAACAGAGCGCCAGCCATCATGTCACTCGGGTGATAACGGGGAGACAGTAGACACACTTACCCTGAAGGGAAATGATCTGTCCACGTCGAGAGGGTGATCAGCTGGAGTCACAGCTGGGGCTAGTGAAGTAGAACTGCACTGACCTCAGGCAAAGTAGGGGAACTTCAAACCTCATAAAGTAAGAAATTCACCTGAATTAGATTGACTACATAGGCACCCAACCCTAGTGGAGATCACACAAAAAAAATCCAGGTGATTACGGCTCAGTGACACCCACCAACAGTCCCCCAGGAATACATTACCAAAGAGCACTCCCAGACGAATAGCACAATATATACATGGGCATTGACCCACAAATATGATCAGTTGCACTCAGGGTCAGAATGGCCTTTTATTCCACTGGGCATTTCCCCCGTGAGTTGGAGGCCTGGTTTGAAAGCCCCAGCCCGCTCCTGATGGCTCTGTGAAGCTCGCCAGCCCATCTCTCTAAGATTAATTGTAGCTGGCACGGGGAGGCTTCAAAAGAGAGAGAAAGAGAGAGAAAGAGAGGGAGGAGGAAAGCTACAGAGAAAGTAATTAGCGAGGGAGGAGAGAAAGAGAGAGATGGATTGATGGATGGATGGATCAGGCCCGGCTCCAGGAATTTTTATTTGGGTGGGCCAAGGGTGCATTTGGGTGGGCCACTGGGGCTTGATTTGTCGCATATATTTCTGGGCAGGCCTGCTTCAGAGCCCTCCTTTATCTCTTTTTAGTCTTGCAAGGCCCAGTAAAACGCACTCTTTTCCAAATCTCTTTCTAAATATTATCACTCTCAAAAAGTGCTTTTTCCATGTAATGTTTCTTTGATGGGAAGAGGAGGTTTATGAGGTGGGGGTATCAGGCAAGTGACACTTCTCGGACTCCCTCTGTGCGAGCCTTCAGGGAGAATCCCTCTTCATTACTACCTCCACCTGACCCCAGACTCTGCAACATACTCCCTTACAGTCTTGAATATCCACTACTCCTCTCCAGTGCACCTTATCTCACAGCTGACTTTGGGCCCCAGCCCCATATCAGGCACCATCGGGCTCCACTTTCATTTGGCCCGGTAAAAACATTCACCCCTCCTTTTTTATCACCACACAGTTACCAAGGACTAGTCGAAGGGGGCACCGAATGCGTTTTTACCTAGGGCCTTCTCTGAGTAAAGACCAGCTCTGCACACAGAGGACACATGAGCCACTACTATCCATGTGCATTGTGCCACGTTTAACAACAACACCTCTGTCCTACGGATTCCTTTGCATCTTACCACAATGGGTACTATTATTTACCGCCACGCACCTACCAATTATCACACTCCCCTGGACTGCAAGGCAACATGGCTGCAAACAGATTCAAACATATACCACAACCACTGCAGATCCCAGCATCATGACAAGAACACAAATATTTTCAAAGTGAAGGTGCTGAGTAATATATGGCTTATTTTTGTTCAGTGACTGGCCCTTCAATACAGAAGGCCTGGTTTATAGCTTGGCGGACAGATACTCCACGCAAACCCTGACAGATAACCCGCCCACCTTACTACAAGTTCCATAAGACACAATGCACTTGTAATAAGATGGATGGCGTCTCCGTCATGTTTGTAATGGAGTAACCCGTGCACCAAAATCTAAATTAGCCCAAAATGCTCAACATATTCTTCAGTGAAATCCTGGCATCTTTAGATAGACTAGATTGTGGATCGTTTTGACTATGAGTAAAGGTGTTGGACATATGAGAGGGCTAAAAAAGACAAGAAAAACACTACAAAGGAAGACACAAAAGGTATACTAAGGCCATCACAGGGATTTTGACATTTAACATGATTTTAATACTTTGGTGCCTTATGTTTATATTTAACCTTTGTCCTAAACTGTCATAAAAAATGGAAAAAAATCCTACCAATCCTAAAGTAAAGCCTCAATGTTATTAAAAACTAGAGCTCAATAATATTTGTTAGGCTTTACTTTATTGAATCACAACAGAATTACACTTCCCATGGACACTAGGGAGGGCAAAGATCCTAATGGGATTACTGTTTCAAACACCAATCAGTAGTCAAAAGAATCCATAGGGATATCTTCTGCAGGAAATTACACTTCTGTTGAAACTTTAGAAAGAAAATATCAACAGTGGTAACATATGGCCAGAGGCTTCAAAGGGTTTTGCCCATTCTGTGTCTATGGAAAAATATGTTTATGCATATGGCCCATAGTTTTAAACATCAATCAACAGACAAAAGTATTGATAAGAATTTCCTCTGCAGTCATCAAGTCCTCTCTTCTGGTGATGCAGATTTAAATAATGCAAAACCTTAGATTGAACCAAACATTGCCAGGAATCGAAACAAGGAGAGCCAATCCATTTTAGCTCCAATCCTAGTTAACATACCGAAGCAGCAAAATCTAGCACTGTGATTAAAGAAACAAAAATATGAATCTATAGGCTAAATAACATCAAACACCTAGAAAACAGATAATGCACTGGATAAAATCAAGACTTTCCGTTACACTGTTTAAGAAAATCCGAACTGTATCACAAGACCTGTGACATTGTCAGGCTCATCTTGGTCACCCCCGGTAGATTTCTCTTGGCCCCGCAGGCACAGCAGATATGCCAACTGACCATTTGGTGCGGGAAAACAGACGTGTCCCACAAACCTCTCCCGACATAACTAGTAAGGATCCACGTTAGGTACAGACAAACCTGACTAGAGGCAACAAGGATATTTTTCTGGATACCCTTCAGTTTGTCCCCTGAGTGGGCACAATCAAAACATCTGCACATGAATTGTTTAGAAACTTTTATTAGAAGCTAAACTAACACAGAGTATATGTAAAAGAATGGTAGCAAATATCACAATTTTAGTGGCAATACAGAATAAGGAGGATGTATGTATTATGAGGAGATAAAAACAAAAATGGGAGAAGTCACAGCTGGACTATGAGCGTGATTTAAGTCCTTGGGAAAAAGTACAACAGTGATGTTATCCTCGTTAATTGAGAGCGGGACAGAGCTTTGCTTTTAGAAAGCTCAGGTGTCAAGATTGTGGCAGGATCACTGTGCATCTGGCACCTCTAGAATGACTGTTCTCGTATAGAGTGCTATACCTAACACTGCTGTTCTTGGATGTACATGCACAAGTCTAAAATCCCTTTCCGTAAAAGATGAATTTCCTCCTACAGACGGACAAGGACTATTTTATAAGCGTCATCAGCAACCACGATCAGGATCAGAAGAGATCGATCTGCTGGTTTTGCTGAAACTGAGCTGCCTGCAGTTTATACATTAACTCAGAGAATCTACAAGTTAGTGTATAAATTGCAGACAGTGCAACTTAGAAACATGAACAAACAGCCACTGCTCTGTGTTTCCAAGTATGTGCGGCAGAAAGCAAAATTTTAACAAAAATAGGTGCATGGAACCATTCATAGCCTGCATACTGAAGTTGAACATGTTCATGACAATGCTTGATATAAATTAATTCTTTGTGATCCTTTATTTAATGACATATTAAAGTTCATTAAACGCTTACATGAAAATTATGTTAGTAGTGTAACATTTATTTATTTAGTTTTACATTTATTTTATTGATCTTTTTGTTGCGTATTCAACAGGCAATGCAACAATGACAAGAAGCTCTCTGGAGCCTATGCCTGGTCATCACAGCAGAGGCACATAGATCCCCTTGATAGCAGTGAGAAGTTGGCCTGGCACATGATGTCCACTATTCTAGTGGGCACCTTGCACCAGTCCAAACAACCCTTATTGATGGTAGGTTTAAGACAACCTTTATAGAAAGCTATCCTAGTGGTAGCTGTGGAGAGCAGCCTTCAGGCTAAGTCTCGAAGGAATGTAAAGCAGCTTGTTTTACCAGTCTATAATCTCTTGAATAATCAAATGAAAGTACACCACACAAGGTATACCAAATATATATGTATTTATTATAAACACAACCCCTTTAGTCTCTTTATGAGGCTGGAGGCCAAAGTACAATAAAAGAACTTTAAATAGCACACAATAAATAGCACAGTATACATTATGCCCTAGGGGCCTCACACACCATATACTAAAATAGTGGTATAAGAACGACGTGAGGGATAGAAGTGTGGCCTAGGGCCTGTAGAACCGCTGGGGCAACCAGGAACCACCCAAGGTAGGGATGCAGGAGACCCACGGGAGACGCGTGCAGTGTCTAAACACAGCCGCAAATCACCATTTACTTCTATGGAGGAAATACAAGTTATAATTTTAAAGATTTAGGACACTTGGGAGTGAACTACGATGAACCCCTTTTAGACTTAGACACTTCGAGAGTCAAGACCCATGGGAGCACCAGAATACTCGTGTTACCTTACCCAGGGAAGCCGGGTGCATAGGTGTCTTTTGGTGTCGGGTTTCGTTGTTGATTCCAATGGAGAGCTGCGAAGAAGTGCTGCAGGCGACCAGAGGAAAAGTGTCCGGGTGGATCCAAGGGTGGATCGGAGATCTGAAGAACCTGAAAGCAGAGGGTACAGAGTCTGGGTCACTAGCCAGGGACCAGGATGGCAACAGGAAGATGCCAGCCGATGTCGGGTGCTTTAAGGTGAAGTAGGTGAAGCTTGACTCTTTAGCCACGAAGACCAGGAGGCGTCAATGACAACCAGGAGCTGGATTCGAGCTGTCCCAGTCGAGTACTGCAGTGTCGGTATCCGGATTAGACCCAACAAGCCTTGGCAACAGCAACCCATTCAAGAAAACAAGATTGGCTTTGGTGCAAACCAGCAAGATCTGAGGGACTCACCCTTTGGAGGAGAGTCAGGGCACATCTGGAGCAACCAGAAAAGCTCAAGAAACATAGGATTGTTCTTCATGGGGACCCACTAGCTAATGAACTAGAGATCGCAACGGAGCCTCAAGCTGTGGTGAAGAAAGGGGACTCATGGAACACTCGTGGAGTGCAGGCCTCTCAGCTTCAGTGCAAAAGGTGCTCGGGGCAGGGTCAAAAAATAGCCCAATGCACAGCTTCAGGAAACTTTGGGAAGTAGGTGCAGTTTCAAAATTGCAGGATGTCCAAGAGTTCTGGTCCCACGTCTCTCGTGATAGCTACCGGTCTCAGCTCTGCTGGGGACTCGTGTCAGTCTCAGAGATGTCTGGAAGACCATGTCCTGTGTCACAGATTCTTCTGGATCCGGCAGGAACCTTAAAAATGCAGACCAGAAAGATGCTTTTCGGTGCCTGTTTGAACAGGGAGGTCACTCCTTGACCCCAAGGGAGATTTCTTCCGTCTTCCAGTCGATGTGGAATGTCACAGGTCCAAGATTTTTTCTTCAGAGTTTCGTCCAGGGTAATCTAAAGTCCTAGTGACTGGGTTCCTATACTCATACTAAGTTTAGGGGTTGAACTAACTCTAGGGTCCCACCTATGGGAGGACCTGGGGAGGGGGTGGTTACACCCCTTCCCCTTTGTCCAGTTTCGCGCCAGAGCTGGGGATGAGTGCCCCAGCAACGGTTTGAACTGGGAAATGCATGGAGCACCTTGTGTGCTCCAGGCAGTGTCTGAAAAGCATTCACTGAATGCAACCCACCCTGCCCCAATACACAGCCTGTCTGGGGAGGTGCTGGCACCTCCCTGGACAGGAAACCTATTGTCCAGGTCTCCCCTGCCGGAGCTTCCTCCAGCAGCAGGAGATCAGACTCATGTCTGTGACAGCAGCATCTATTTTGTGATGCTGAGGCTCTTTAAAACTATCACCGGGTATACCAGTGTGTACATGTCTTCTCCCTCTGGAAGGGTGGAATGCTACCCCCGCTGCCAGAACTGGCGGGGGGGGGGTAGTATTCCAAAGCGTTAGACACCAAACACGACATGTTTTGATAAAGCTAAACCAAAGTTAGCATTAACCGCGAGGATTATAATGCACTTAAGACTATAAGGTATGGCTTTATCATAGAACAGCTATAAGGAAGGATTTCCGAAAGCTGCAGAGGGGCTCAGCTCATGCTAGGGCACCCTCTCAAACAAAACCAAGCACTCTGCCTTCAGGATTGTCAAGGCCTGCCATAGGAGTGACTTATAGGTTAATATGTGTCTATATATATATAGGTAGATATAGGTATACTATATCTAAGTAAGGGGGGCTTACACCACCTTACCCAGGCTGCAAGTGCAGACCTGTGGTGCCATTTTGGAAGGCTTCCCAGGTGTGGCATAATACATGCTTCAGCCCCTGGTAGGCCTCTGGGGTATCTATGCCCTTGGTACCAAAGGTACAATATACAAGGGGCTCACAAGGTAACTCAGAAACCAATCTGGTGTGTACCTAAAGTATATGCAATCAATTTAGAGAGAGAACAGCTAGGCTGTGGTCCTGATTAGCAGGGCCACAGCCAGACTAAAGTAAAACAAAACAGTGAAACACAGCAAAAAGTGGGGGTAACCATAGGAAGCAGACCCCACTCTTCTACAATAGCTATTCCATTTTCACCATATTTTAGTTCACTTATTACGGCAACCCCTGCTTTCATAAACCACTGTCTCCACCAGCATGTACCAATCCATATTTCTCTTCCAGTCACTTAGCTAAGGCACCAGTACAGCCCTTCATATCCTTGTGATGTTGCTCTTTCCCACCATAAATCCCAGCGTCACCTATATCTAGTCCATTCTAGTGAGTTCAGTCTCTCCCCATATATTTAAGAGACAACACTTCGCAGAAGTGTCTCTGTGGCTCCCACAAATGTAATTTAAGCAAGATACCACTGATTGCTAGTAGCTTGGAATCACAGGGAAAACCCACAGCATATGGAAACATGTGCCCAACTGGCCACCTTGTCTATTGCAGAGCACTGACGTCACTCTGCCCATTTGTACCATCATAGTGCATCCATAGTAACAATGATGCAAGATCTTTACTGAACCAGGTGGAACCTCCATTTTATAGCCACCTTTCTAGGAGATGCCAAGGCATAAGGCAATTCATTGTCTTCTAATCCCTCTAGATCTCGCTTCCAGTGTTCCCTCAGACGAGTCAGGGTATCTGGGGAATTATTAATCAATTTCTGATGGATGAGGGCGATGGCTTTTTATTGGCATGTGGTCATCTAGTAGCCTATGTTCAACCGGCAATGGGTCAGGTAGCTCCCTGCTCTTCAGCAGAGCCCCCTGCAGTGTGTGTCTAATTTGAAAATACCGGAAGGTTTTGTTTGGTGCTAGCCGATATTCGCTCTGTAGGTCTGCGAACGGATTACTCCTCCCTGCTTCCCCTTGTCTCCCACCGTAGATATTCCTATCGGGTTCCCTTTAGTAAACCCTTTTAGAGTTGCTAGTGTGCTCAATTGAGCAGTGTCTCACAAAGGTGTCCCTAGTGATCCTTGTGCTGGCTTTTCAAATAAGCATGAAACAGCAGTATGCATGGTTGCAGACGTGATACCACACATGCATCTTCACAATGGCCCCACCTGCCATACAGGGTCACCGACTTAATACCACAGATGGGCTATGGCTCAATGGGCAAGGCAGCAATCTTCACAACTACTCAACCTGGCATATGGGGTTGCTGACTTAGGACTGCACACGGGTGGTGACCAGTTCGGCGCAGCAACGTTCACGGCTCACTTCACGGCGGCCCACCTCTGGCATACAAGGATCACTGACTTTTCCCTGCACATGGCTAATGACCCAATCATTGCAGCAGCCATATCCTCACACCTCGCTTTTGGGATCCACTTACCTGGATCCCCCCCTGTACCTCACTCCCTCCAATGCTCTCCCACACAGGGCATACAGCTCTCTGCAAGCAGGCAGGCACTAGTGCTGCATGTTCCAAGGGCAGATGGTTTGGATTCCCAGGATGATGTCCCCTCACACAGCTGGGAGGCTAGCAGGCCTGGGCCACAAGTCCTGGTCAAAGGCAGAAATCTTGCAGAGCTACCCCCCACCGCACAGCCTGACCGGCTGCTTGAGAGTTGATAATTTCTGGGGTCTCAAGATCCCGTTCTTATATTTCATTTCATACTCTTAAACTTTGATGTTTATGTTGGGGCTCTGATTCCTTTTGAAGTGCTCTCCCTTCTGTTCTTTCTTCCTCAAGAAAGCAGTATGTCAGCAGGAGCAACTCCAAATCTGATAGCACCACCACAACATATGCCATGGGATTGTCAAGAGATTCACACCTGGATGTCAACCTTAGTGATATGTGCATCTAAAGATTTCCCCAGGGCTTCAGCCCTACTCTTTGTGATTTTCTAATCAGCCCCATCTCCTTCCTTGGGTGTGCTCAGTCCCATTCCCAGGGACCTATCTCTAAATCAAAGAGCAACCTTTGAATTGGGGAAGCGGAAGTAACTCCTTTGGGAATCACCCTTTTTCCATCCCCAGACTCTCTAGTTAGAAGGGCAGCCTAACTGGCCATGCACAGCAGGGGGAAGGAGGAACTGCTGTGCACTGCAGAAGAAAAAAAAAATCCTCCACTTGGTTACATTTTTATCTTTGCTTTTGCTTACTTTATTTTTTGTAATATGAAATTCTTCCTGACTACACTGGACGCAATGCACATGGCAGAACTATACAAAAAGAAATGACAGTCAATAAAGTACCATGCTGCTCTGTTAATGCTTGTCAGAAAATACCAGGATATCGAGTGTACAAAACTCTATTCTTGGTAGATGCTGAGTCACCTGAACAAGGGAATTTGTTGGCGACCCCCATGGTAAAATTACTGCACACTTCTGCTTTACAAAAATGGAGTGGATAAGCTGCCATAGTCCTATTTATTTTTGCAGTTTTATTCATTTTCATGGGCACTGGGAGATTAAGTGACTTGCCCAGAATCTCAGGATCTTAACTCCAGACCCAAACCTGATTCCTCAGTTCCAAGGCCTTCATGCCATGTCCTCTCCCCCTCCCTCGCCATGTCACCCACCATGCACATGAGCAAACCCGATGCAAGCCACACGCATGATAGGGTGCGTGATGTCACTTCTAATGCCCATGTGACACCTGTTTGGGGCACGCGTGTACAGTGGAAGCTTGCACAGCTGGTGTCCAGAGGGTACCCATTCCCTGTGCCCCAGTGACGTTTGAGAAGAGCTTTCATTCTACAAAACATGAAATGAGTTGTACTGTTGGCGCTTGACATATCTTGTGGGTCAAAACTAATGTGCAAACACAACTGACAAAGCAAAATTCTTCCTGTCATCACTTCGTGTATCACCTTACATTCTGTGCTATTCGCTATGCTCTGTGCACAAGCACACTGTATATTTTTGCCTCTGGGCGAGCATGCTATCCCGGCTGTTCGTTATGTGTCTGTTGTGCAGTCAGAAACTCAGCCAGGCTGCCGTTGGCCGTAATGTAAGCAAGAAGCAAGCAATATGCCCCCCTGTCCCCATGTCTGCTAAATAAACCCTAGAATTGTGGTGCAGTTGCTGTGGTGAGGGCGAGGGGGGGGTGCTGTTCGGTGTCAACTATGTGACTTTAATGAGGAGATGTGCACATGAGGCATCAGTGTTCTGCCTAAAGCGCTCTGTTTGCGAAAGGCTCTTTACATTAGAACTGAAAGCAGTGCTGTGGATAAAGAAAAGCAACAGCAAGAATAGCAGGCAAATGCAAGACGGCTGTTTTCAAGCACTCGTGCTTGTTCTGGCATCCGCCTTGCGGGAGGGAGCAGTGGCGGCGTGAGAGCCATATAGCGCGCACGTCGCTGTTCGCTCCCGCAAGGTGGATGCCAGCACAAGCACGAGTGTGCTTGAACAGGAGCAGGCCGATTTCAAAAGGTCATCTCCTAGAGCAACGCATGCGCACTGCTTAGGCGAGACCTAAAAAGGACCTATTCACTTCCATTGAACACTACACAATATGCTGCCAGCACTGCTCTCGTGCTGCTTAACTCCTGGCAAAGGTAGTAGCCTTTCACCACTACGAGGGTAGCACTTTGGGTACCAGTACTTGTCCAAAAAGACCACAATCTCTGAAACAGACCTATGTCATGGCACTCACATATGATCCATGTTCGCCCATGACAACAAAAATGACCATTAGGGATCCAGCCATCAGTCATGTTGGGGCACTCAGGGAAGGGGGTGCATTTCCATGCAAAGGACTTTTATTACCAATGAATAGTGAGGGGCTTTAGGCCAAGGTGAATGCACCCAACAAGTTGTAGTATTGGACTTTGAATGGAGACTTCTCCTTTGATTCCAAGCCTTTGTTGGACAAGAAAAGTCTACGGGCTTGATTATGAGTCTGGCGGTCTTTGCTAGACTTGCGGTGGCGCAGTGGTGGCAGTCCTGCAGCCGCCGTATTATGAGGTGGACATTCGGAACCCCACCAGTGCGCTGACTGTGCCAGGGAACTGCGGTTTCCTGGTGGTGGCACAGCGGAAAGGGCAATTTGCAAGGCAGGACCGTCGCTGCACGCTTAGCATATTACGAGTTTGCCCACTGCCAGCCTTTTCATGGCGGTGAGCCCAAAATGAAAAAGCTGGTATTGGGGAAACAAAGGGGAGCCTATAGGGCCCCCATACCCAAGTCGCCATGAGGATGCATTCAGTGGGGCACAGCATGTGCCCCCCTGTTTGCCTGCACCCCAAGTTCCAGCTCGCCATGGACTGCATAGTCCATGCCGTGCTGGAACTGCTTTTACAATCCCATTGCAGTGCCCATTTTCAGGGCACCGCCGTGGAACGGCTAAAGAAAAGTCAGCCAGACACAAGTTGAACTTGTGATCTGGTGGGGCGGCAATGCCCAGCTTTGGCGGTGCTGTACCAGCGCAAAGCTGGAGCAGTACCGCCAAAGTCATAATCAAGCCCTAAATGCTCCTAATGATTTAATATCTCATAAAATCATATCTAAGCTCCCTTAAACCACTGTAAGTCATTCTTATCTTACCAGACTCATCTAATTTATGAGAACATTTGACCACATCACTCCAATCTTCTCTTGAGAGACTTCCTATTGATGCAAGCATTAAAAATATGCTGTCCTATATACAAAGCTATTCATCTAAAAAAGCTGTTATATATCTATTTTTCTTAAGTATTTCAGCCTGAGGAGCAAAGGGTAACTAAAGCTGGAAAACCTAAAACTATAAGAAGCATTGGTATAGCAAATAGTCTTGCCTTTGGGACCTTATGAGTGTTTAACCATGCAACAGTTAATGTTGTTGCACCAAGGATATTGTGCTGCATTACAAAATACTTATAAGGTCCCAAAAGCGAGACCTATTGGCTATGCCAATGCTTGTTAAATCTTCTATTTCTATCCTCTGGTCTTTTCAGTTTGAGATGTTAGAGATACATTGTGTTCAGAGTTGCAGGCATTTGAGGCCCTGGGAGACTACATCATTAGGTGGCATGTTGTTGAGCATAACATAGGGGTGGTTGGAAATCCAAGTTTCACAGCCATGCTCTTTGAGTTATGGGGGTTTGGATTCTATGCTAGCTCTTTACGTCCTCCTCCATGTGGGGAGTTCTCAATTGGGCATTTATCAACGCAGGAATTTTTAGGTTGGGCATTTTACTTGCAATAACAGAGAAGGATATGCTTCGAAAGAGAGTGTGAGTTAATGAGCTACAGAGTGGAGTTATGATCGGGACTGAGAAGCTACAGTAGGTGACTGGCCTGCTATGAATGTTGGTCTGATGACAAGTTGTGTGAAAGTGTTTAGCTGTACTGTTGTCTGTAAAGATGAGGTGAGATTTGTTGGGGATGAGTAGGAATTAAAATGTTTTTGGGGGTGAGGGTTGCACCCTGTGGTTGTTGATTTACAGTGTAAGTTACAGTGTTGGTGTCAGTCAGGTTGAGGATTCAGAGTTATTATTATGTTGTAAGGATGTTGCATTGTAACAAGGTGTATATCCGTGTGTGAAGTGCAGGGTGTGTAGGTCACGTTGGAATTGACTTATGTTCCTAGTAGTTGCTTGTAGCTGGTGTGTAAATGTTATGTATTCTGGTGTTGATTAAGCTACTCCCATGTTGTGCACAGAGAAAAGGTGCAGAGTTGGGTGAAAGTGTACTCAGAAGAAAAATCAAACACCGTCAATGTGAGTAAAAAATTATAGACACTTTTTTAGTGTAAAGAATAGAAGGAGATGTGCTTACCCAATCAGAATGTAGTATTTTTGCACCCCAATGAAGGCCACACCCTCGCGGCTTATTGCAAACTTTCCCTACAATCACTGCTATAGCAGTTGACACCCGGAACAGGCAGTGACAATATACACATCGCGGTGACATGTCCGCCTCACCACTGATGCCCTTTTCAACTGTAGAAATCTTTTCGTAAGGTCGATGTCAAACAGAAAATTCCCTTTCGCACCACCACACTTTCAGAATGTCCTTGGTGCACCAAACCTGACAACATCTGGGCTCTGAACTGCACGCCACCTCCTCAGAAAACTTTACAAGTCAAAGGACGGGGACATGTCCACAGCGAAAGATCCGCACGAGCGCCGCGTTCTTCCCGAGTGGCTGCATCTGCAGACATACTCAGACACAACAGCAAAAGTTTGGAAATGGCAATCTTTCTTCCAGCTTCTCAGTAGGATAAACAGCATGGCATCGCACAGTGTTTCATTTTTACGTCTTTCCCCCGGGAGCAGATTACTAAGGATGGTTAATATTAGCAAGTTTTTCAAGGACCACCTGGGACTGATTTCTCTGGCCGAACAGGTGTGTATTATCTGCACAAGACAGGTGCATGCCTGGAGTTCAGTTAACAGCCTTGAGTGGACTCAGTCTCTGCTGTTTGCAAACGTTCGAGGCAGCCGCAACAGAGAAGCCCTGTGATGGACGCCAAGCCCGCCAAATCAGAGCCAGTGCATGGCTCCAGAGCATCTCAACGCGTCATCAGCCTGGCTATCAGGTAGACAAGGCAGCTGGAAGGGCCCTTCGCTCCGGCCCCGCCTCTGCGGTCATGTGGAGACTGCTGGTTTTAACGTGCTCTGGTGTTCTTGTTGGAAAGCATAAACTCACAATAACAATTTACAGGAATGGTTGGAAAGGTTTACAGAATAGAAAAGAGAAATGGTGCAGGATATGTTACTGTAAAGGAGGGAGAGAGAAAGGGAATGAAAAACCAGCGCGGCCCAGAGCCGCGAAAGTTAAAGAGTAGTAAGGACGAGACACGCACAGCATTTCCCTTGCAGGAGTGAGCAGGGGCACCATCTGCTTGCAAGAGAATTACAAACAGATGTCGCCAAAGCTCGCACCCACAAGGGAAATGCCAAACTTGCACGCGTAGCAATAGAAAACAATACAAAGCGTGCAAGTTTTTGGCCAAAAAAGCTGAGCGATTCCAAGAGGTCCCCTCCTAAGCAGCACATGCGCGCTGCGTAGGCGAGACCTAAAACTACACCCCTACAAAGAATTCTTTCAATGGAGCAGCAACTTTTCAATAAAACACTCTCCCCTACCAGGTAAGAACACGACGCAAGCTATTATTCTTCAGAAAATCACTAAAATATATATTATCTGCCTTCGTCCAGACTAACATTTTCCTTATGAGGGATTCTTTACCTCGTTTCATCTATATTTCTATGTTCTTTTGTGCTTTCTGTAAGGCAAATTCCTCCACCAATGTGCAAAACTAGCTCGTGGTCAGGCACACACTACTTCTCTAAGACATCCCTGTCATCCCCTAAGTAACGCTAGACAGAGACAGTGGGTTACTTCAGGGAATGCGTGTTAGGGATCAACCATACCAATGCAACACATGAAACAAGAAACCACCCAGTATTCAAAGCAATTTAGTAAAATGAAGAAGTATTTTATGATCAAATAAGTTCAAAATGACAAAAATTGGATCAGTCACTTTCAAAGATATAGAGTTTCAACGTAACATATCTGCTAAACACTTCTTTTACACTCTGCCTGGACCGTCAATGAAAGTGCCTGCACACTACTCACAAGTGGCTCAGTTAGCCATCGTCCCACTCTAGGAGCACATCACAGCACTCAGGTCTAGGGATTTTCTGTTCAATTTACCAAATACAGTAAATATATGAAAACGGAGAATTGAGTTCTCTGGGGTGTGGTGTCTATTACTACAAATTAACACCAATAAGACAAATTTGACTGTCTCATCATATTCCTTTCCAGGGGGATGTTGGAGTTTTGAAAACATTTGTAAAATTGTAATATCTTATGTCTTTTTAAGTATACTGTATGTATTTAGAAATATTTTTAATTGTATGTTTTTTTTAACCATTGTGGAATTTTCATTAAATATTTTTGTAAATGCCTTAACATCCTGAATGGAGTGCTACCTTGCTGAGATGTGGTTGATTGTATATGATTGATGTGGATAGTTGTTTGTTGATGCACACTTTAAAGTATCTCTAAAGGGAGAATAGATTTTTTACTTTCGAGGCTGTCTTTTGCCTTCAATCTGGCCGGAGAGGCTGGGTGAGAGTCAGTCGTCATGTGCAGACAGGCACAGGTTAGTTTCCAGACAGCTCCTTTGGTGATGTTGCTTGCTTGTGTCCTCCTGGCAGTCTTCTTTGGTCCTTCTGAGTCTGTCTAAACCAATAACCGGTGCCTACACCTTCACAGGCACAAGTATAGTCTTTTGTGCTGAAACCTGAGCAGTGGAATAACAAAATCTAAGGGACCCTCCTGCACGACAAGGAGAGGGAGCCCCTCACCTATTCTATTAACTGTCTTGCTCACAAATCCTTTGCTCACCACCCATCATCATACCACAATGTTCAGAAAACAATACTGTTAAAAAGAATGTCATACTGTAATGGAAACAGAGTATTCTAAACTATTTCCTCACTACAAAGCCTTTGCACCTAAATTCGTTTTGTTTCCTATAATCTAACTTCGCCACAATCCCACACTGCTTCGCAGATGTGACTATGCATACAGGAGGAATAATTAGAGCATCCACACCCTGAGAGGTACATTGGTAGGCCATTATAGTACCTGGTAGCAGACCATGTATCATTTCGTTGTGGGTTATCTTTGTAAATAAACAAAGCATCCACCATCCCATACTTTGCATAGGAATACCTTTGTAATACCTGCCATAACAGAGCTAGTGCCTCGAATGGCATCTTAACAGATGCAGAGAAATGTCAACAGGATCAGCTTCTTATGTGTAATGTGACAACTTAGGTAGAGAGGAAAGTGCAGTAATTCAAGCCAAATGTGGGCCCCACAATCAGAGCATTAGAGAGTGTTTCTGATCCAGCCAGGAGGGGATGATGGCCTCAAATCTGAATACTTCCAAAGCCAGAATCAGAAGGCCACAGGAGAAGACCAAATAAGTATTTGGTATATATAAAATTGATTGTGTAGTGGCAATCCAGACTCCAAGTCTGTGTATCCAAGTTGTAGGCTTTGAGAGCATTAGAGCACCAAGTGGATGACCAAACTGACGTAGAGCCTCCAAAGACTACAACTTAATTCTTGTCAGTGTTGATTTCAGTAACTGAAAATGGAGAGAGAGGGATGCAGACAGTACATGCTTCATACTGTAAAGTTCTGCTTCACTTCCATTGGTAATAAACATCCCTGCATGGAAGGGCTAGTTTTCTCCCTGTCAGATAAACTAAGTGCTGATAGTTAGAGTCCTACATAACCTGCCCATTTAAAGGTCTGACTAAACTTAAAAGTGTCACTCATCAACCAAGTAGCAAAGGAGGTCATGCAAATACCAAAATGATCTTCGATGAATGGATGACCTGGGGGTCAAGTGCACAGGTAAATGGGCCAAATCATGGGAAATAATAAGGGAGTCTAGAGGTGCAACATAAAAGTTGAAAAGAATAGGGCTGAGAGAAAAGCCTCGAAGGACATCACAGTGAAGATGGCAAACAGCAGATTGGAAAGGAGTAAGTTCCACAACTTAAAAATGGTCTGGTATCTGAGTTGTAGCTGTGGACTGCTTTTGTGGGCATGGTGGCAGATTTGAGATCTATCTGTGCTGTTCAGATACTGCCAGCAGCCTAGTAGGGGCCTGAGGGGCCTTTCTGGAGGCCTGTAGCTGGAGGCAGATGGGCCTCTGCTATTCATGTGGGAGGGATGGGTGGAAAAAGAAGCACGGAGGCTGAATGTGCTTCTTAATGATGGGCTCTTTTATTTTAATATTAGCTTGAAACTGATGACACTAGAGTTTCTTTTGGTAGCCAGACTCTTTTGAGCTGTCTTTCTTCCGTTCTCTTTTAGGGTTCGAGTCTTGTCTCCTCCTCTTGCAGAGAACAAGGGTATCACTTTCTTATTATCAAGCCCTTAATCTTAGTCTCTCTTTTCTTTTTATGGGCCAGGCTTGGACGGCCGGTTGATGATGAGGGAAACAGCTTGGACTATGAGGTAAGTAGGGAGGTTCGTAGTGGTCTCCCTGAGATCTCTTACATTCCACTTACTCCAACTGGGCCAGCGGTGAAATTACCAGTTCCCCACTGGCTGATCCATTAATATAAAAAGCTGAATTAGGCCGGTCTCAGGCACTTTAATGTATGCAAATTGACATGGGGCAAGGGCCTGAGCAGAAGTGAGCTTACTGATATTCAGGTGTGGTTCACCCGTGTGAACTAATCAAAGAGAGCTGCAGCCTTTAATTTTTTTTAAAATCTCAGTATAGTTAAGAAAACAAAAGTTAAGTGTCAGTTTGTTTTTGAGAGATCTTTACAGCTAGCCTGACAGTCCCAAAGGTTCATGTGATCACTGCATGATTATGTTCATCAAAAGGTCGCAGGTTCGGTTCAGTCCCCCATAATGTCAAGGCTATAATAATGTTAACTGCAGTCACAAGCACCAAGTCCTATGTTGAAGTGATGGATATAGTCTGAAGCTTTTTGGGAAGGTTTGTTTCTGCTGGGACTCTAATACTGCATCAAAAGGGTTAAAAGGAGCATCGATTACTATTCTCTCTCAGATTATGGTTTCCCTAATTTGTAATTTTTTGCAAGGTTTTCTGCTCATCTTCTATTGGTGAACTTGGGAACAGCATCTGGATGCAATAACAGAAAACTCACGGCGAGCTACCCACATACTGCTCATGCACAGGACTTTAGTTGACAAGATTTAAACCACATCCTTAATTACATGGATAAATCGTCTTGGCAATAATTCAGCTTCGCTTTTTTGGCCATGGCTCTTTTAGAGGATCCCTCCTCCTTCTTTTCATACTACTGGAAACACTGAAGCACTGTTTTGTGAAAAGGAGCAACCCACAAATGTGGGCCACTGTGTTTTTTTGAGGTGCTCAGGACTATTTTTGATCCCAATACAACCCTGGTAGACAGGGGCCATGACTCATGAGAGGCTAAGCCTTGTGTGAGTCATGCTGTTCAGCAGATTCTCTTCCACTTCCAAGTTTTACATCACATTCACTCTTTCCTGATGGGTTCAGACTTTCAGTGGTGCTCTCTTTTGAAAGAACACACAAGACTTGGCTCTGGTCGCCACAAACTACATACACCCTCCAACCACTTCCTTCTGGTCTGGGATCTGTTTCCTTTTTTCCTGCTCCTGGGCAGATTAACTGTCTTCACAACATGGAGACTGTGATACTCCACACTCAGCCACTCACTCCCTAGTTTAAAGCAGGTTACTCACAGCTAAAACTCTGCAAAATGAGAAGTCAGTTCAAGCCTTTTAAAAATATCCCAACATTTAACAGTTAAAAATGTGTGCGCTTAGAAAAGGCCATTTACGTTTGTTCCCTCCTATGAAGAAACAATGCTGCTCAGTTTCCAAAATGATGAACCCAGACTCTTGAGAAAAACATGTCTGCGCTATACGTCTTGCCTTCGCGCGGATGTGCTATCATTCATGGTTCTTGTAAAGGGAACAGGCATGACCCACTCTCTCAGCACAGCCAAACAGCATCAGTACAAAAGATAGATAGGTTGTGCGCCTGCAGCTGAGGAACTAAATGCAGTTTATTGACATACAAATACAAACACTTGTGTGATGAATGAATCTCTCTTCCCGATTTCAGGGAAAGGCGAGCAATGAGAACCTAATTAGTGAATTTGCAATGTTCAGTCATCTACCAGCAGTCCAGTCGAAGGAAACAGGCAGCTTAAGACAGCAACATGGTTGTGATTTTTCACTTTGATCTGCTGTAATGTGTTTGCTCTATTCACATATTCTTTTCCTTGTAAAGTTCTCTAAAGTTACTTACTGCTCTAGCGCTACAGAAAACTGTTAAATAAAACAATGAAATAATAGGGTCAGAAATGGCAAATGTGGAGCAGGGCGCTGAGGCCAGAATTGGAAGAGGTGGTTAGCTAGAGTTAACATGTATTGGCAAAGCCAATAGGTCGCGCCCATGTTAGAGCTATTTGGCTTTGTCAGCGTGTTTTTGCCATGTTGTACACCAGCGTAGCTGCTTTTCAGCCTGGCTAAAGGTTTGTGGCAAGGGGTGGGGTGGCGTGGAGTGGCGTAGAATGGCATAGAGTAGAGTGGCGTATCGTAGAGTGGTGTGTCGCAGAGAGGTGTGTCGTAGAGAGGAGTGCTGCAGTGTCGTAGAATGCAGTGGCGTAGATTAGAGTGGTGAAGAGTAGACTAGAGTGGCATAGACTGCAGTGACTTAGTGTGCATGGTTTAGAGTAGAGTGGTGTAGAGTCAGGCGCGTCCAGTACAGGTAAGAGTGGTGGGGCGTTGGTGCGGGGTGGGAGGGAAGTCGACAGATCATGGGATAGGGAAAATAAAATAAATAAATGACTAAAACCACTTACCTTGCGCTTGCCGACTCGGCAATGTGGCTAGCGCAAGTTAAGTGGCTTTATTTATTTCATTTTCCCTATCCCTTCATCTGTCGACCACGCCTGCCCCTGCCCTGTCTCACCGCTCTTACCTGTACCGTCCGCGCCTGTGTAGAGTGTAGTGGTGTAGAATAGAGTGGTGCAGAGTAGAGTGGAGTGCAGTGGTATATAGTTGAGTGGGGCAGCGTAGGTCATAGTGGTGTAGGGTGCAGTAGTGTAGAGTGGAGTGGCACAGAGTGGAGACAGTGGCGTTAAGTGCAGTGGCGTAGAATAGATTGTTTCAAAGTAGAGTGAAGTGGCATTTAGTCTAGTGGTGCAGGGTAGAGTGGTGTGGCGTGGAGTACAGTGGCGTAGAGTGCAGTGGTCTAGAGTAGAGTGGCATAAAGTGCAGTGGCATACAATAGAGTGGTGCAGAGAAGAGCAGGGTGCAGTGGTGTAGAGTGGAGTGGCGCAGTGTAGATTGCCATGGCGTAGAGTGCTTTGGCTTAGAGTAGAGTGGAGGTGCAGTAGAATGGCGTTAAGTGCAGTCGTGTAAAATAGATGGTTTCATAGTAGAATGACATAGAGTGGACTGGTGCAGCATAGAATGCAGTGGCGTAGAGTAGAGAAGAGTGGCGTAGAGTGGATTGGCGTACAGTGCATTGGCATAGAGTCTATTGTCATTAAGCGCAGTGGTGTAGAGTGCAGTGTTGCAGAATACGGTAGTGTGGAGTGGCCTAGAGTGAAGTGGTACAGTGCAGAGTGGTGTACAATGCATTGGCATAGAGTGGAGTAGATTGTAGTGGCGTTAGAGTGCAGTGGCATAGAGGGGAGTGGCGTAGAGTGTAATTTCTCAAAGTGGAGTCGAGCGATGTAGAGTCCAGTGGCGTAGAGTAGATTTTTCAGAATAGAGTGAAGTGGCGTAGAGTGGAGGGGTGCAGGGTAGAGTGGAGAGGTGCATGGTAGAGTGCAGTGACTTCAAGTAGAGTGGTGTAGAGTGTAGTGGCATAGAGTAGATTCTTTCAGACTAGAGTAAAGTGGTGCAGAGTGGAGCGATGCAGAGTAGAGTGGAGAGGTGCAGGGAAGAGTGCAGTGGCATAGAATAGAGTGCTGTAGAGTGCAGTGTTGTAGAGTGCAATGGTGCAGAGTACATTAGAGTTGCACAGAGTGGATTGGCAGAGAGTAGAGCAGCGTAGATTTCAGTGGTGTTAGGGTGCAGTGGCATAGAGGGGAGTGGTGTAGAGTGGAGTGGCTCAAAGTGGAGTAGAGTGCTGCAGAGTGCAGTGGCATAGAGTGGAATTATTCAGAATAGAGCAAAGTGGCGTAGAGTGGAGGGGTACAGAGTAGAGTGGAGAGGTGCAGGGAAGAGTTCAGTGGCATAGAGTAGAGTGGTGTAGAGTGCAGTGGCTTAGAGTGCAGTGGTAGAGAGCAGAGTGCATTGGCATAGAGTGCAGATTTCATAGAGTGGAGTGTTGCAGAGTAGAGTGGTGTAGAGTGCAGTGGTGCAGAGTAGAGTAGAGTTGCCTAGACTGGAGTGGTTTAGAGTGCAGAGGTAGAAGAGTGCAATGGTGCAGAGTAGAGTGGCATAGAGTGAGGTGGCATAGAATGCAATGGCGTAGAGTGGAGTGGTGTAGAGTAGAGCGCAGTGACATGGAGAGGTGTAGCGGGGAGTGTCAGTCAGTCAATTTTCTTTATTCGATTATTAAAAATCATAAAAGAACGAGCAGTATTACATTACACAATTTCATTGAAGCACAAAACATTTTAACAAATTTAAAACATGAGATCATTAATATAAAAACAATTAATCTACAATACAACATACATAAATATCTAAAAAAGAGCTAAGAGAAAGGGCATATTAAAACACAACTCATTTAGATAAATAGGAAAAAGAGAAAGTTCATTTTTCAAAGATAAAGTGCCTGTGCCTTGTGCGGTGCTTGTTTAAACGTGCACCTGCAACCAGAAAACTAGCAACTGAGAAAGCTACTTTAACATTAGGGAGAAGTTGCAGAAACAACAGGGCTGGTTTAACCTGAATAAAGCCCTGGTTACGTAAAATAGGGAGCAGATAACTTTTCCTGATCTCAGTGTAATGTCCGCAGAACATAATAAAGTGCATCGTGTCCTGTGTTGAGAGGTGGTCACAGTCGCATGGTTCGGCGTCATCGGGTCTAGACCAACTTCTGAAGTTACCCAGTACGAAGTGAATTAAATCAAAACGAAATCTCGTTAAGAGAAAACGATGATAGGAATTTGTAATAAAAAGGAGATAAGGTTCCATTCCTGGAGCTGAGGAGAGCATACAATATTTCCTGACCGTAGGTTTTTTTAGCTCTACTTCTTCCCTCTCCATGGCGTATAAGTTTGTCAAGGTGTTTTTGACTGAATTTAAATCATCATAAGTTATCCCCAATGGGGAAGAGAAGAGCTCCGGGCGGCCTGCCAAGGTAAGCTGCGATTTAACGTATCTTAACCAAGGAATGTAGAGAGCTCTATCCAGGGCTAAGCAATCTATTAGGATGGTATGATTTAAAGTAAGCTCCTGGTTGAGCCATGTTTTTATCCAACCAATCACTGGGGCTAGTTTTAAAATATCAGAGATATAGCCCAGACCTAACTCTGTATGTAATGCAAAGGTCGAAGTTGATTGGGGAACAGAGAGCAAAGATCTCAGAAATTTATTTTCTACATTCTGTATTTTGGCTGGACTAATATATCCCCAAATTACAGAGCCATACTGGGCGACTGACAAGCATTTGGATTTATAAACTTTGATGATACTGTCCATGGGACGGGCGCCCAGTTTTTTGACAAACCCTAGCAGCCCTGCGGCCGCTCTAGCGACAGCGCTGCTTTTGGCCAAAAGCTGGGGACCCCAAGTGCACCTATCATCAAAAGTCACTCCTAAATATGGGAAGGAGGGGACTCTCTTGACCTCCTTTCCTGCACAGAAAAATTTTGGCGACTTTCTTTTCCTGCCTGCGGATCCCGCGATCATTACATGTGATTTGTCTGTATTAATTTTCATGTCCAATGATGACATAAAAGTCCCAAACGATGTAAGGAGTTTGTTTAACGCAACTCCGGAGCGTGCCAGAAGGACAGCATCGTCCGCGTACAGGAGTACAGGTATCTTCGTCTCCCCTGCACGCGGGATATCACTGTGGGATGTTATCATAACGGCCTCTAGGTCATTAATGTATAAAGTGAAGAGGAGGGGGGCAAGTATACACCCTTGCCTAACCCCCCTCTCCGACTTAAAGTGACAAGTGCATCTTCCTTCCCTAGTTACTCTGACTGAGGTCATGAGATCCTTGTGTAACTCAGCCAGGTATTCAACCAAGGGGGGGTCAAGACCCATGGCCAAGAGGATCCTCCACAGCTTTGCCCTGTTGACCAGGTCAAAAGCTGATGACAGGTCCATAAAGGCCATGTATAATGAACCCCCCTTGGCGATCACGTATTTGTTTAAAATTAGTTCTAAGTTAAGACACTGGTCTAAAGTTCCTCTTTTGGCTCTAAAGCCATATTGTGCGTTAGATAAAATGCCCTTACTTTCTAAAATAAGGGTTAGTCTTGATAAGAGGACTCTCCCCAAAATTTTTACGCTCGAATCAATAAGGGAAATTGGCCTGTAGCAAGCCGGATCTGTCCTCTGTCCCTTCTTAAAAATTGGCACTATGGTCGAGTTTCCCAGCTAGAGGGGAAGATAAATTCCCTTGTGGCGTTAAAAATATTAGTTAAAATCTTTAAACTAAAATCAGGGGCGCTCTTAAAAAAGTCTGCCGGAACCCCATCTGGTCCTGGTGCCTTTTTACAGAGTGTATCATTGATAGCTGTTTTCACCTCATCCTGAGTAAAAGGAGAGATGGAATTTGACGATTGGGAAGGGGGAAATGCACATTCTGTAATCGTATTAGTTTGACAGTAAATATTACTAAAATGTGTCACCCAATGTTCATCTGGGATAATACAGTCCGCTCTTTGATGGTCTAGCCCTACAAAATACGGGTGATTTATGACTGCCCAAAATTTAGCACTATCTTTCTGTGTCTCAGGCAGTAACAGATTATTCCAGGCTTCATCTTTTATCTCGGATTTCCTCTTTCGAATAGCTAAATTATATTGTTTTCTTAAGAATGCTACCAATACTCTGTTTCTAGGTTTGTTCTTTAAGGCTTTGAGTAAAGTTGAATGAGCCTTAGAACAATTTGTATCAAACCATTTGGGGCCCTTTGTCTTATTTGACTTAGCCTTCACAGTCAGATCTATATTGACTTGTTGACAAATAACACTGAAGGCCTCAACAATAGTAATGCTAGAATTATTATTGTCTAAGCAAATGGCAACTTCTCCTTCGACCTTGGCCAATGTGTCTTGTAGGAAGGTTATAGGGGTAACTTTATCCCATTTAAGCCTTCGATTTTGATCTCTCAACACAAGGTCTGTTGCAGAGGAATTACCAGACGTCCTATTTCCCAAGACTCCCTGAGCTAAAACCTCTAAAATCACAGGATTATGATCGCTAAAAACAGAAGTTAGTACTTTATAAACAAATACATCAGATAAAACTCTAAAAGATACAAAGATATAATCAATAATTGTGCCTCGGTCCTTGCCCACATATGTCGGCAACCTCAAATCATTAGAACAGGTACAAAATTCATGAAGGTTAAAGGTAGCCAAAAACAGTTCCAGAGCCTCACCACTAAGTGTATGTTCGAAATGCGGCGTGGGAGGATATAAAAAAGATTCCTCTGTTTCTCTTTGACAACCTGCCTGGCAAGGGTGAATGTTAAAATCTCCCATGAGGATCACCTCATGCCCGTGGGAACTATTCACAGTATAAGTGGATAAGAGATCCTCTAGGGATACCAAATGCTCGGTAGGAAATTGACTGGCTGGGGAGTTATAAAAATTTATAAGTAAAATAGGGTGGGAGTTTGATGAGGTCAGTTCAACCATTAAACAATTTTTGGTATTAGACTTAATGTGCCTTGGTTTTCCTTTAACATCAAGTGAAATATAAACAGCCAACCCACCCCTTGCTCTACCTGCTTTACTGGGATCTGCAGGTACATAAAAATGAGAGTAGCCATCTAAAGCCAAACAGTCTGATGTTTCCCAAGTTTCCTGGAAAGCAAGAATATCATAGTTTCTAATTAAGTCCAGCCAATTCTTATCTTTAAATTTAGCTCTGAGCCCGGCGATATTCCAGCTCATAATTCTTCGAACCCCAACACTTACTGAAGAACGAGCTAACGGATCAAGAGCAAGCTGTGGACCCTCAGGGTTATTATCTCCGGTTGGCAAAAGTCAATCGTTTTGGTCCATAAATGAGAGTGGCGCAAAGCGATTAAAAAGTTCCAGTGGCTGAGAAACAGGATTAAATATTGGAGGATGACGATGACGGTGAACTGAGACGTTATTCCTTAAATCTTGGCCCCATCTGAAGTGAGAGTCCCAGTTGGTATCCCACCCTGGAGCGGGAGTCCTTGGGAAAGATACGTTCTGCTGTTCTCCATAAAAAAATTTCAAAGTAAGGGGAACAACAGTACCTCTTCTTCGTTGGGGAGGAAAGATATTTGCGAGAATATTGGGAAGAACGTCTGGATCTGAAAAGCTCACCGCCACACAGTCCCCTTTTAGTTTTTTTGGCCGGTTTCCTAGCCAAGGAACCCTGGTTACAGATTTAATCACACTTGCAAGATGATGTTTCCCCCCTGGTGCTAGTCGCATGATGCTGGTTAACCAGTGTAGGGCTTTGCTGCAAAGTGAGTTTGAACTTTCAGCTGTGCCCCCTTCTAATGGGGGAACATTTGCGAGGACCAGAACCACTGGTGTGGCCTCGACAATGAATTGCAAGGAATCCGTAGAATGAGTTTGAGCTTGTACTTGTATTTGTGCAGGAGGATTGTTAACCAAGGGAGTTGGATCTGATGTGGAGCATGCTGGTATGAGACCCTCGTTTATAACTAATTGGGTTGGTTGCGTTTGATTCTCCCCAAGCAGATCTATTCCAACTCCAGCACCCATATCACTTCCTGCTTCAGCTCCTCTAAGGTTGTTGTCCGGATGAGTGATTAACATAATGATTTTTTCAATACCACTTGCAGCTGTGTTTTGGAGTGCGCCTAACTTCTTGACCTCTGCTTGCAATTTATCGATCTTTGATATGAGAGGTTTAACAATGATATTGATTTTAATGTCAATGAGATTGGCGATTTTCTCAAGTAGGGCTTCCTCAGAGGAACAAATAAGATGATCCTCAACATGAGTCACTTGTTTGTGTTTTGGAGTGGTTGCCCTCTTCCGCTTAGTCCCTGAGCGTAAGCCCCCCCGCTTTGGGGGATTCTTTGTACATTGGCGTTTAGGTCTACCAACATGTCCTAAAAGAGATTGTTCTAGGACGGAGACCTGTGACTGTGTGTCTTGCTCAGGGTCATGATCAATGTCAATGTCTGTATTAACTTCAATGGGCAAGCCTTCAAAGACCGGAGTAACGTTCTCCGGAGTTCCAGGTATAACTTGAGGTGTAATATTAGCAATAGAGTCTACGCTGTGAGTATCCTGCGTTATTGTTCCATCAAACAAAATAGAAGCAGATATAGGTGGGGATGGGCAAAGTAGATCAGGCGATAGGCTCAACCCCAAAGACTCCCTCCTTTGCAGGTTGATTTTCTGAACAGTCTGAACCATATAATTATTTATCTTATTTTGTTGAATTGCAACAGGTTTTTTAGACATTGCTCAGACTGAATAATAACATTAGATGACGCACAAAACTTACTTAAAGAAGAATCACTAAGGAGACACCTGTAGCGGGGAGTGGCGTGGAGTGGAGTGGTACAGAGTTCAGTGCAGTGGCATGGAGTGATACAGAGAAGAGTGGAATGGTGTAACGTGGTAGAGCACTTACTTTACAGACAACACATTTTCATTTCAAATGACCATTAAATTGCATTACATACAGTCTTACTGATAAATATATACAGTGCACAAATAAGAATGTGTGAAAATTACATCACCTGGTGTATTGATTTGTTTTGATCATGTTAAAATATTAATTTTCACTACACTTACAAAAAAATGTGCTTCATTTGTGCTTTCCTAATTCTGATATATTCTGAAATATCTGTTCATTTACAGACATTTAAATTTAGTTGTGCGCAAGAAATCTGCCCTTCTTTCACAGCATGATTGGCACATAAATCCTCTAACTTTTAAATCAGAGAAAGAAAAGTAAACTCCAAGCTCCCTTGGACGACAGAGCCTGACATTTGACCTCTGTCTTTGCATGTGCAGCAAAAGTGACAAGATAAAAACAAGATTTATAGTCCTGTTTACAGAAAGTCAGCATGTAGAAGAATACAGTAAATAGGCTATGCTCCACGGGAGTGACAATCTCAAGCTGGACTGCCTAAAAAAACATAAGGCCAGAAAGGAGAAAGCAAGAAAATGTGAGCTGCAGGTCACAAAGCCAATTGTAAGCAATGGCCATTATGCATTCTTAGGTCTGCTTTCAGAATGTCCCCAAGAAGTCTTTAGCAAACCAGAGAGCTGTGCTGTTTTGGAAGGCTTCAAGCTAAAAACACATTTAACCAGCCTTTAATTGTGATTAAAATAGTGGAGGGGCAGGGTCTATATAAGTAAGTGTGTTCCTTAAACATAAACATATACACTTTAATGCGCATAGAGTGGCATTCTACCCACACATTTGCATAGAATCACAACTGCAGCAGGCATAGAAGACCATTGGTCTGTGCACTTTGCAGAGCACCCAAGGATTGGATGACCACATATTCTGAGCAAAATTTTTACCCCTGACAGGCTCTGCCTTCAACCACAACTCAATTATGCCCTGTTATAAACACATTAAGTGGATGCAACTCGATTCAAATTATGCACTAGACAAGAGTAGTATGCTGCCTGAAAAAAACACATGTAACACAACATCCTGGAAAAAGAAAGCACTCATAAGGAATGCAAGATGAAGTAAAGCATGGGAAACATAAGCAGGAACAACATGGATTACACTCATGTTTTTTACCCTCATTATTCAGAAATCAATCAGTGTTTTTGCATGAACAGTTTAGGACATGAATAGGGTCGAAAGGGACCCATTTAAATGTCCATTTAAAATTACTAACGGGTCTGAGACCCAGAGGGACCTAGGCCACTTAAAGCTCTGTGTGTAAGTCAAATTAATAGAACCTTAAAGCAGACGTACTTGCCTTGTGCTTACACGACCAAAAGAATGAAAGGCTGCAACACAAGCACGGACTCACTACTGCTAAAAACACTGCTGGAAGCTTCACATGAATATGACGCTGTGGGAGTTAGCAGTTTCATCCTGGGAAACCTGTAACACCAGGACTGGCATTTAACTAATGAAAATATAATTGCCAGTAAATACAAAAACAGAAACCCAGTGCATTTTGGAGTTATATGGACTAGGCCAATCTGTGAACCTGTACATCTGTAATGCTTTATGTTTGGTTGATTCAGCTTCTAAGGGTAGCTGGTGTATGTCTACTATAAATGATATGGTATAGTTTCATTGATAGGCACTTGTAACAAGGCAAGAAGCAGTATGAAATATAGCCTTGAGTGGTGCTATGGTTGGTTTGGTCAGGACGTATAGTGTGTAGCGTTCATGTATGTATGTATGCATGTGGTATTTCTATTAGAGGCGCGACTAGAGACAAATTTTGAGGGGGGCTACTAAAAATTCATGGGGGGGGGGTGATTCTTCCAGCAATATGTAGAGTGAAGAGCAGGGACTCTAAGAAGAGTGAAAAACCTCAAGCCTCGTAAACAAGTAAATGGTATTTTAAAGGCCTGTGAAGTACTTGGGTGCGGCTGCAAGAAATGGGAGCCTGACCACAGCAGCTCAAAAACTGTCTGTGTGTGTGCCCGGGAAGCTGTCTCATCCCGGACTGACACACATAACGCGCGGGGCTGAAGCCCTTTGAGACCAATGGGCGTTGCACACCTGATTTCTATAGTGTGAAGCTATCCCAAAAGCTTCAGAGCACTGTACATGGTAAAGGCCAGCAGAAAGTCAATGAATGATAACAGACGGATTGTGGACTGTTAATGCATTGTGAGGTAGTCTTGTTTAAAGAGGTATATCTCCAACTCTTTCTTCAATTAGAATAGTTTTTGGGCAGTCCTAATGGATACAGGGTTGGTTTCCCAGATCCTGGGTGCGTAGATGGAAATGGTGTGCTGCCTGCATTTTTTTTCCTACAATCGTTAGTCTGCAGTCTGATGGCCACCTGACAGTGAGTGTGTCAGGAACCACCGGAAATAGTGAGCTTGTCTGCAAGATCAGTGGAGTACTGGTCGTGAGTGCTATGACAGTAAGAGAGGTTGTGTCATGGGGAGATCACTCATTGTGAACAGACATAGACTTGAGGTACATTCATGGTTCCTTACAATTAGCCAATTAGAACATTTATATCATTAATACTAATTTTGCATAATTAATTTCGAATGCAGATTTGGGTAATGTTCTAAACTTTTAAGAAGAAAGCAGAAATCATAAATGTTTGGTGCGTCTATCCCAAACGAAGATGGTGTTTCACAGTAACGGCCAGAAAATAAATCTCGTCTTTGATATAAATAAAGGTAAATTGTATGTGTTGAGATCTATTGTTAAGTAATCTCGGAACAACCCAAGGGGTCCCCCTTGCCATTCCAGATCATAAATATATCATCTATATATCTCCTTGAGTAGTGCAAAGCAGTTTCAAAATCAATAGAGCGGCTGTGAGGCTCATTTAAGAGCCATCTAGATACAAAGAAATCAATGCTTAAGTTGTGAATCTAAATCACTGTACCAAGAAAAAGTCAATGTTCTGTATTGCATACAGTGGCGGCTTTTCCATTGGGGCGGTGCGGCGTTGCCCCACAGCCACCGCTTCCGCAGCCACAAAATGCCGCCGCCACAAAATACATTATGTGTATTGTCAATAAATATAAATAATAATGCTTGCAAAATGTTTAAAGCGCATGCCGGCGTCACGTCACACCAGCTTGGCTTGCTTTTTATGTACACAGACTTCGCACCACTTCATACCACGGCCCGCACATGTGCACTGTGCGGCACAAGCACACTGTACGAATGGCGGGTTGGTTTGGCCGGGCGCTGCCTTTCGCGACCTAGATCTCCCTCATATGCAAAAGTTGCACTTAATGAGGAAGATACTGATAACTGGGGGGCGTGGCGCAAACCACAGACCCTAATGTTCAGAAATGGGCAGCAACTGTTTCAGCACACCCCAATCCTGGCGCTGCTGTCTTCAAGAGAGAGCCTCTCTCTGTAATAGAGCAGCACCAGGATTGGCTGCAGTGCTGCAGTGTCATGGCTGTGCAGGGCGGCGGTTCCGCGGTTGCCAGTCTAGTCTGCACTCAGTAGCAGGCATGATTGACTTGGCACCGCATGGGAGGTCCCGCCCAGCGTCCACTAGCAATGCCCAATCACTGTATGGCTTTATTGTTAAGCCATGCAGTGATTGGGTCATTTCTTCCCTCCTCGGTCACCACCAGTACTGTAACAGTCACTCAGTCTGCAGTGCACCAAGTTCCGACACTGCGATCTCATCGATCTCTCTGGGCCCTGTGGAGTGCGGAGGGCACGTGGCACCTTGAGCCGTCCCGTCCTGAGTCCCGACCACTGTGACTGAGTGAGTTGTCTCTCGTACTGTACAGCAATAACACAATAATTATCTGGGGCTTGCCTGTCACGGCCAACTTGAGTTTTTAAATGTATTTATTTGCCTTCGGTCGGCGACTGACTTTGGCAACACAGAGACAATGCCAGGTCAAGAATGGAAGTTCGATTATTTAAGGTAGGATAATATAAGGGGAGAAAATTACGTAAATTTGCTCTCTTTTCCCAGGCTGCTCCAGTGTAAATCGACATTAAAGTGGGTAGGACGAGCAGTGGCTGTTCTACGTGGGGTACAGATGATTAAAAGGAAAATCGATTGATGGCAAATTGATTGAAAGTTTTCGCACTATTAAGAAACTGCATATAGTAAGAAAATGTCAATTTACAGCTGCAGTTTTTCCACTTAAAATGTGTCCCACTTGCTACATAATGCACACCAGCTGCTGCTTAACTTTCAGATTTAAAAAACGTTTCCATCACAAATGGTTCAAAAAGGATCGAAAGTTATTAAAAAATATGCACATATGCCACAATACTTCTCATAAGGATTAGCAAAATAGAATGGACCACATTTTACTGTTTATTTTTGTATTGAGGCGTTTAAGGGGACAGGGGAGTGGCCATTTTGCCAAGATACTGTAAACATCCCAAACGGGTGTACTGAGAGAATCGCTTTTGTCTTCTGCTGCAAATTCACACCTTAAAGATGTAATTATAATTAAAACAGGGTAGAAAATGATCCCTTCTTTGTTCAGATGCGTCATTATTCACACAAATACACATTAACATAATATAACTAGTGTTTTGAAAGAAGCTGTCATTTCAGGAGGACATTCATACTTAAAAAACATGATGTGTCTCTTTTAAGGTTCAATGTTCAATGTCTTCAAGCTTTAAGTGCATCCTAGGGAGGCCTACATAGCAAATTTGAAGGTGGAATTATTTTCATCTACAGCATTTATTCTTAAGGGAAAGAGGTGCTTCCGTGGGCCATATAATGTGAGTTAAGAGTAAACCCAAAACTGAAGTTATCTTCTGAAAAATAGCTGTGGTTTTCTGAATAAAGACACAAGAGGTGTGCACACCACGCTTGTTCTCTGCAGAGAGCAGCATTGTATTTGACTTAGACTGACAATCTATTTCACTCGGAGGTGTTAATAAAATATTATTAAGAAAATTACAGCCCTATGACTGCTGCAAGATAAAACTATTAATTTGTGGTGAAAAGCATTTTTAATAGGATCTGCTAAATGTGTTTTGCTTTCTTTTTGAATAAATCTGTGCATTTTTATAGCACTGGGCTCCTTTAATATCAGTGTGTTAAAATGTCAAAATAGCCAGACAACAATACCATCGAGTTTCTGTGCATTATGGGATAATTGATTAAGTGTAAACACTACAGACATGTGATAGTACAATTCAATTGTGATTTTATATGACACCACTTTATTAATGTAATAACTGCACTTTCACAATTGCTTTATTAACCTTCCTGCTTTCTCAAATTTGCTTGAAAATGCACCATTTGTCCACTCTTTTGTTCAAAATTTTCTTGGGGGGAAATCCCCCCGAACCCTCCTTAGGGGGTTCGGGTGCGCTCGCTATGCTCGCACGCTACGGTGCAGTATTATCATTTTATGCCACACCACTTTCAAATGTCACCAGCCGCCACTGATTGCATGTATAAGTGAAGTATGACTGAGAAATGTGTTTATATTAAAGTGTCAAAACATCAGTGCATAACACACTGGAATGGCTGCAGCTTGTTCAGTAGTCATAAAACCAAATAACAAGGTCTATGGGTACAAGTCACCTTTCTTTTAAAAGCAGAGCATAAAATACGCTTTTAAGTCAAATTCATAGAACTATGATTACTTGCCCCCATCTGAAAAAACAAAAAAAAAAGTGCCATGGAGCGAGCAACAGGTACGGAGAAAAGGGATTGTGGGGGTGGGGAAGAAATGGTACCTGAAACCTGAATCATGTTGGGAGCAGCAGATGGGCACTAATTAAGTTGACTCAATCTGTGCCTGGCCCCTGCTCCAATGAAAGGACGGTAGGTGATGCATTTGCTGATGAGGACTTTAGCCGGGTCCGGGAGCAGAAAGATCAGTCTGAAGTTGCTAAGTGTTGATGGATCCACAGAGGTTTTCTTGAGCAGGGGAAGAACAGTGATGTGTTTACCTGTGTCCGGGAAGGTGGCAGATGAGATGGGTGTTGTTCTAGTTTCAGCAGGCTGATCTGGTCAATCAATCAAACAATCAATCAGGGTCTTGTATAGCACAGCTACTCACCCAAGATGGTCTCAAGGCATCAGGGGAGGGAACTGCTGGTCGGACTGGGTGGAGGATCATTTAAAGAGCCAGATCTTGTGGTCCTTCCTGAAATCCATACGTTTTCCCTATGAAATGCAACATTGAAATAAATTGGCTACGGCTTTAGCTCATTGATCAATTAAACAGAAAGCAATTGTTTTATTTTGTTTTTTCACACTAGCAGAATTGTTTTGAAATATTATAGTCCAGACTCGAAATCCAAGTCAAACCTACTGGCTTTGCCTTTGCTTGTTTTCTATGCAGCATGGTATTTGTAGTCTTGCATTTTTGCTTATCCAATAATGTCCTGACCACCCATGGCAGTTACCACTGTAGTAATTCCAGAGCCAGTCTATAGTAGTGTTTCTTAACTTGTCGTCTGTGGACCCCTAGGATGTCCATGAATCCTACTCAGGGGGTCCCGGGACTGTTTACAAAATTAAATAATAGAAGATTAATGGAGTAAATATACTTAAAAAACCTAAATTATCAATAAAAAATATGAAAACATTGCAAAAATTAGGAATTTTGAAATAGGGTTCTAAAATTAAGTTGCCATCTTCAGCATGATTTGTGGTAGCAGTGCAAGTACAATAAACAGAATCTAGTTAGGAAATTGGTGACCTCAACTGAAGCACTTGCATGCATTCACAAAAAGAGAGCACACATTAGGTGCAAAAAAGACAAAATGATATCCTAGAGTCCAACAAAGCAGTTCTCAACCTTTTGACTTCTGAGGACTCCTACTTAATCATTACTGAAAACCGGTGACCCCCACTGACTTATTATTGGAATCGGGCCACCCACTGAGTTGTTAATGGAAGCCGGGAAAACTGGCCCAACCGTTTTCACACATTTGAACCGCTAAAGGATACACAAACAATACAGAAACATGCATTCAGCAAACAATTACACAAATGATGAAATAATTGATTTTATTCACAAGCAAATCTAACAAAAATTAAAACTGTAGTTTTAATAGCAGGGTTGGAGCATTTCTAAATTCAATTAAGGCCACTCATCAACCATACTCTATTTTGTATGATGCACTTGCACTGGTCTCACAATTCAATCTGAGGATACTAACTTAATCTTTAGCCTCCAATTTCACATTTAAATAACATTTTAAACGTTGAAAGTGTATACATTAAGCTTCTTTATTTATATACACGTTATTAATCAATTAATATTATTTCATTTTCTAAGTAATCGCGGACCCCTGAGTGGGCTTCACAGACCCCCAACTGTTCCTGGACCATAGGTTGGAAATCACTGGTTTAGCATATTGCTTTAACCTTTACAAATAAAACAACATTTTGAAAGGCTTCAATTTTCCCTTTAAAATTAACATTTCGATTTTTGGATATTTTTTGTTTGTGAATTTAAATAAATTTTTTCATAGTTTGTGTATGTGTTCCGTCTATTCTTGTTTCTCTAGTTGTGTGCATTGCTTTAAGGGTCAAATCATTGAAATTGCTTAGGTTGGGATCAAAGGTATGATCAAAGGTATGTGTATCACGTGATAATCTTGTGCCTGTCAATATTAAGATAAACATAAACCCGTAAATGACCACGCATGTTTTTTTACCATTTAGGTTCAAAGTAAAGATTCACTATCACAGGTACGCTAATTTTTCTCACGGCATAACTACAATTAGCAGGACATTGTCAACGTTTTACTAGGTACCATTATATCGCCTATATATGCTTTTTATTTCAGCACACACGCCGATTCCCCATTGAAAAAAAAGCAGTAAGACCACAAGTTAATGGTTACTATCTTTCCCTCAGGTAAACCAGTAGGTAGATAAAACTGAATTTCGATATACGTTTATTACAGATCCCAGACGCTCACCCAATACACTTACAGGTATGAACAAACATGAGCACATTATAACGATTTGAGCATCCATGTGCGTACACGATAAACATTTAGGTTTTTATTTTTTCCCTTTTTTAGTGACAGCCCCTGAGGAAGGCACTTGGTGCCGAAATGCATCGGGCATGCGATAAAAATGTGTTGTGGATTGAAAATGTGGTTGTGATGTATTCGAAGTAATTGTGATCATTATAAAGAAATATGTAAAACCGATATAATGGAAAAATGTTTGTGGAATATCATGTGATATATAACATGAATTACAGGGGGCAACAAAGCAACAAATAAATCAATGAACATAATTTTGATAAATTTCTGTTTAAGTTGATAAAAATATAAGGTGTGGTACAACACTATATGAACAGTGCGAGACTGGACCACCACCCTTGTTGGTCTACAACTTATATGCTTCATCATAGGGCATGGTCCTCGTCAGGAAAGGGTGCAGGGGTGGCTAAAATGAGGTACAGTGGTACACCAAATCAAATTTAAGCATCAAGTCCACTGGTCCCAATTAAAAATTGAAAGGTGTGTCACCCCTGAGGTAATAAACAAGTGGTAGCTACGAAATGAAGGTCGACATGTTTCTTGCCTAATGTGTCACGGAGAACATGTGTCAATTCTTCAGGACCAAATGTGAGGGCCCCAATTCCCAAAGAGGGAGACACCCTGTCTCCACCCTGGGGATACTCTAATATTCCGCCCAGGCCTCTGCCTCTACTCACTCTTAACACCTTCGCTGCTGCCGTTGGCCGTTGGCTGTCGCGAGCACTACCCCGCTGGTGCTAAGAACGTCCAACGGCCGACGCAGCCCTGCCCATTTTGCGGAAGTGCCGCACTGCCGCGAAATCGCGGCCGCGGCAAAGGGGTTAAGGAACTGCATACTGTAGTTGATATCCTGATTCCCCTGGGGAATGTATGCTGGACTTACAAGCACCTCTAGTCCCTCTCTTTCTGATATACCATTGCTAGTAGGCAATATATTTAAGAGTGTTTGTCCAGGGAAGCACAAACCCAGTATTTAAAACGAACCACAGTGGTTGGAATGTATTTCTACCAAAACAAACCCTTTTTAGCAACATTAGGATAATAAAAGACAAAACATAACCAACATGATGGTCTAACCTACACCATGCAGTTTGCATGCACCTCTTTGATGACAGTTCACAGGCCACTGTGCTATATTAGGATTCTAACTTATGAACTCCAAGTAACAAAAGGGTCTCTGATGAAAGCAGTAACCCACTCAGCTATCCACGTAAAATACAGTTTTGTGGCAAAATCTTTCAGGATATCTTGGAAGTCTACCTTTTGCAAGAAGTTGTATTCAGTGGAGTCTTTAACCCATTCAGTGCTCATGACGGAGTGGTTCCGTCATGAGCGTCGGTTGAGCTGTGCTAATGACGGAACCACTCCGTCATGGCCCCCGCCCGCTCAATAGAACCTTCAGCACAGCGTGAAAATTCGCGCCGCGCTGATGAGGTTAATGTAAAATTTAGTTTCTTTGAGTTGATACATTTTTTATATCTTTTGGAAACATTTTAAGGAAGCTTTATTGTAATTTTGTTTCATAATCCAATCAATATTTTTTAATAAAAGGAGTAGGGCCGATAGGCCGGTGCCTACTTTGCTTATTTGGTTATCAGGAACTGGGACGATGCTCTGTTCACATTGAACAGAGCATTTGTAAAAGGCAGATTGGCTTTTGAAGTCACCGTTCTGGCTTTCACTGCACTTAGAAACCGGGACTCATTTTTAAATGAGGGGAAGCGTACCACAGCAGGCTGATGCAGTCATCTGGTGGATGACATGGGAGGGGCTCCTTGGACCTATATTCCCCCATTCCCTTGAGAGCCTTCAGGGGTGCAGTGATTATGCGTCCCCTCTATGTGGGTCCCAATGGTTTATTTGCCCTTATGCTCACATCTGTGATATGGCACGTTACAAGTGTCCAGGCCTATTGCAAATGTGTGTATGCCCCAGCACACATTTAACATCAGCACAATCCATATTACAAACACCCCTTGAGTCCTGGGGGCTCTCTGTATAACAGGACTCCTGTGTCCAACCATGGGAGCACTCTGCATAACAAGGACCCCAGCGTCTGACCAAGAGTCACCTCGTCACCCTAGACATGGCACTAGGTTGCTCACTACACTATAAAGTTCTCAAATGTACCCGGACCATGCATAAGTAGCATATCCAATCCAGGTTTTTGCTTTCCACACAGAGATTTGCACTCCTTCTTCTATCATGGGACATACAGGACTACCAATCTCACCATGCAAAGAAATAATACACTGGCTGGGATAAGCTGCTTACGCATGTCCCTAGGAATCTTGAGGTCTGTGGCATTCCTGTCTCCAGAAGCTCTGCTGTCAACAAATATCACTTGTAGCAAGGTCATAAGTAGGACCTGATTTGAAGTCCCTGCTTACTCTTTCCTAACCTTTTTAGAACTACATATGTCTACAGGCTTGCTTCCTCGTCCTACTATTTTCAGGCTTGATCTGATCTTTTGACAGACTTGTAGAGCATGGGCTAAACCGAGGTTTGCCGTGGCTCCCTGTATTAGAGTAAATACGGAATAGTAACAGTTTAGCCCTTTCATTTAATAACGAGGCATTCTGGGATTTGTAGTGTTGGTTCACCAAATGTACAATAACATGCATTTGTAGGGAAAGCATAGGCCTGGAGTCACAGCGTGCCCCTGGGTTCTTCCATAATGAGCTTTTTAATGATGCCAGAGGTTGATAACATGGCCTTCACAACAATGATAAGTAGCTTTGAAGTGTAATTAAAATAAATGGTAGTTTCTCGCCAGGGTGCTCCTTCTCGAGTCCCATTGAGGTGGGAAGTGCTGATTGTGCTTTTCTAGCAGGGGGGTCTCCTTTTGAACCCGTCTGTGGTGGTGATAAGGACAGAGTGGGGACGGAAAACACTGCAGTTCTTTGACACTTCAATAACATAACCCACCCGACTGAATGCTTGCCTGCTATCAGGGGAGTATATTGTTTTGAAAGTAAACTGAAAGCACACTGCGAAGACCCCTTCGCCCAGAAATTCTGTCATCCTGGCAAGCAGAAGGTAAACACCAGGCGATCCAGACGGCACGATGCGAGTGAAGCCAACAGGCGGCCTGCTTCCCAGTCGGCGCTGGCTCGCGATCCCACACAGACTCACGTCGTTCTTCAGAAAATCCTTCAGCAATTTGTTTTTTTACCACCCCATTTTCAAATAAAAATGAAGTTGACTCGAGTCTCTTGTGGAAGGCGGTTTACATAGCACCTTCTCCGGCCATAATGTTTCGAATCTGAGCAAATTAAGGCCTCTCCGAGTGTGGCGTTAGAAAAACAAAGCGCTCACCAGCACATTTCAGTGGGCTCGGAGGTTTCCTGTTGGCAGCACCTGCGGCCGGCCAGCTGTTACTGGGAATGGCCGGCCATAAAAGCTGAAGTGTGCTTATTTAACAAGCGTTTGGCTGAGTTCTGAGCGCAGACGGGTAGAATGCGCAACGAAAGGGGACGTAATGTGAGGCGATTTGAAATTGTATTTATTAGACAGGAAATGAAGTTATCTTCAGTCACACCCGGCAGAGTTAAGACATTAGGGCACAATGTAGACCAGACCCAGGACATTGTTTTATTTACAACGAGTAACGCAGCCTCCCATGGACCCTGTTACTTTTGAAAAGAGCACAGTTTTTTTTCTTAAAGGCCTGTTTCTGAAAATGCCACTTAGACTCTCCCGCACAGCTCGGATTTCTGTCAGCTGTTCCAAATGATTTGGTAGGGCAACTGGCCAAGGGTGCACGAGTTGAAAATGTCACTATTTAGCCTGAACATACATTAATCTGAACTTACGTTTAATATTTACAAAACAACGGGTCCCACCTAGCACACATATGTGCATTTTTTAATATTGCACTACACAGTCCTGAAATGTCCTCCTATAAATGCAGAATAAACAAATGTAACAAAAATGTATCCCTGAAGATCAGTTGTGAAGGATATTTAATGTCAACCAGTGGTGAATCTTATGTTTTTATTTCATAACGTTTTATATAGCGCTAGGTAGACCCGTGGGTATCAGAGCGCTTCACATACACGAAGGAAAAGAAAAGATTGCATAACATCGCAGGACATGAGGATGCTTAAAGATAAAAGCAAAGACATAATACTTATGTATCGAGTGAGGGGAGAAGGACGTAAGTGGCTGACACAGTTAGAGAACCACCATCCTTGAAGGTCAAAGTAAGTGGGGAGTCCACTAGGTTATTGATGCCTAGGATGGTTGCCTTGGCCGGTAAAGTATTGGTTGAGAAGAAAGAGTTTCCGGTCCTTTTTGAAGCAAGAGAAGGAGGGGTTGCATCTGAGGTCGATCGGGAGTGCGTTATTTTTTATTTATTTTATTTTTATTTTTAAAGTTTTATAAAGCGCTAGCTTAACCCGTAGGTATCAGAGCGCTTTACATACACACAGTAAACAGCAGAAGGACATTACATTACATAGTAGGCTGGCAGTAAGGAAGTAAACCAAAGTAAAAAATACAGCATGGGAAATAAATATGCAGTGCAGCAGAGGGGGAGAGAGCAATAAAAAGAAACAGGTGAGAATGACATAGTCTGGTCACCCACTATCCTTGAATGTCCAGGGAGAGAGGAAACAACTCGGATATAGTAGTCTAGGTAAGTTGACGTTGGTCCTGAAAGTATTTGTTTAGGAGATGGAGTTCCAGGTCCCTTTTGAAACAGGAGAAGGAGGGGTTGCATCTGAGGACTCCAGGGAGAGCGTTCCACATCCTGGGTATGTTGCCAGAGAAGGACCGGCACTGGGTTGTTTTCTTTTCCAGTTTCAGAGGGAGGAGAAGAAGTGAGTTTGTGCTTCTCAGAGTTCTGGATTTTCCTGCTTTTACTAGTTTGCTGTTTAGGTAGTTTGGGGATTGGGTGTGAAGGGCCTTGTGAGTGATGCAGGCCAGTTTGAAAATACATCTACCTTCCATGGGAAGCCAGTTGAGTGCGTTGAGGGTTGGTGAGATGTGTTCAAATCTTTTTACACCAGTTATGAGTTGGGCTGCCATGTTAAGGACTGACCTTAGTGGGGCTAGGTGAGCTTTTGGTGACCCTGTTAGGATGGCGATTCCATAGTTCAGTTTAGTAAGGACTAGGGATTATACAATTGTCTTTAGATCATCTTGAGGAATGAAAGGTTTAATTTTCTAGAGGTGTTTTAGAGAGTACATGCTCTTTTTGCAGAGTTCTTGATGTGGTCCTTCATTGACAAGTTCTTGTCCAGGATAATGCCTAGTGACTTTGCTGAGTTGGATAGGATGAGGGAGCAGTTTAGAGCACCAAGCTCCTTCAGCCAGACTTTAATTGGTTGGTGGTTATTTTTAGGAGAGAACAGTATTAATTCCGTTTTGTCTGGGTTCAGTTTTAAGTGGTTTGAGTTAAACCAGGTTTGGAACTTGGTTAGTGTGATATTGAGGTGTCGGACGTCACTGGGCGATTTGATTTTGTAGTATATTTGTGTGTCATCAGCATATAGGTGGTAATGAATCCCTGCTTGTTTCAAAATAATTGCAAAGGGTTCCATGAAGAGATTGAAGAGGGATGGTGAGAGGATTGATCCTTGTGGGACTCCAAGTTTGACTTGTGTTGGTACAGAGAGGCAGGAGTTGCGAACGATGCTGAAGGAAGGAAGTGAACCATTCTAGTCCTGTGCCATTAATGCCACATCAGCTCTTCCGAGTCTCAATTAAAGCTCAATGGTTTACTGTGTCAAATGCCGCTGATAAGTCAATAAGGATGAGGAGGCAGGCTTCACCTTTATCTAAGGCTCTGTGGATATCATCTGCAATATTGAGCATCGCTGTTTCGGTGCTACAACCTTTCCTGAAACCCGACTGAAAGGTGTCGAGGAGGTTGAATTAGTCAATATGTTTGTTAAGTTGTTGGAGAATGCACTTCTCCAATGTTTTGCTAGGAACGGGAGGTTGGAGATAGGTCTGAGGTTGTTGAGATGGTTAGGGTCGGCCCCTGGTTTCTTGAGTATAGGTGTGGTTTATCCTAGCTGAAGGGAGTCTGGGACCCATCCTGATGTGAGAGAGGAGTTGATGATTTTTGTCTAGAAAGGGGCATTGATGTGGTTGAGTTTTTTACTATTGTGGATGGGAGGGGGTCCATAGTGTGGGCAGAAGGCTTTAAGCTTGCAATTATACTGAAGACTTTGATTTACGACATGAGTTCGAAGTTCAACCAATTAGCATATTTTTTCAGTTGGAAGCGGGTCTGGTTGTCTGTGGTAACATGTCGACTTGTATGGTCAGAGGTGGTTAAAGGGGGGCAGGTTGCAAGGAAGGGAGGATTTGAGGTTATTATACTGCATCAAGGTCTGAGTACTCCACCATGCACACACGTGTGAGTGCCAAAAGATTGATTTTGATTGGTTGGGCCATTTTAAAGACATGGGAGAGGGGTAAGGGCTTAAACTGTGTAAGATATCGTGAGACAGGTGCTTGTACATTCTGTGGCCTTCTTCTGAGTCTGTAAATGGGGTTTTTGTGGCTTCTACACACCCCAAGATAATGGGACCTCACTCTAGCAAATGTCCTACCTTAAATTAGCCTCCATACTTCTTGCTGTAATTCGAAAAATTCAGTTTGAGTGATGGGTAAATGAAAACATATTGTTTTTAAATATCACTTAACAGGGCTGGGCACACTGTGTCTCTTAACATTCCTGGTTTTGCCAGATAAGGAAATTACAGCACAGGGGAGGTAAAGCAATTTACTTACCCAAGATCACCCAGTATGAGTAAAGTGTGAGCCAGGACTGGAAGGAAATCAAGCCATTGCTTTAAGAGAGAAACCATACAATTTGTTCCCCAAATGTTATTTTTTTAAAAGATTAGCGAAAAATTATGCAGGTATAAACTCCCTTACATTACTTTATTGTTCTACTAGCAAGTGATATTGATGTTGAAAGGGTAAATTCTAAGTTAAAATAAATCACTTTCTGTTTTACTTTAATATTGATAGTGTAGGAGTGGTGTACCCCTAAAATCTTGTGCGACAAAAGTCACCTCAATAGCAAGTGCATTGATGAGAGGATTGGGGACGGGTTTAAACTTCAATTTCATGAGACAATATGTCCCAGAGACAAGGTACAAAATCAGCACACCAAAAGTACACTTGAATAATTAAGGATTGATTGAATAAGTGAGGTCTAGGGCAGAATTAGAGCACTTATAAATAATCATCAGAAAACGCAAAATGTACAATACAGAAACTGTAAAGTGAAGATCCCTAAAGTTATTGCCACGAAGGTTCTTACTAATAGGACAAATCGAAATGAAAGGCAAAATCAAAAATAGTCTTAAGTCCTAAAGAGCAGGAAAATCAGTAAAGCATTGGACAGCATCCCCAGGTGGATAATGAAGGCTTATGGCTCAGCTCAAATATGAGGGGTTATAAAGGAAACCTCCACATAGAACATAATAGAAACTGCAGATTCATCTTTTGGTGTGCAAAAGAAATACATTTTTTCAACAAATTAGAGCAGGGGTGGCTCCTGCGCTAAGGCAGAGGAGCGTTGCACCACTGCTTTTCAGCAATGTAAGGAAAAATAAAATGATGATAACTCAGTGTTATTATCATTTTATTTCTTCCTGTTGCGGCAGCTTTGCGGACAGGACGGGCCAGCTCTGCTGACAGAGCAGGGGAGGAGTGGTTTGCACTCACTAAGTATGCATGAATGTTTGCCCGGCCATCTCAGGCTGCCCCCCAACATTTATGCACACTGAGCATGTTCTCCACCCAAGCTGCATTACAGCCTGGGTGGAGAACCTGCCCAGGTTCCCATTGCCTGGCTGAGTCTTGATTGACAGCACTCAGACCAATCACAATGCTGCATTGCAGTGTTGTGATTGGCTGAGGGGAGCCTGGGGGCTTCCTTTTACGGAGCAGAGGGATGAGGAGAGTAGCGACGAGGAGGTAGGTGAAATTTTATTTTTATTCACACCCTTCCACTCACCCACCTCACCATCCATGATCCTTGCCTGCCTCCACTGTTTAAGAGTGTCATACAGCCTTACCACCTAAGCAATATCCAACTACATGAATATTGATTCAGCCCCCTCTTAGCTAATGTCAAACGGAGGTGTCAAAACAAACCAGTTACAAAGCAACAGTGAACCATTGTGAATGAATACAATACCTCATGAAGGAGGAAGAACCTTGAAGAAATGTTGCATTTCTGAATCCCTGCTAGGGAGTTCTCTTCGAGAACAGTGACACTCAGAAATAAACAAAAATGAAGTGCTTGGTTAGTGCAGCAGAAATCTCAACAGTGAATGTGACATCCATTTTAGACAATGTGGTGTTGTGGCCTAGCTGAGCTTCAGTTAGTATGAGTCAAGAATATACACTTTAACAGGTCATATCAAAATTGTTTCAAATGCAATAGCATTGTGTCTGTGTACACATGTGAATTTGAGTGTTAATTACTATTCTGCACATTGTTAATAATGTACAACTTAATTAATGCACCAAAGCTTCCACAATAGTCTTGCATTTAGTTTTAAGTAGTAAATTATATTATTTCCAATCAGTCTCTCTTCCTCTATGTCATGGGTACTCACAAACTTTCTCTCGGGGCCAAATTTACAGTGTGGTTTGTGGGCAAGGGGCGCACCGGTGGGGGCGGGGTCAGTGGGGGGTACAGGCTAGAGCAAAAAAAAAACTGGGACCATGAGGTTGAACATAGCCCCCTGCAGTGGACGCATTTGTCCACTGAGCCACTAGACCCGGCATACACACATCTCTCTATCTCTCTCTATCTTTCTTTCCCTCTCTCTCTCTCTCTCTGTCTCCCTCCCTCCCTCTCCCTCCCTCTCTCACTCTGCCTGTCTCCCTCTGTCTCCCTCCCTCTCCCTCCCTCTGTCTCTCTCCCTCCCTCTGCCTCCCTCCCTCTGCCCCCCTCTGTCTGTCTCCCTCCCTCTGTCTCCCTGCGTCTGTCTCCCTCTGTCTGTTTCCCTCCTCCCTCTGTCAGTCTCCCTCCCTCTGTCTTCTTCCCTCTCTGTCTCCCTCCTTCTGTGTGTCCCTTCCTCTGTCTCACTCCCTCTGTCTCCCTCTCTCTCTCTGTCTCCCTCCCTCTCTCTCTGTCTCTCTCCCTCATTCTGTCTCCCTCCCTCTCTCTCCCTCAATCAATCAATCAATCAGTCATTTGTTAAGTGCACTACATACCCGCGAGGGTCTCAAGGCGCTGGGGGGAGGTGGGGGCCGCTACTGATCGAACAGCCAGGTCTTTAGTATCCTCCTGAAGGTTAGCAGGTCTTGGGTCTGTCGTAGGCTCAGTGGGAGGGTGTTCCATGTCTTCGGATGCACGGAACCATTGCGAGTGAGAGGTCGGCGGAGCGTAGATGGCGGTTGGGGGTGTAGAAGGAGAGCCGTCTGTTGAGGTAGGCTGGGCCGGTCTTGTGGAGTGCCTTGTGTGCATGGATGAGGAGCTTGAAGGATATCCTCTTGTTTATGGGGAGCCTGTGCAGGTTTCTCAGGTGGGGGGTGATGTGGCAATGTTGTGGTACATCGAGGATCAGTCGTGCCGAGGCGTTTTGGATGCGCTGTAGTCGATTGATGAGCTTGGTCGGGGCTCCCACGTAGAGGGCGTTTCCATAGTCGAGTCTGCTGCTGACGAGGGCCTGGGTGACTGTCTTTCTTGTATCTGTCGGGATCCATCTGTAGACCTTGCGGAGCATGTTAAAGCAGGAGGAGGAGACGGCGTTGACTTGCTTGGTCATTGAGAGCGTTGAGTCAAGGATGATTCCCATGTTGCGTGCGTGGTCGGTGGGGATCGGGGCTGCCCCCAGTGCCGTTGGCCACCAGGAGTTGTCCCAGGCTGATGGGTTGGAGCCAAGGATGAGGACCTCCGTCTTGTCCCAGTTCAGCTTCAGACGGCTTATCTTCATCCAGTCGGGGACGCCCTTCATTCCTTCATGATCAACTTTATTTATTTCAGTGGGCTGACACTCCAAAATACCCCACTTTACCCCCTTAGAGGTATAACAGGTTTGAGGAATGGTGTGCCCGCTCCCCACTTGAGGCACCCACCCAAACCATGTCAATGTCTATTCTATGCTGCTAACGAGCCCCTCACCCTCTTTAATCTTTTACCCACTTTGTATTACCTTATCCTCTCTGTGTCACAAGAATAACTCTGTGCCATGGCCCATTCTATGACTTCTGCATGGTTAGTATCAACCATAGGGATACAGGTGAAAGTGACCTCCTCTCAATACATATCTAGCACATATGGTTAGAGCAGGAACATGTAGGCTCTTATTCTTCGGGGTAACAAATGCAAAAAGAACAACTGATGGACAGAATGCTGCACAATGTCAAACATTCATCCCAGTACAGAGATCTGGGCCTAAAACCATATTTTGTTTGCTCCCCATGCCATTCCAGTTCAGACCCAGCCATATGCAAATCAGTTTTGACCCTGTGCCTAATGGGAATGGTCCAGCCCCCAATGGACTCAAGCTAGTCTGGCTGATGAGGGGTGTTACCCCGAAACCGGTCCCAGGATGCTTGTTTCCGGTCCAGGGAAGACCTGGCTTGGTAGTTCGGGCTGGACTGTTCCCTTGAGAAACAGGGTCAAGACTGATTTGCATATGGCTGGGTATGAACTGGGGTGTTGAAGTGAGCCAAAGAACGATGAATGATTAAACCCAGATCTGTGACTGGGAGTGAGTGGCTAAAAAGTTTCAGTGCTCTGTCTATCATCTCCTTGTGTTTGCTTTGTTCGCTCTAAGTTGGCAGGCATGCCCAGATGTGGGTCCCTTACTCACTTTGCCACTGGATTCAAGCTAGCCTAGCTGATGAGGCGTTTTACACAGAAACCGGTCTAAGGATATGTATAAGTAATACTTTATTTGATTTGTGAAAATCATGAAAGGGTGGATCTTACCACCATGGGATAAAACTTTACATCTTTGAATCAGCATAAAAACAACATAAAATCACATAAAAAAAGATAATACGTTAAAATAACACAAAACTTAGCAGATTGCTCACATGTGCAGTTACTGTGTAAAGTTGAAAAACACAAATGGAGCTGGGCACGGGGATAACTGTCTCATTACAGCTGCCAGACAACAAATGGGTGTTCTGAGCGGGGGTACAGTGCTTGGGGGTTAAGTGTAACTTAATGGAAATAACACATTGTTAACTCAATATGAAGTTGTTTTTTTTTGGGGGGGGGGGGTTTATGCTGGAAAAGTAAAAATAAAGGGTATCCATTAGGAGATTGAGGGAGAGTCTGGGCCCAGCCTTGGGGGGGCCAACTGGCACAGGTCGTCTTTAATTGTTTCCTTGTTTTCCAGCTCTTGGGCAGCGTGGGCCAAGAATTTGATAGTTTTGCAGGAAAGTTGTATCCAAGACCCGCTAAGGCATTTTATTACAGCCGCCCTGCAGGTTCTTACTTGCGCTTCTCTTAGGAGTGGTAACAAGAGCGTCTTCCTTAGATTTTTGAGTGCCGGGCATATGCATAATAAATGCATTAATGACTCTACGCCCTTGCCACAAAGGCGACAGTTTGAAGTTGGCCAGGTCCGCAGCCATTTGGGGGTAAGGTCTTAGCTCGAAAACCAACCCACCCTCAGAAGGCTTAACTTCCTCTTGTAGTGATCCCTAAAACAATCTTGCAAATATGGCTGATGTTTCAGATCGTTATATGTTGGTAACACGATCCAGGCGTGGTTTTTTCCAGCCACTGCGCCTTTGTCCATTATCAGCGATGCTTGTTTGATGGCTTTGTAAGTGATCTGTTTGAAAATGTTATAAGACACGGGTGAAAGCCAGGCTTCTTCCAGGTTTAAAGACTGAAGCGCTTGCTTAAGGGACTTATATGTAGAATTAGAGAACCCAGCCTGTTTTTCGACTTCTAGCCAGCAGAGGTGGGCAAGTGAGTTGTCTTCGGCGTCCCTCATACGCCAGTAATATTTGGCCAAGGCTCCTTGTCTTGCCGGAGTCTGGTTTGTCAATCCATATTCCAGACGTTTTTGGGCCTGTGAAATGTGTCGCGGGATTGAAAAAAGGTGTTTAAACAGTTTGGATTGAGCAAGATTCAGCGCTGTAGAGTCCCTAGATGCCATCAATTCCGAGCCAAATGTGAGCGATGGCAAGAATTTAGCAGCTACAATCTTTAACATGTGGCTGGTTGAACTTCCGCTTAAATGTTTTTGTATGGTTTTAAAAGCAAAATGCAATTGTTTGGCTTTTGATTTCCCCTGTTCTAAATGATGTTTGTACTTTAGTTGTTGATCAAGTATGATGCCCAAGTATTTGTATTTATCAACCTGAGTTAATATAGAAGAATTTATCCTCCAGACGTATTTAAGTTGTTTCTTTCGGGAACTGGAGAAGCATAGGATGTTTGATTTTTTGAGGTTTATTGTAAGTTGTGCTTTGGAGATGTAGAACGCAAGTTTGGAGATCAAGCGTTGTAAGCCAAGCGGAGTTTGTGAGAGGAGCACAATGTCGTCTGCGTATTGTAGACTCACTATAGGTGTTTGTCCCAATTTTGGTGGATCCTCCTGAATTGTGCGTAGGTCACTTTCTAGGTCTGCGATGTAGATGTTGAAGAGGCTGGGAGCCAACACGCAGCCTTGCTTTAGTCCGTTAGAAGTTTGATATTTCTTTGTTAGGCATCGTCCATCTCCTTTTTTTATTTGTACCCAGGTGTGTGAGTATAGTTCTATGATTGCTCCCAATAGCTATGGCGGAGCACCCCAGGATTCATTTTGGCCCAAAGTTTTGATCTAGGCACTTTATTGAAGGCCGTTTTTAGGTCCAAAAAACAAGTATATAGGGTGGTGGAATTATTGATAGCCTTTTTAGCGAGAAGGATTAGCGCAGATAAATTTGTTAGAGTACCCATTCCGGCCCTAAAGCCTGTTTGTGTCAGTGCGATTAGCCCTTTGCTGTTGACCCAAGACTCCAGATCTACCAATAGGTTTGATGCGTAGATCTTGGCCTCCACGTCTATTAGTGCTATTAGCCTATAATTGTTGGGATCTGATCGGGACCCTGATTTGAATATGGGATGTAGAATGCTGCCCCTCCATGAATCAGGAATATTCCCGGTCCTTAAGCTGTGACAGAACAAAGGGGATAATTGACTGGCCCAAAACATTGGGTCTTGCCTAAGTAGGGCGTTGGGAAGGCCGTTTGGTCCGGGGGCCCCGTCTGGTCTCAAATGTTTTATGGTCTTTGAAACCTGCATTGGTGTAATCTGGTCAATTTCTCCAGTTAAGGCCTGTGGCGGTTGATTGCAGGTGTCTTTGGATTGAGGAGACTTAGCTTCTGCCATTGATCTCAGGCTTGGTGTTGGGCAGGGCTCGGAGGTGGTTGCGAATGTGTTGTCTGTGGATGTATCATACGTAAAGTTGCAAAGTAAATTAATGTGAGTGCCCCAAAGCTGATCGGTCAACTCTGAATTGAACTGTCGGTGTTTGCCGTTAAGCATAAAATTTATTTTTGCCCAGAAATCATTTGAATTTCGTAGTTTACTAGCGTGGAGTATAATGCATTGTAATTTTTCCTTATACTCTTGCTTGGCCAATTTGGTCTCACGTTTTAGCTCTTTTTTTAAGGATTCAATTTTTTTCAGGGTATGTTGTGATAGTTGGGGGTCTTTTTTACGTTGAGCCCTGAGATATGAGTTTAGTTGCGTTTTTAATAAGCGCAGTTTTGGAGTGTACCATTTCCCTCCTCCGTTTCTTGTTGTTTTGTGTCCTCTGTGGTTGGTTTGGTATTTTTTGTTTATGTTCACTACGAAGGACTCCCAGGTCTTTACTATATCTTTGGATAAGGCTGGTGGTGAGAGCAGTAAGGGGCATTTCTCCATTAAGTTGGAAATGTTGTCTTCTTTCCAATTTAATCTTTGCAGGTTAAAAAGTTGAGTGTTCAACGTTAAAGGCTGCGCTTGCTCGGATTTATTTTGTAGGATTGATAATGTAAAAGTCTGAGGGTAATGGTCGCTTTCACCCCGTTCCAGAATGTGGAAGTCTTTGATATGGGGTAATAGGTCGGGGTCAGCCAAGGTATAGTCTATTGTTGATCCTGAATTCCTAGTGACCCTCGTTAAAGCGGCTGGTCTGTCAAGGTGACCCCTTCCGTTTAGTGTGTACAAGTGGAGGTCTTCTAGTTCTTCAGCACATTTCCTCCCCATTGCGCTTTGTCTACTTTGATTCCCCTGTCGAGGTTCAATGTGGGTGGGAAGAGTTCCCTCCTGACCTTGCATTAAGTTCATGTTGAAATCTCCTGTTATTAGCATGTTATCACTTGGGTAGGTGGATTTCAATGTGTTGATTGCGGTGGTTAGTTGTTTTACCCACTTTCCTTTGTGTTTTCCGCCGGGGTGCATGTATAGATTTACGATCAGTAGACCGATGATGGGCGAAATTTCAATTTTGATGCATTGCATCCATGTGGAGTCCAGTTCGATGCAGCTGGCTGACCAAAGGATGTCGGTGGATATGAATGTTGAGAGGCCTCCCTTAGCCCTACCTGGACGTGCCTCCTTATGAGCAGGATACTTATTTCAGGTCCAGGGAAGACCTGGCTTGGCAGTTCGGGCCAGACTGTTCCCATGAGGAACAGGTTCAAGACTGATTTGCACGTGGCTGGGTCTGAACTGGGGTGACAAAGTGAGCTAAAGAACGATGATGGATTCAATCCACATCTGTAACCGGGGGTGAGCGTCTGAAAAGTTTCAGAGCTCCGTCCATCATCTTCTCTTGTTTGCTTGGCTCTTATTCTTGCTCACACACCAGCACCTGGGGAACATGTAAGGTTAAATATCCCCTGTAGGTAATGGGAGCCTCTGCTTTTTCCCACAGCTACCTGTGACCTAAGAATACCCTTTCTCATGCATCTCATCTGTTAATACTGCTGATGGAGTGTGATTTACTTAGTATGATTTGCCTCAATCAATTCCTACTCATTGGATGGTTTGATACTAATACATACTTAAGAAAACATGACTAACAGTGAGACACGTAAACACATGAGAGTTCAACCTGCATCATAAAAGCATGCCGTAACAGTTGCACATCAAAATGAGATGAAAATTATTCATGAGAGAGAGAAACTAATAATGTTAATGAATTTACAATCAATAACGTGTTATGAAAATCTATAAATGCCATAATGATGTAGGCTTTAGCAAATATGATTATGAAAATGCGAAAACAAAGTGCTCATGTAGTAAATTGAATGAATTTAACTTAAGTAGAAAATGGATAAAACGATTTCTGCTCACCTTGCAGCATTGTCATGAAAACTTTCAATTTCAATATGTCGAGAGAAAATGTCATATATAAAAGATTTACAAATGAGTTAATTCTTAAGGAGATGGTAAAATGGTGTTTGCATGATGGTTTCTATGAATAGTAATTGTAAGAGAAATATAATCGTTTTTATTCATTTTAATGTTTGATACCTTTTAGTAAATAATACTGTTTTAGCAGGCTTTCAAGTAGGCCTTAACATGCATGATTTCCCTTTTTCATCATTTTCTTTCGAACAAGACTAGAATATGCTGGCATGACTGTACTGCCCATGTGAGAACTTTTGCTAAAGTTTCTTTCTCTAGTTTTTTAACAAAGGATACCCTCACTGCTAGTACAAATAGTGTTGACTTTGTTGCAAGCTCAGAAGAGAGCGCTTGACACAAACATGACAAGATACAAACGAATTTACTAATTCCGAGGTGGATTGAAATTGAACTTTTAGCAGAATAATGAAAATTTGACAATGCCTTTTCGTATAATTTTCGGACCAATTTGGTAAGGTGAGGATCACCCCATGGACAGAACATAGACTTTGACCAATAAAAATCATGCAAATTGCGCAAAAGGTACTTTTGTGGGAAGTAACTATGAATAATTGGAATTATAATTGTCTTGTGGGAAAGGACAGTTGGCTGGCTATCTTTGAAATTTCCTACATGCCTGACATGCTGTCGGTCTGAACTCTGATTTCCCTGAACTGAACTCTCCTGATGTTCCCTGCATTTTGTCAGCTGATGAAGCTGTGCAGGCCAAACCTTTCAGCTGAAGGGTTATTTAACTCCTGCTAATGCACACTGTGCCCTAGAGTCCTTCTGGGCTCACCTTGAGTCTCCCGGTCCTGATAATCTGCATCCGATTCATTGGTTTGTATGATTCTTGATTGCATTCCGAAATCATATTATGATCTCTCTCCCTCTCTCTCTCTCTCTCTCTCTCTCTCTCTCTCTCTCTCTCTCTCTCTCTCTCTCTCTCTCTCTCTCTCTCTCTCTATTGGGTATTTGATTTGAAATGAATTTGACTCTGAACTGTGAAGTATTGTGATTTACCTGTATTCAATCGATAATTAACATGAAATAAATCTAGTGTAGTTTTGTGCCTTGACCATTCAATTTGAACTCTGAATAAAGATTTGTTTGTTATAACTATTCATGCATTTGTCATTTTTCTTGTGTTTAGACATTTTGAATATTTTATATCCATTAAGTTTGTAGGAAGGCACTTCTTTATTTTCAGGACCTCGTGAAAGAGTGGCCATCTGTCTCTGATTATCCGAGTCCCTATTAGCTCCATAAAAAGATCCATTGGAGGACCTTGTTTGATATGTGTTTAGGCACCAGTTGGTGTTTTAGGGTTTAAATGGGCCAAACTCTGAGGTATTGTAGGTTTTGGTAGTTGGGTAGAAAAATAAGTAAGTAAGTAGAAAACCCCAGCCCCCACACCTTCCGCTGCATCACTGCCAACAACTTGCATGAATTTATTTAACACCTCCACTAAAGATCACGCCTAACTCTGTAAATGTAATTTACGAAATAGCAACCGGAGTAAATGCATGGAATGGTTTCTCTAAAAGCATAAAACTAGTCCCAATAACAATAACCTGTGAACCCCCCCCCACCAACCTTAGGTTTGTGGGTTTGTGAAGTACTTCAAGACTCATAATGGTAGCAAGCACTATATAAACATAATTCTAGTACACTACCATATATAATTCTTGTGGCGCACACAAATACTAATACCATAACACTCAGTGGTCAGGTAGCCGACTGTATTTCAAAGAGATTGCATCATTTCCTTATGATGCTTGATACTCTCCTACTCACATAAAACAAACTGCTAAGAGTCATGTCCTTCACCTAGTACTCTACCAGTCCAGAGCAATAATCCACCAATCATAGTGATAATACCAATGTCAATCCGAGAAGATCTCTCCACTATGGCTTCCTGCAAGGTATTCCTTTGCAGGACCATAACCTTTGAATACAATATTTCAGAATGGACATCACAATACTTTAACCAGTGGACTATGATCATAGGAAATAACATACAGAGACTTGCAGAGCTGTTCACAGCAGCCAGCTTAGTGAAAATCATAAACTGAGTACCTCTCTCTCACACCTCTTCATCCAATACACTGCTAAACATGATAACAGCAACTTGGTGGTCATTAAGCACAACATGGAAACACTTCCCATATAGGATCAATACGAAGACCACACACTTCTAACCACACACCCTACCTTCACTGTGTAGCATGCTACCCATGTAGACAAGCTCTTCAGCGCCCACTTGGGGTAGTGAGTGCTATATAAATGTTGCAATACTATAATTAACCTACTCTGTTTCTCACAAACTTGGTGTCCTAAGCTCTTATGTTTATTTTGTGCTTGTTTTTTTGTGTTCTTATTTGTTTGCCCACTCGCACAATCCTTACCCTTCTAGCCACTATGTGCCTGTTATACCTCTCATTATTGCCCTTATGCTCCTTCACTCTTATTATATCCTTACCTCTTTGGAACTCATGTATCCACTAAGTGCCTGTTCTACATTTAACAGCCATATGTTCCTCCATTCTTACTATACCCTCAACCCTTTGAAACTCTATGCCACACACATGGCCTTAACCACCTGGTAGAATTTAAATGTATTACTGCCATGTTACTCATATTTTACCTGATATTATGTTAGCATTTATGTAGCTATTTCATAATATATTCTTGCTGCATGCATACGCAACTAATAAGGGCAGATGTTACTTTAGTTAGGTTGACATCTGGGCTACCATTTTAGCTCTGAGAGATGCCATTTTGTATTATAATCAAAACTGTTACTTGATCATTTACGAGAAATGGTCCTTGGTAAGTTTTGTTTCTCAATGCTGAATCTTGCTCATTAACGCATGCCTTTTCTGTTACACAGAGGCCTTCTCCCACCTGTCTAGTGGGGAGGATAAGTCAGACGACCTTGGGTAGTAGATAGCTTTTGCCAGACCACAGAAACAAAACTTATGTTCTTTACCGCCATTGTATTACGACAGCTACCAGTGTTTTCCCATAGTAGGTGGGTCTTAGTGGGCTTCGCAACATAATAATGTAACTTTATGCTTGTTAGAGTCAGTCCCTTGTCAGCCATCATAGGAGGCTGGTCATATTGGACTCCACTGCAGTGTACTTTGTGAATAAACTAGTTTGCTTGTACTCCCTACTGCATCATCGACTCTTCATTCTTGGAAGGCTAGAGGAGGTCGAGAGGGACCGAGGTGCCATCTCCTCCCAGCACCTGGTATGCTAGTGAGCCACCTGGTAACACAGGAGACTTGGAGCTCACCCCGAGGCCCCAAAAAGTTTAATATAAAGAAATGCAACAAAAGAATAGAAAATGAGCAGCAGGAGCCACTCATTTATTATGTGCTGCTCCATTCAAGGAGCGCCCCATAATGCCTCAGGGCTTTTTTCAAAAATATTTTTTACTCCTGGTGATGCCCATAGAAGGGGAAGCAGCAGCACCAACCTTTTTCTTAATGTTGTGACAGGCTGCAGGGGGTGCTGCAGCCCCCCCAGCAACATTAAAAAAAAACACAGTAAGTCTCTTGGGTCATTGAATTTATAATGCCAGGAGAGCTTACCATATATTTTTAAAGCACTCCGAGCTGGAGCTGCATGCTCTTCAGCTGGAGTGCAAGCCCCTAAGTGGTTGGGTCTATGGCAGCACTTGATGGCTTGAAAATGTTGAAAAAACACTCAAGATGTATAATGTTTTTTATAAATGCTTTATTAAAAATAATATGCTACAATCACTATTATCAAACATTGTACTGTGTGGATTTATAAAATTTACATTTGATTGCAGTTATTGGTGACTTTTGGCAAAGCCAATTGATGTGCTTTGTATATATGTTGATGTGCTGACCCCTTGATAAATATCAACTCAGACAATACAGTGGCCAGGTCAGGCACCCAACCGCATTGCACAAGGCAGAAGCACCAGTAGTGGGTTTTGTGCAGGGCCTGGCCTAACGCAGCAGGTGATAGGGCACTTGTCCTGGCCAATGACCTGGCCATGGGGCCAGCTCCTAACCAACAATTGTTTGCAATGGGAGCAATATATTAACCAATAAAAATCATGAACACACGTTTACACTATGAATTTTATTTTCAATCATTAAAAAGTTCATAAGCTTGTTTCTTGGCATGTAAGCTCACACATAGATGGGGTGGAGCATTCCATTATTGAGGCTTGATAGCCAGTGTCTAACTATGAGCTTATGATGCTAAGTATGGTGTTGATATTTCTGCAAAAACATGCATTACTTTAACAAAAGGTTAGGTGATGTCTGAGATCAAATTGTTTTCCAAAGTGTGCATTTATGGACAAAACACACTTTTTATTAAAGCTTAGCATTCATAAGTCCTAAACACGGAACCCTTGAGCTTAAATCAGGAAGCCCCATTTTAAAATGGCATTGTGTCGACTTGAAGTCTTGTTGTGATCTTGCGAGCTTCCCCTTCCGGAGCTCTTTAATTTAACGTTCTAAAATTCTATGCATTTCTTAATACAGTTACAATAAGGTGATGCCTAGGACAAGCTTGTTTCTCGGTATGTAAGCTCACACATAGGTGGGGTGCATTTTCAGTTCATTTCTATATTTTCTTTAACTTATTATGATACGTTTGCTGCCAACCCTCACCCGATACGGTTTTTCCCAGACTCTTCGCCCAATCCTCCAGTCAGGCAGGTGGAGTGCATTAATATATTTTTTAATGTAAGTTAAAATCTTACTAAATTCCTTACATACAACTAAACTTTAACCTTTGCTTTTTCAGTGAATTTTTGTGGATTTTTTAATGTAGAGCAATATCTTATTACAATATGTTTGCTGCCAACCCCTCACAGAGCGCGTCCTTCAGCTGTACGTGGCAGAATGGGTCCGCAACAGTGCCTAGCATGTGGCCGGGCCCTGTACCCAACCCATCGGTGTGCACGGCCTTCATCTATGCAAAGCAGGGGACGTTGTGCATGGTGAGGTGAGTTTTAGTGCAGGGACTGGCCAAAGGCACCAAGGGATAGGTACCTGCAGTGGCTTGGGTACTTGTCGTGGCCAAAGACCAGACCTTGGGGTCAGCCCTCAACCAACAATGGTTTGGAATGGAAGCAATACATTAACCCAAAAACTATGAACACATGTGTACACTGAACATTTTTTTTTAGTCTTTTACAAGTTCAAAAGCCTGCATCTTGGCATGTAAGCTCACACATAGATGGAGTGCATTTTCAGTGAATTTCTATGTTTTTTAACACATACAATATGTTTGTTTGCAATCCCTCACTGCATAAGGCTTTCGTTCAGACCCTACGCCCAACACCCCCTCAGGCATTCCACATCCCCACAAGAGGCCATCCGGCCACAGATCCACAATCCTCATTATTTTTCCTTGTGGGGTTGTGTTAAGCCCAACGTTTTTTTTATCTGACGAGCTCCTCCATAAGGCCAGGAGGTCATGGTACACCTTCCTTGTTCCTTACTGTCTTATTCCTTTGCATTTATTACATAATGGAGGCAGCAACTTGTTTTCAGGTTGCAGCCAGCCAACCAGATTGCTCACTCCTAAAAGATTGTGAGTACCACAGAAGCAAGCTGGAAGGCGAGAGAAAAAGCACTCACAACCAATCAGATCACTCCAACTTTTTAATTCCGAATCTTAATTTCTCAAAAACTACTGAACAGATTTACACCAAATCACAAAAAACACACTTTCTAGGTGACAGATCTTCTGATGGCCTCTGCTTCCACCCCATGTTTTGCCTATATATACATTCATAACTGGTAATATGGGCCTGTATTGCTTTCGAGGGAGCCTAGTGACTTTCACAATCCATGAGGTTAAAAAATCGAGTGGTTTATTAACCTTACCTGAACCCCGAGAGGCAATATAGGGCCATGTTGCATGTTACTTATTATGTGGCATGTTACTCATTATGTACTTTTTATATTACATGATTTATTAATTGATGTTAGTAGCCTTTAGAAAGCTTTAGAACATTTAAACAACATTGTTTAGAATGCAATGTTTGCTTGAGACTGCAGCTACATATGTCACGGTTTTGGGAAACATGTTATTGTTGGGGATAATGTACTAATATTTAAAAAAACATTCATTCTAAAATGTGTTTTTCATAGTATACTGACACTATGGAGTAGGTTTAAGAAGACAGAAAGAACGAAAATAATGTGCGATTGCTCACAAGATTCATTGGTAGATGCTTGCATCAAGGATGCGCATGCAGTGGTGATTAATGATCTAAGAGCAGCACTGTCATTGTGAAAGCTTTTTTTCTAACAGAAAAAAAGACAAAATGCTGTGTTTAACTTGTTTATTTATGAAGCTAAATACCCTACAAATGAATTCAGCACTGTGAATTATGGTAACCTCTGTCCTGTTAAGTGCAAGGTTTAAAACCACTGGAAAATATACAAACATTGAATAACCATATAATTTGTTGCACTAATGTGAGTTGGCAGAGATAACATGTTTGGCTCTCAGAGAGCCTTGTTCTCGTAGATTACAGATTGAATGAAAAGAATATTTCCCATATAATAAAGAGAGAGCCCAAACCTTTGAGGCGGGTAATCTCAGGAACCACAGCACCAATCACAACACCCAATACAGCATTGGAAAGGACAGTTGCAGCAGATGGACATAGGCTATACAGCTGGCCACCATATACATTTTAAGGGGGAAAGAACGTTAGGGGAAAAGTAGTCCGTTGTGGGCGTTCTGCTGGAAAGCCAAGGGCGTGTGCATGGGCGTGTGCATAGAGCGATGGGCCCGGCATGCTGGGACTGCCGTCCCGATACGAGGGGGAGTTGCATTTATCATTTGGGTGTGTGCATAGAGCGATGGGTGTGGCCTGCTGGGACTACGAGGGGGCGTTGCATTTACCATTGTTGTGGGCGTTGGCCATTGACGCGATGTGGGGTGTGTAATTTCTGTCAGATGGAGCCGAGCCGTCCCAATACGAGTGGGCGTCGTCCCAATACAAGTGGGCATTGCATTTACCATTGTTGTGGGCGTTGCATGTTAACGCGATGTGGGGCGTCTAATTGCCGTCGGCTGGAGCAGAGCATCAGGTGGAGCGCACAAACACGTTTGCATCTGCAGCGGACACAAACCTTCCCATATTGCATTAAGGACACGGCTTCACAGTGGACGCATTCTTCTGCGAGGGCTGAGCCGGGTGATGAGGCGATTCTGAGTCGCGGGGCCTGAGCGATGGGACGATTCAGAGTAAGTTTTTTAAAAAACGCGGGGCCTGAGCCAGGTAATGGGGCAATTCAGAGTAAATTTTAAAAAAACGTGGGGCCTGAGCCGGGTGATGGGGCTTTTCAGAGTAAGTTTTAAAAAAAACGCAGGGCCTGACCCCGCTGATGGGGCTATTCAGAGTAAGTCTTAAAAAAATCGCGGGGCCTGAGCCTGGTGATGGGGCGATTCAGAGTACGTTTTTTTAAAAACGCGGGGTCTGAACCCGGTGATGGGGCGATTCAGAGTAAGTTTTAAAAATAAATTGCCTTGCAAATTGAAAGCATTGCAGACATTCTATTTCGTCCCCGGACAACGTTGGGACGGGCTGATAGTCACATTATAAAACAAGTCTAGAAGAAATAATTTCAACAGATACTCTCTATTTCGTAGCTGTACAAACAAATACATTTATGGATCATAGTTAGGAAATACAAATATTTATTTGTAAATTCTATGAATACCCTCAGTTACACATATATTGTGTTCCAGAGGGCAGATTGTAAATTATAAATACTAAGCACCAATTAATATTAGGGCCCTATTATGATGTCGGGCAGATTGGCACCTACAGGCCATCGGTGGTGGTCCGTCTGACATCTGAGGCTGCAGTTCAATCGCCACATAATGATGCAGTCGGTCGGAGCGCAATTGGGGGAGAACCGACTGATGTCCCTGAAAGGCTCAAGGAGGCACCGCCGTAGGCATTACGATGTCCCTTTTCCCTCTGCCTTTACCTGGAGGTCCGATCACCATATTATAGGTGTTATTAGGTGTTATTGGGAAACACAGAAAATAATCACAGTTAAAAATAGAGTTATGGTATGGCTTAAATGTGGAAAAACATGGAAATTCACCAGTTATGGTCCCCAGTGCACACAACTTAACAACTTAACACCTGGCACTTGTGCCAGCTGCCATGGTGTTCTCTAGATAGCTCTTTTCTTTGTTTTCTGTACCATTGTCAAATTGGTATTTTGAGCACAGTTAGTGGCACGTGTTGTTTGCATTGGTAACCATAACCAGCCAAATTTCAGTGTTTTTCTGCATTTGACCTAGATTTAAAACTACATTTTTAATTGTGTTTTTCAGTGAAATTCACAGCTTTTAGGGCTCGCACCTGTGTTGCAGTGCCCTAAACTGCTTGCGCAGCGGGAGCCCTTTTGTATGGGGTTTTGAAACCTGACCACACGCTCGTGCGTGTGATTAGGCTTTCGCCAGCAGGCATTGGCTTTCGCGTGTTTTAAAAAAAAAAAAAGTTACTTTATTGGGCAAAGGCGGGTGCATGTTCCGCCTTTGCAATGCCCATTCCCGACTGTGTCTGGCATGTGCAGGAGAGCACGTTTGCCTCGCTTCCGCGCTCCCTTCCCCCGCTCCTCTGTGGTGTCCATGCACCACTGGTTCCCCTACTGCTTGTACGCATTAAGACTTGCACGTTCTTCCAGCCGCCTGCCTTTCAGTTTCAGTTTTCCTTTTACTAAAGTCCGCCTCGCCCACCCAGTCACTCTCCGGGCCCCTGGCATCGGGAGGGGCTGCAGCCACTCCCTGGCCTCCTCCCTGCAGGGACTGTGGATGTTGGCAGTCGTTGAGCCAGAACCTGAAGCCCACAGGTGAATGTCCCTTGTTTCATCGCCTCTGTATGTGGCTTGTGTCTCATAGTGTACATCGCCTCTGTCCATCTTGTGTTTCTTCGGCGCCACTGATGTGTCCGAGCAGCGCTTGTGGTTCACCGGTCATGGGCTTAGGCAGTCAGTCCTCCGAGGCCGGGGCTTTCTCTTTCATTTAGTGTATGAAGTAAATGTCCCACAGATGGGACAGGCTTTCCGTACATGGGCCAGTTGCATGTCCGCAGGGAGATAGAGGGGTTAAGCGTGGCTTGCGTTAGCGCTGGGGCCATCGGTGCGACAGTCCTGCGGCTTCTTGGCGCCTCACCATGACCATGAATTCCCTCAGTACCACTCTCCAGCAGTGCCCCTCATCTCCCAGTCGCACGTCCCTAAAGCCGGCCCGGTCCTGGGTTTAAGCACACACTGTACACTCAGCGCCTCTCTGCAACGTGACAGGAAAAAGCAAGGGCACAGGAGGTGCTTGTAAAAGTGCATGTGCAATGTACTGGGAGGCGCGGAGCAGACAATGTGTTGAAAACAGTGCTGTGGAAGGGAGTCACATGGGAGAAGGCACAGCAGAAGCTGAGGGCTACTCAGGAACTACTTTTGCGTGTTTGTACTCTTTCAACCCTCACTCTGCTGATATCACTCCTTGAAGAGTTACGTCCTGTCCCTCCCTGTGGTTCGGATGCTTTTTCATTTCTCCTTCTTGGGTGGCTTAGTTTCATCACATGCACTTACCTCTCCACGCTACCAGTTCACTGACTCTGAGCACACACACCCACATGTGTAAGCCACAGACAGTTCCACACTCAGAAAACCTTATGCTGTAATGCAAGATTAAAGAGGCTCGATCGGTCTGTTGGGGAAATCTATAGAATTCAAGCCAGGCTGCTGCCACTGAATGACAGCTGGGCATGGCCACAGTCAGTCGCATCTCCAGCACTCCTGACATACGTCACTGCCTCTGCCCCAGCCCAACCTGACTTTCATTCAGTCCGCCTCTTCAATGTTACGCGTTTTACGTTTGGTACTATATATTATGTTATTGTCATCAATACACTGAGTGCAGTGATGGGTGGGATTAGGTTTGCTGAAACTGTTAACATTATACTTCATTAGGGACCATCAATAAACGTCCACACTAGTCACACAGTTGGGGTAAACGTCACCCAGAGCTCACCTTGCGTAAGAAGAGGCTGCTTAGACAAATGCCTGTTTTATAATGTACCTGATTTCCACCATTCATATTTGAAATAGGTTCTGCAAGAGAAATGTTTCTCTGGTGGCAGGCAACCAGATCACTCAGGTCCATGTACCAACTCTGGATTTGAAATGGATGACAAGAGAGATGCTCCTTCGTCCAATCAGATTTTGTTTAAATTCCTGGTTCTGTGGAGAATGCGTAAATCCCAAAAGGCACAGGCATACAAAGGTGTTAAACTTTTAAATCTCGCTCAGCAACATTTTTATATGTTTAAATCTACTGCACGATTTACACCAAACAAATCTAAATCACACTTACTTAGTGAAATTCTACATTCATGCCACCTCTGGCGTGTATCTATTCAGCGAAGTGGGCTTTAAGCACAAGTTAACGTTTCTATGGGAGCTAAAATGGGAAAACAAATATTTTTTCACCCATACCTTATTTTCCCCCTGCATGGATCTACACGAAAATTGTCATGCAGGTGCAACCCCGTCCACCGATTCAACCGTCATAAACAATTAAAAATAGCTTTTCTTTTTTTTTTTTATTAACTTTTTTTTATTAGAAAGAAATATTTTTACAATCACAGTACAGAGTAAAGCAAAAACGAAGGCAATACTGGACTTGTTGTAGCTTTGGACCTAACTGTTGATAAATACTGGCTATGCTGTGACACTTGAGTGATGCTTATACATAATCGACTTATATCCTTGGCAGTTACTCTTGGTCAGTGATTTGGATGAGTTGACTTCAAGGTTTAGAACAAAACATGATGAAACATTTTACAAATCAACACTTGGTAATCAATGTTTCAAGTAAGTTAAACTATTAATGTAAATCACAAAACCTTATAAACAATTTCTATGTAACCTCAGTTCAAATAGTCTTGATTTGCTCAGTATTTCTGGATCACTGAATCTCATATTAAATCAGTGGGCCCGATTCACAGAACTAACTTAAGACAAAATCCTAAACTTACTACCATTTTGGTATTCACAGAAGGCACTTACTCATTTTGGTATTCACAGAAGGCACTTACTCATTTCGGTATTCACAGAAGTTAGGAGTCCTAACTTTAGGACTCCTAAAAGCCTTCTGTGAATACCGAAAGTCTTAAAATTAGGATTTTTCTCAGTTTAGTAGTAGTAAAGTTAGGACTCCTAACTTTAAGACTCCTAAATGCCTTCTGTGAATACCGAAAGTACTCCTAACCTGAGAAAATCCTAATTTTAAGATTTTGGGTATTCACAGAAGGCATTTAGGAGCCTTAAAATTAGGTCATTTAATGTTCCTCCTAAAGTGCTTTCAGATGCACTATTCCTGTATTACAATGTAATCCATGGAAAGCCTTTAAAGCAGCATCCAGATGACAGCAATACTACTGTGTACCCAATATCTTTTCTTCACTAACGAGGTTCCGGTCAATTGGCTATTAGGTGCAAGGTGCAATTTAATAAAACAAATCCCCCTTGCAGGGCACACTTTACTAACAGAATAAAACAAGCATTGACATAGCCAATAGGTCTTGCTTTTGAGACCTTATAAGTGTTTAGCTATGCAACAGTTGATGTTGTTGCACCAAGGATATTGTGCTGCATAACTAAATACTTATATGGTTCCAAAGACGAGACCTATTGGCTATGCCAATGCTTGTTATTCCATGCAATTTCAAGTGAGCATGCAGCTCAGCATCTCAATTAAGCCCACAAGGTATCACAGTACTCTTAAACACAATCAACCCTGTCTGTTTCTGATCTTAATTGTCTCCTCTCTGGTTTAATGGTATATATTGAATTCAATAATACTGTAGTTCGGAGGTGTTGATATGCTTTTCCCAAAAATGCTTCGTATTTGGGTAGGTCAAGTCTTTGTTCTTAATTGTACAAAGATGTGGAAGGACTTTGAGTTTTGCCTTATTAGTTGTACTGCACACATGGGGCTATATGTACAAACATTTTTGGGAAGGTCGCAAACAGCCCGGTTTGCAGAATTCGGCTGTTTGCAACATCAAAAAAGCATTTTGTAATGTACAAATGCTGAATTACGGTTGCAAAAAATTAATATTTCACCCACTCTTCAAAGGCGTTGGTATCACATTCGCAAATGGGAAGGGGGTCATCAAAGACACCCCTTCACCTTTGAGAATGTAAACAAAAATATTTTTTAAGCGCAGGGAGTTGTCCCACGTAACACTGCCTACTCTCAAAAAATAAAACATAAAAGTTTAATTTTCTGTTGTTTAAAACGCATCTCGTTGTCCTTTAATGCAAACAGGGTGCATTTAAAAAAGATAAAGCAATCACAGACTGGTAGTTTGTTGACTCCAGGATGGCCACCATCCCTGTGATGGCTAGCATTCCTAATGGGTAATAAACTGGGACCTACCTCATAAATATTCATGAGGTGGGCCGATTCACGACCTACAATAAATCGCTATTTAATAATACAATGTTTTCTTACATTAGAAATTGCGATTTCCTTATTGAAATTCATTAAAAATCACAATTTGAAAATCTCAACTCCTAATTTTTGTATATCTGGCCCATAGCTGTTTCCACAGGTGCATTGTAAGGCATACAGCACATACTCCGTTTCCCATATATTGCGTTCTTTAATTTACTTTAATTGCCCATTGTACAGTTTGTAACTTGTCTTGTTTATTCCATGCTCACAGGCTTTGAATTTAATGCATCTAAAAAAACTGCCTAATTCTTACTTAACAATCTATTTGTTTCATTTTAGCTGGAGACATGTGGCTCCGTGTTAATAATTCTCGAAGAGACCCATCTTTTTTATAACTTATCGGTAGGTGGCTTGGGAAAAGTTATCAGAAATGTTCATTGAAGGTCAGAATTTTCCAATTCTTACTAAGAATTTTTCGTAATGCTACATGGAGGTGTTGAAATCCACAATGAATCTTGTCATTGCTTCCTCATTTCCATTTTCTTTGTAGTGACTAACTGGCCATCTTTTTTCTTTGAGGACGCAGGTTGCAAAGAACACTCCATTGCTTGCATGGGATAGCCCCTTTGTTTAAACTGAATAATCATCTCGTGGATACATATCATTTTTTTTATTACCTTTTTCTTAATTAAATAATTAATAATTAAATTAAAGGCTCATGTTCAAGTGCTAGCCGCTTCTTCAAAGCGCATCTTTAAAGCTTTCACAAGAACAGGCTCTCAACAGCCTCCATCTGGTATCTCCCAGAATCCCAAGCAGCTCAGAAGATGAGCCTGACAAATGTTGCGCTGTCGGATTTTTGAGAGAACCTTGTACACCTCACAAAGAAAGCCTGTCTGTTCAGCGTTCGGCGGCACCTCTGCACTGGGCAAGAGCTGGCCAAGACTTCAGGAGGAGGGCGCTAAGCTATTCCCGTCTCCTGCCAAATCCATTAAATGCAACTCATAAATTTCAAGGTGAGATCACGCATTCCTCTCTAGGCTTGCCTCCTGCCCTGTTAAAAACACGAATTCTGATCAGCCGTGAACACTCAGGATCATTGCAATAATGAGAACTGCTTGACAGCTGTGGTGAGATCCAGGTTATGACAAATCCAAGGATATTGTTTGCACAGTTCTAACACATCACCCCTGCAAATGAGCACAATCCTTCACCAACATGAACCTCATAAAATGAGTCCCACCCCACCTGGGCTCTGCCAGTGCTGGAGCCAAGGTCGAACTGAGACAGAAAATAGGCCCGGAAAGCAAATTAAAGTGACCCACATTTGCAAATTGGGGCAGTTTTGGACTTGTAAAGACTGAGGGTCTGATTCACAAAGGTAAACTTCCACTTTTGTGCAAGTTTACGCTTTTTCAGTATTCACAAAACTGCATTTTAAAAGTAAGTTTATGAGTATAGAGACGCTGAAGTCGGGGTGGGGAACTCTGCACACAAAAGATAGGACAGGCCTTGACTGTAGAATTTCCGCACTCGTAAACTTATAAATAAAAAAGCAATTTTGTGAATACTGATAAAGCGTACACTTGCAGAAACCGGTCCGTTTATCTTTGTGAATCAGGCACATGTTGTATAAGTGCTTTGCGAGGTATGGAAAACTGCATGGAGTGGGTACGCTGCAGGCAATGTTTGTTTCAATAGCAGGAAAATCAACAATAACAAACATTGGTAAAGCAAATAGGTCAGGACTACGTGAGTGTTGATGTCTTTGCCAATGTCTTTGAGCCATGTTGTATAGCAGCGTTGCTACTGTTCAGCTTGGCTAAAAGTTAAATGCATGAAGGAGAGTAGGGTAGGGTGGAGTGGCAAAGAGTGGAGTGCATTAGAGTAGAATGCAGTGGCGTGGATTGGCCTAGAGTAAAGTGGCATAGAGTTGGGTGGTGTACAGGAGTAGAGTGGAATAGATTAGAGTGGCATAAAGTGGAGTGGTAAAGAGTGGGGTGGCATAAAGTGGAGAGAGTGGCATGGAGTGGAATAGACAATAGTGGCATAGAGAGGCGTGGAGTGGCATAGAATGGAGTGGAATGGCGTAGAGTGGCATAGAGTAGAGTGATAGAGTGGTGTGGCATAGAGTGGAGTAGAATAGGGAGGTGTAGAGTGAAATGGCATAGAGTGGTATGAAGGGGTGTGGCGAGGCATAACCTAAAGGGGAGAGGCATAGAGTGAAATGTCCTTGAGTGGAGTGGAGTGGAGTGGCGTAGAGTGGAGTGGCGCGGAGTGGCTAAGATTCGTATAGACAGGAGAAGAGTGTCATAAAGTGGAATGTTTTACCTAAAAAACAGTCAGCCACCTACTGACCTAGGCCAGTCTGACCCTGGGTGGGGCTTCAACAGTTGGAACAGTATAAAGGCGTGACTCATGAAGTATGCATGCTTTGCCATGAAAGATTGCATCCCTTTGCCCATCCCATATCACTTTTCATGATGAATAAGGTCAAATTCTCTAACTTCCTTTCATAGTTTTTCAAATGCTCCAGCGTGGAGACCACAGAGATAAAAACCAAGCATTGGAAATGCAATAGGTCTCGCATTAGGAAAGTTTGAGCTATTGGTCTTATAAATTACATTTTTTTTTATTTATGTATTTGTTAAAATAGCTAGATTAATAGCTCTGTCATTTACAATGCCAATAGTTATAACTTTCGCAAATGTGACACCTATAGCATTTGTAATGCAACATGTTTTTTATTTACGTGGCTTAGATGTATTAATATTACAAATAACAATGGCTTTTATTTTTTGTGTTAAATTGTTAAATACTGTATTTAATTTGTAATGGCAATAGCTTAAACTTTTGTAAATAACTTTTGTGAAGATTATATTCAGTGTTTTTTATTGTGACGAAAATAAACAGAAGTGAAATATTAACATCTTTTTTGTGATTTGTAATAAGGCTTGAAAGCTTGAAAACAGCTTGAAACAGTGTCGCCTGTCGTGAACTGAGGGCTATAACTCACTGTGTAATGCACTATGTAAAGGCGACCACAAAATACAGAAACTGTGAATTGAACTTTACAGGTTTGAAATTTAAATGATTCCTTTCTGAGGCCGTACATAAATAATTCATATGTGGGAAAGAAGGGTGGTTGTTGGTGTGGTGTGCATGTATAATAGAGATTGTTTGGAATGAATACCGGGAACGCAGCAATTAATTCGAACCGGTGGTTTCCAGGGCTCAGTACGGGCACTTTATTCTCAGTGTCGGCGCTAATGACAGTTCACACATGGTGGCGCTGTCTGTTTAATTATAAGATGAGAGCAACAACAGTATTTAATAATTCAAAATACATTGAAAATGGCAATTGAGACTATTCCATGCCATTCGTATTGGGAGTCCTGGAATAGTTTGAATTGTTACACTTGTAACATTGCAATGTGTTGTAGTTGTACTGGTACTTTTATTGGCAGTGCAGGCTGCAGTGGCATCCAAAGAAGGGCCCTGACACTTACTTTTTTTTCAAATATAAATTACGCACTAGTTTCAATAACAATATAGAATTATGCAGAAAAGGAGGCATCTGTGTAAATTTAAGATGATACAGGGGAAGCAGCGAGGAGAGTGCTCTGATAGTGGAAAACAAGCAGCAAGGAGAGAGAGAGAGAGAGAGAGAGAAAGAGAGGGAGTGGGGGAGAGAGAAAGAGAGAGTGGGAAAGAAAGAAAGAGAGAGTGGGAGAGAGAGAGAGTGGGAGAAAGAGAGAGAGTGTGAGAGAGAGCCAGTGGGAGAGTGGGAAAGAGAAAAAGAGAGAGAGAGTGGGAGAGAGAGAGTGGGAGAGAGAGAGAGAGAAAGACAGAGTGGGAGAAAGAGAGTGAGAGAGGGAGAGTGGGAGAGAAAGAAAGAGAGAGTTTGGGAGACAGGGAGAGAAAGAGAGGGAGAGAGAGAGAAAGAGAGAGAGTGGGAGAAAGAGAGAGTGGGAGAAAGAGAGAGAGTGAGAGAAAGAGAGACAGTGGGAGGGAGAAAGAGAGAGAGAGTGGGAGAAAGAGAAAGACAGAGAGTGGGAGAAAGAGAGGGAGAGTGGGTCAGAGAGAAAGAAAGAGAGAGGTTGGAAGGGAGAGAAAATGAGAGAGTGGGAGAGAGAGAGAAAGAGAGAGGGTGGGAGGGAGAGATCGAGGAAGAGAGAGTGAGAGAGAGAGAAAGAGAGAGAGTGGGAGAGAGAGAGTGGGAGAAAGAGAGAGAGTGAGAGAGAGAGAGAAAGAGAGAGGGTGGGAGGGAGAGGAAGAGAGAGTGAGAGAGAAAGAGAGAGAGTGGGAGAGAGAGGAAGAGTGAGAGAGATAGAGAAAGAGAGAGAAAGAATGAAAGTAAAATAGAAAGGAGAGAGGAGAGACGCAATGAGGGACAAAGAGAGACAAAGGGACAACGAATTTGCGTGAGATAGAGGTAGAAGAGAGAGAGACAGAGTGAGAGATAGAATAGAGAGTACAGAGGAAGATGTTGTTGCTTCTTTGCGCCTGTCTATCACAAAGCATGGGGCCAGATCAGGCCTCAGGAATGGAGTGGCAGTTTTTGCAGTCTGGATGAAATAGCTACGCCTGCACCCTTTGATCGCTGGTGCACGGGAGTATCAGATCTGAGCTGAGACTTTACTCTGGAATATATTTGTTCATTTTGTCCCGGTTTTTAGATCCCGATCTTTACATTCAGATATAATTACAGCAATATTTCATGCACTTTGTCTCCGCACTTCAAGGATAGCAGTGGTGATTTGATGCATCTGATATTTGATGGCACTTTTTATTCAGATGGTTCCAGGAGACGACGTTGGTATTATGTGTGATTTCTTCTAATTTTGAACAGGGGTCGCATCGCACTAATCCCGGTCTCAGAGATGAGGAGAACCTCAGGTATCTGACCGGTGACAAGATCATTCATGAGTGAACAATCGGTTCTGAGACATAGAACAGCAGGAGAGCCAAGATAGCGCTGTTGGTCAGAGTGCACGGGTGCATTTGAACGGCGCTATGCGCAGGGCATGGCCGTGCCTGTGAAAGATGACAAACAGGTGACAAGATCATTCATGAGTGAACTATCGGTTCTGAGACATAGAACAGAAGGAGAGCCAAGATAGCGCTGTTGGTCAGAGTGCACGGGTGCATTTGAACGGCGCTATGCGCAGGGCATGGCCGTGCCTGTGAAAGATGACAAACAGGTGACAAGATCATTCATGAGTGAACTATCGGTTCTGAGACATAGAACAGAAGGAGAGCCAAGATAGCGCTGTTGGTCAGAGTGCACGGGTGCATTTGAACGGCGCTATGCGCAGGGCATGGCCGTGCCTGTGAAAGATGACAAACAGGTGACAAGATCATTCATGAGTGAACTATCGGTTCTGAGACATAGAACAGAAGGAGAGCCAAGATAGCGCTGTTGGTCAGAGTGCACGGGTGCATTTCAACGGCGCTATGCGCAGGGCATGGCCGTGCCTGTGAAAGATGACAAACAAGCAGATCATAGATGGAATCGAAGCTGTACCGAGGTGGGGGCTAAAGGAAACCAAAAGAAGTGAACAGTTGCAAAGGGACAACAAATACAGTCAGATGAAGGGCAGGGCGACAAACAAGAAAGGAAACAAGACGGAGGGCATTGCTGTGGGGAGGGGGGGAGGAGAAATGCACACGGCGGGCAGGGGAGGGGGCGGAGCGGGGGGAGCGGCATGAGGGTGTGAAGCAGCCGGGGCCTTTGAAGTGAAGCTAAGCTTCACTTCAAAGGTGTGGGAGGAGTGTGGCTTTGGGAACAGATGGCGATTTGATGATGTGCACGCGCATTTTAGGTCAATGCGCTTGCACATTGACCTAAAAGTGCACGGGCACAGCACCAAATCGTCACAGTTAGTTAAACTTTGTTTAAAGCCCTATAGTCTCGCTTCTCTCAATGCGCATGCGCATTGATAGGTCACGAGACCTAAAAATCAATGAATATATTAAACCAAGAAAGAAAGAGGAATGAGTCTGCGCAAAATTGTTATGGCTGCCAATGTTTAGTCACTTGGTCTCTGCTCTCAGCCTCCTCCCAGTCCAAGAGTTTGCGATGGAAGTGAGGAATGCCACTGGGACTGCCATAAAGGGGGCAGCAAACATAACACCCAGTATTATAAACAGCGGGCATGAAGCTTGCTTTGGCTTTAAGCCGAAAACGCAGAAGAGCATTTTTCGCCGGTAGAGAAATAACTGGAAACGTATATAAGAACCTGTGGACAAAATCTGAACTGCAAGCTTTTCCAATGTTTCTCAAGGGTTGTTTTATATTTTTATTTTTTTCTCATTGCTTTCTTTTCATTTTCTTCTTGACCCGCCTGGATGTTGCTTTCCTGCCGTGTAATAGGGCCCAAACATAATGCCCGGTCCATAAGGGTAAACTTACACCTCTGTGTAAGTTTACTCTTTTTTATATTCACAAATTAATGATTTAATAGTAACTTTACAACTGCGGACACTCTTAGTCGGGGGGGGGGCTCGCACATAAAAAGATAGGACAATTCCATCTTTTTATGTGCAGAGTTCTCCCTAGTCCTAAAGTGCACGTTTACTTTTGTGAATAGGTCACATACAGCCAGATTCATCAAGGGAAAATTGGCTTGCAAATGGCCAGATTCTGAGAATCTGGCCCTTTGCGAGCGCAATTTTTGCATTTGGGATTCATCATCCCAAATGCAAAAATCGCAAATTGCGAAATCGCTAAATTGCGAGGAATTGCATTTAAGGAATCTCTATTTGAGATTCCTTAAATGTAATTCATGAACCATTTTAGAATTGCGAAATCGCAATTTTTGGCCGCTATTTACCGCAAAGTCTGACTTCGTGGTAAATAGCGAAAACTTAAAAAAATGCACTTTAGTGCATTTTTCTAAGTTGTATCTTACACACACACATGTCCTTTGGACATGTGTGTGCGCAACATCAGTCTACATTTTCATTTCAGGGGTGCTACAGGGTGTCCTTTGGACACCCCTGGCACCCTTGAAATCGCATCCTTATTTGCGATTAGCAAATTGCTCATCGCAAATAAGGAAGGACTCCCCATTCAATCCTATGGGCCTGTAGGCCCATAGTAATGAATGGAGAGTCATTCCTTATTTGCGATTAGCAATTTGCTAATCGCAAATAAGGTAGCTGTAGAAATCGCAAATAATATTGCAATTTCTACAAGAATCCCGTTTTGCGAGTCTTTAATAGCGATTCCTTAATAATCGCTATTAAGGACTCGCAAAACAGGACGATGATGAATCTGGCTGATAGTGGGAAGGCCTACTTTTTTGCGGAACCCCAAGCTTCCCAATGGTGTATAAATCTTTCATCTAATAGATGAATGAATGCCTGTCTGAATCATCTAAAAGAACAGATGAATGAAACGGCAGCTTTCAATGCAATTATTATTCCAAAATAAAATCCATATGAAACAAAGCCTTCATATTTGAAAATATTAATTTTCACATATAAAAAATGCATATGTGTAACATTAAGAAAAATCACAAAAAAATAAACGGTGATTTTAGTGGCTCATGAAAAAATTCAATGTAATCAAAAGACCCAGATATCAGAACGATCATTTATATTAATCATTAGTATTTTAAGTAACAAAGAGACAATATTTGTTTGGTAAGGTCAGGCCAACCAGCTGGAATTCCAATATATAATTTTATTGGTGCATGCTTGTAATCCAACATGCAATGTATGAGGGTTCATTTTGATTGGAAAACAAAAATGTTGATTTGCTTGACAGCGTTTTCTAGACCCAGGCAGTAGAGGTTTATGTATTGGTTAAGTTTAAAGTTGGATAGAGCTATTCGTCTGATTTGAATACTACTGCTATTTAATGTGGCACATTGTGTGTTCACGTAGCCTTTGATGTGTTTTCCTGGGGACATGGTTGGTGGACTGGTGCAGCATTTACCAAGGCTGGTGGGTGCATTGAGTTTAAGGTAACCCACCATATTGTTACAGAAGGGTGGCTACATAAGGAGCAATGTTCTTCAGTTGGAATTTGCAGCAGCTATTGCACAGTGGGTCTCTAAACCCTGCATGCATTTTGGTAGGAGTGTAGCAAACGGAATGTTTGCAGGAACAAGAAACACACGTGGAAGTGAGTGATCTGCTCCTTGTATGTATCTATGATGCTTTCATGGAAACACTAGCTTATTAAACTTTTGGGCCTTACGTTCTAGTGACTCGCATTTGCATTGCTCGCCATCTTGAAGTAAGGCAGGGTGAGGTTGTGGGAGATCAAGAGAAGACGGATTATGACACCTTGAGACAGCCAGGTAATGCGTATGATGCTGGCATGTCATTGACACTATTGATTGATACTGGCCAATGAGATGTCCTGTCAAAGGTGATAAGTGAGGCTTTCCGGGTATTGCAGTGTTGTGGACAAGGATTATTCTATATTGCGATTGCTTATTGGGAACTCACTGTGCATTATTTTCTTTAGGCTATCAGGTTGCTTGTAGCTCTGAACAGATCACTAGGGTGTGGTATGTTTTAAGACATTATCATTTTATGACAAGTGAAGCTGAAGCTAACATTCAGGAAGCACAGAAGGGTGTTACTCTTCCACATACTAATGATACCTGTATGAAGAGGGCTAGTGATTTAGAACTTTGTTAGAGAGATTTCACTGCTGGTCAGTACAGTGAAATTAAGCTTCTGGATGAAGAAACTCCTCCTCTCTAAGGTACTGCATGTTGATCATAGATGTTATGTTATGTTAGCCGGATTTGTAGAGCGCACAGATGCCCCAGCAAAGGGGTGTCCTGGCGCTAGCAGAACAGAAAACCGGACAAAAGCAAGTAGCAGGAACCAGAACACAACAACACTAAGGATCTGAGGGAAAAAGGAAAGTTTTAGCAGCCTTCCTGAACGCCAGGAGTCCGTCAATCGCACGGATATGAACAGGAAGGGAGTTCCATAGCTTGGCAGCAAGCACTCTGAAGGAGCGGCCACCAATCCTAGATCTCTTGAAACGCGGTACTATAGCCAGGTGAAGTCCAGAGGACCTCAAAGACCGTGATGGAACATATGAAGAGATAAGGTGCTCCAGAATCTGAGGGGAAGAGTGTTTCAGAATTTTGAACGAAAGGCAGAGAGACTTAAACTTAATTCTCTGAGCAACAGGAAGCCAGTGGAGCTTGTGAATAATTTTTTTGGCTGAGCAGAATCTTGGTAAGCCTACCAGAGCCCTGGCTGCAGCGTTCTGAACTCGTTGGAGTCTAGAGAGTTCAGCCTGATTAGCTCCAAGCAAAAGAGAACTGGCGTAGTCCAACTTAGACAGAATCATAGGTTGTACAATAAGCTGTCTAGTAGGAGCATCAAAGAATTTAAAAATGGATCTGAGCTTACGCAAAGTCCCGAAGCACATAGCAGCAACTCTTTTAGTGTGGGCGGTAAAGCTGAGTTTAGAATCGAACCAAACCCCTAGATTTTTAACCTCAGTAGCAGGGATGGGAGTGGGACCGAGCCCTGGAGGCCACCAATTGTCGCCCCATAGATGACTCTGTTTTCCAACAATGAGCACCTCGGTTTTCTTGGCGTTCAATTGAAGGCAATTATCAGTCATCCAGCGGGCCACTGAGATAAGCCCCTCACGGAACTTAGCTGCCTCAAGATCGGAAACCGCACTGATTGCAACCGCCAGCTGCGTGTCGTCAGCGTAGGACACCATAGTCAGGTTCCCACGCTTGGCGACACCGGCCAGCGGCTGCACATAGATGTTGAATAAAGTGGGGCTAAGAGCCGATCCCTGCGGGACTCCCTGGGTAATCGAATAGGGTTTAGATTCAAAAGGTGGGGTGGCAACCTTGAAGGTACGACCAGATAAAAAAGATCGAAACCATTCAAGCGCCATGTTGTCGACACCTGCCTCAACCAATCGTTGTAATAGAATATCATGGGAGACCGTGTCGAACGCGGCACTGAGATCAAGAAGAACCAGTGCCGCAGTATCACCAGAATCTTCCACCATTCGTAGATGTTCAGCTATTGAGAGTAACGCAGTCTCAGTACTGTGACCGGGCCGGAACCCATTCTGCGAAGGGTCTAATATATTGGCAGAATGGAGATGATTAGATAAGATGGTATTAACATGGGCCTCGGTCAGTTTAGCTACCCACGGGAGAAGGGAGATGGGGCGATAATTCTCCAATTTCAGTGGGTCCAGGACAGGTTTTTTTAAGATGGGAATCACCTGGGCCAATTTCCAGGTGCCTGGAACAGAGCCTGAGGATAAAGACAAATTAATAAGATCGCATAAAGGAGGGAGGCAAAAGGAAGCAGATTCTCTGAATTGAACAGGTCGTAAGGGATCCATAGGAGAACCTGATTTAACTTTCACTACAAGTTTGTTAAATTCCTCCATTGAGAGCTCTGGGAGGTGAGATAAAGATAAAGTAGTTTTCGAAACAGGTATCAGTTTCTCCGAAGACCCTAAAGAGCCTGGAAAGGAGCGGTAGATGGCCTCCACCTTTCCAATATAAAAAGCAGCCAAATCCTCACAATGGGAGGAGGAGCAGATCTCATCAGCAGGGGCTCTACTGGTTGTAAGATCCTTAAGCACCTTGAATATTAATTTGGTCGGGTTAGTGCTGGTACTAAATTCAAAAGAAAAGTAGGCAGCACGAGCCTTACAAATCGCTCTATGGTACTTCTTAATACTAGCAAGGTACTGAGTTTTCCTTTCAGGCTGATATGATTTACGCCAGGCTCTTTCAGCTTGTCTGCAAGATTTTTTTAGGAGCCGAAGCGAGTCATCATACCATTCTCAGCGATGGGAATCAGCCTGTCCAAGGCTTTAGTCAGCCAATTGCAGTAAAGATCATAACCAGACTCCACATCAGTAAAAGGGCCCAAAGGGTGAGAGCTAAGAAGCTGATGGAAGTCGGCCAGTTTTAATTTTTTCCAAGGACGTCTGAGAGTAATAGGAGTAGAGGCTTTAAGGGGAGAGTCATTAAGCGTAAGGTGCAATTCAATTAGATGATGATCAGTCCAGGCCATGGGCCTCGGAAGCAGCACCTTAACCATCGTAAGGTTTGTAAAAATGGGGTCCAAGATATGACCGCCAACGTGGGTGTGATGATCAACTAATTGGAATAACTGGAGAGCCTCCAGGTCGGCTAGAGTACTAGTAGCCGCCGGGGAGCATGGAGAATCAAAGTGGAGATTTAAATCACCGACAATGCTAAAGTTAGCAGCTCTTAGAGCCAGTGAACTAACTGCATCTGGAAGAGCAGCCCTAAAGGCAGCATCCGGACCCGGGGGCCGGTAAATAAGCAGGCCAGAAAAGGTAAAGTGGTGGCTAACAGCGACAGAGAAGTGGGCGCTTTCGCAACCGACTATATCCATAGCCTTCCAGGCACACGGGTAACAAGACTTGACAGCAGCCGCAATGCCACCACCTCTAGAGTTACAATTGAGGGTGTATATTGAATACTCAGGAGGGAGTGCCAGATTAACTGCCGCCAAAGCTTCATCGTGTAACCATGTTTCTGTCATGAAAAGAATGTCGGGAGTGTCCTCCATAAGTAGGGTATAGATATCCATATGATGCTTAACCAGTGATCTCACATTGAGATGGCATACCTTAAAGACAAAAGAATCTTGAGGTTTCACCTGAGGAAAACCAATATTGTTGGAAGCCCCTAAAGAGACTGAACTATGTGCAGAAGTAGGAACCGGGGATGTAAGAGGAAAAGCACACCCAGGGCACTGAAAAGGTCCGCAGAGAGGATGCAGAGAAATATCGGAGCAGGGAAGCATAGTCGGACGTAAACGAAGCAGCTCGGCTCTAGTGTACATACTTACAAGAGGAGAGGATAACGACACAGAAGAGACAGAACCATAAGTCCCAGCCCTAGCACTTCCTAAGCGCTGACGGGCGCAGACGGGCAGGACTCTGGCACGACTCAGGCGCAGTGAAGGCGCGACCGCTGCGCGCTAGAGGAGAGGTTTAAAAAGGGCGGGCGGAGGACAGCCGCACAACTAGAGCGCTCGGTCAGGCGCCTCTAGAACGGCACATCTACACCCAAGATGGCGTCACAAACAATCAAACAGGCTAAGAGCCCACAGACCCGGACCCGCGAAACAGCGGTGTCTTCACAATTATGGTGCAGGTAAGGGGCAGGAGAACCCTATTAAAATCAGGGAATAAGAAAGTAAAATCAACCAAGATAAAAAACTGGCAGTTTAAAATGCGAGTAGCGCAGCCTGCAGAGACGTTGCAGCGTGCGAGTCCTCAGCACGCTAGTGCTCGGATATCAAGTCCACAGCTGAAACAAGCATTGGCTAAGCCAAGAGCTTTCGCCTCTGTAGTGATTTGTCACTGCTTTTTACTGTTGCGGAGCAGCATCAGCAAAAGGAACAAACAAAAAAAATCAAAATCTGCCCTCAGCGTGATGAGGCAGGCATATGTATGCAGCATCTCGCATGTACATGCATACAGTATAATGTGATGGACATTTTGGATTTATTTACATTTACTTTTGCAAGATGGTGGACACTCATCTTGCAGTGGCGAATGAAAAGAAAATGCTGCATGTCAGAAATTCACACAGGGCACCAAGATTCGGTTGCTGATTTTGGAATTCGTGAACTCTGTTTCATTTCAATTTTAAGGGAAATAGAACAGATGTTTTGTACTGTAGTGGCCACTTTTAAAAGTGAGGTTTTGACACATGCAGGAGGTATACACGTGTTATGAGGGTGATAGTGTTAATTTCTGTGTCAAATGAGAATGGAATGCTTTTAGCGGAGGGAGCAAAGAGAAAAGCAGAGGTGAGGGAGTACGAGACCAAGTGGTTCACGAACACAATTGTTGGCTAGGAATTGACAGAGGAGCAGTGAAATAAGGATGAAATCAGCCGTGGATAGGTCGATTTAAGCCTGTACAGAGGGTGCGTTGTTGCAGTAGTTTGCATCTATAGAGGAGTGCGGAAGGGGTGGTTGAAAAAGTGATGAGGGAGGATATTGGAATATGAGGATAGGGATGCGCATGTGTGGTAGGGTTTAAGGTGAGGTACTGGGTTTTTAAGAACCGGCACAGAACCGGTAACCCAGCGGTGTCAGGGTACACCCAGAGACCTCGAGTTCTTCCTGATTTAGACCACAGAAACTCACAGTCTTCTAGGTGAAGTCAAGGATCGATTTTATTGGCTGCAACCAAGGTAACAAGTGTCCTAGAAGTACAACACACGGGGAAGTATATTCTCAGGAGACTGCTCGAATTTACAAAGTCAGGCTTCTCTCTTTATACAGAATATTCAGCTTCAGGGAAACATTCTTCGAATTTGCAGTATATCATTTACATTTCTGTGTTACAAAGGAAAAGCAGAGTCATGATGACATGTACATATTTCACGTCGTGCTGCCCACAACAAATCACCCGGCGAGACCCAACATTTCATCAGATATCGGTGGACCCCCAATAAAACAGGCACCTCCCCACCATAAAGTAAGTGAAGCAAAAGAGTAGAGACAGATGTGAGCAAGATACGGCAGGTGTGCGCGCTGAAATGGTTTTATGGCTTGTTGAGCCTTGATGCTATCTTGCTCGGCCACTGGGAGGGGAACTGACCTAACGAGTTCGGCCTGGGGCAATGGTTCCAACTTGCACAGGTCATAGGAAAGTCGATTAAGGAGTATGTGTCTTGTGGAATTTAATTCAGCTGGATTAAGGCCTATGTAAAGGGCAACACATAAATGGGAGCCAAGGGTTCAGAACGCAAATGACGATTTCGAGATGAAATCGTCACTCGAATATGCTGAAAATATTTGTACATGGTGTGCTCGTCATTCTCGGTCTTTTGATACCAAACTCGTCATGTTTCGACGAAGTTTAATACTCGAGTCCAGAATAATTACACGAGTCCAGAAGTTTCAGAACCACAAACCCTCCTTTTGCCCTTACATAGGCAATTAATCTGTCCTCATGCTAATCTGAGTCCAGATCTATAGTCCTAAAGTCATTGAGATGTTGCTGTAACATCATTCTAGTACTTAGTTTGTCTCTTGATACAGGTTTCCTTACACATGATGTGACACAGAGGCCACATATTGCAGGTGCACACTGCACGCATAGACAGAACAGGAAAAGAATGGCTAAGACCATCCCAATGACCATCAGAATTTTCCATCCCCAGGCGGATATCAGTTCCCAGAACCATCCCATTAACGACCAATCTCCTTTATCCACATGAATAGATTCGGAAATCTTATGTAGTTTGGAGATGGCCTGGTACACTGTTGGAGCGTTATCTGGGATGAAAACGCAGCAACTCGATTGGATCAATCTGCATACCCCACCTCGGTCTGCAAGTATGACATCTAACGCGACCCTGTTCTGAAGGGTCATAAGTCGATCCGACTGGAGCTCAGTAGTCAAGTTACTAAGGGCACCAGCAGTTTCAATCACGGTGGACTCAACTACCCTTGTTAATTGCCTCATGTTTCTGCTGTTAGCCATGGATCCCCAGAACGGCAGAAAAACCCTTTGCAAAGTCCCCAAATTCTTGACCTGCAGTGTCCTCTTCACTCAAGACACCTCTAACTATCCTTGTCCTGTGGTAGTCTGCTGCTGCTGTGTATGTGGGAGGCAACAGGAAGGAAACAAAACAGGAGCCCGAAAAGTCAGGGGGCAACCATGTATAGGCTCTATCATGGCAGATGAAATAGGTACCCTTAGCTGCTAAAAACGCAGGGGAAGTCTGAGATCCAAACACATACGTTTCAGTACAGACACTCTTCCCTAACTGAGCCCTGGGATTTGTGCCATTACCTTGCAGACACAGATGACCCTGATGGGGTACAATCCAAATCGGGGAAGATCTCTTAGCTTGCTGTTTCTCACTCAGAGTAGCTCCATATCCAGTCATGTTCCATCCTATGTATACGAGTGTCTCATTTCTCGGGATAGTCTCATAAGAAATACCTTCCTTAATCATGTCTACTATGCCCTTGACTAGAGCACTTTTCCTAGGATTGTCTATTACAGAACGTAGGGGGTAGATTTCGTGGGCATATATGAACATTGTCCTATATGCCCATACAGAACCATTGTGACTAAATGGCAGGACCAGATAAGGGATACCTTTATCCGTTGTGTGAGGCATAAGACCACACACCCAACAGTTAGTTGTGTTCATTACGAGTTGGTGTTGGTGCAAGAGCTGAACAAAGGAGTTATTAATGAACTCCAATCTCCTATTGGATTCATGGTCAGGAAGGGGGTGGAAAGAATGAGAGGAAACAGTAGGAGGAGGTATGGGTGATGCAGTGGGTGCAAATGTTACACGAAAAGAGAATAAAACATAACTTATCAAAAATATCATTACACTGAATAGCATAAAAATACACAATATTATAAAACTTTTCTTTGTCATCACGTTACATAATTTCAAGTTCGTTCGTTTGGCAGGTCTCTCCACATCGGAAAACTCCATCCTCTCTAAAGTGCTGCCCGCGGTGGGAGGTTGCCTCTGCTAAGGGATGCTTCTGTCAGTCTAGGGCAACTCCCTTGGACCAACCAGAACTACCGACCTAACGTCGTCAGCTGCACCCCAAAGACTTTAATCAACCGCGGCCCTAGCAGCGGAACCCGGATGGCGGTTCGAAAAACAAAAATGAGCAAGTTTCTTAGATGGGAGAGCTGCACTTTCAAAAATAGTACTTGGGAGGAAAAAATATCTGTTTATTAGTCCATGGATCTTGGTCTCAAAATTGCAAAGGAAATCGCTCTTATTAGTTCGTTTTTCTCGGTCTCAAATTATATCGTTGTCTTCCAGGTACTGTTTGATCCTGGAACAAGAAGTCAGGCTCTGTAGTGTTCAATCGCTTGGATGGTGGCACAGCCTTGTGCGAAATGTTCTCATTTTCTAGTTCAGAGTCAGTTCTTTTTACCCGTGTATCACTGAAAGGTATGACATGTGGCACGGCATCAGGTTCTGGGTCAGCGACACCCTTCTGGACCCACTGGTCATAAGGCAGAGGAAAAGGGATTTTCTTACAATGGATCCCGTGGACCCAGTTGGCCTTCCCCTCCACCCGAACGGCTGATCTTGTAGAAAGAAGGACGAGGTGAGGCCCGGTCCACCTGGGCTGGTCGTTCTTCGTTCTTTGAAAGTTTCTAACAAGAATCCAGGAACCAGGGTCAATGGCGTGACCCGGAGTCTCAGAGACCGGAGGCAGGGTGTCGTGGACCTGTTGATGCAAAATACGCAATTTAGCCGTCAATTCATACAGATAATCGAGCAAAACAGGGTGTTCCAGTTCACTAAATTTTGTGGGTCTAGGCACTCCCCATATGTTGGCTGGCCGGCCAAAAACAATCTCATACGGGCTCAGTTTCACTCGTGAATGCACAGTCATTCTGGTGGACAAGAGTGCTAAGGGTAGAGCGTCAGGCCATTTAAGACCTGTACTCGCTTGGATTTTGGCCAGTTTAAGTTTTAAAGTGTCTTTGTAGCATTCAACTAATCCAGCTGATTGGAGGTGATTTGCAGCGTGAAACTTCTGCCGTATACCTAGCCCTTCACACACTCTCTTCATCACACGACCCACAAATTCACTTCCATTATCAGACCAGACCATTCTAGGCATTCCAAACCTGGGGAAGTACTCTTTCACAAGGGCTTTTGCTGTGGACAAGGCAGTATTGTCTTTTAGGGGATAGGCTTCTACCCATCTTGAGAAAGCACAAACAACAACGAGTACGTATTTTAAGTTGTTGCACCTCTCCATGTGGCTGCAAAACCTCGAACGGATACGTAGGAGGTGCAAAATGACCAGCTGGAGTTGGGGTTCCCCTACCAGGATTGTGTTTTAAACATACCATGCAATTCTTGACGACATTCTCTGCACACTTGGGAATTCCTGAATTTTGCCATACTTGGGCCAACAACTCGCAAATCCCTTTCACGCTGATATGAGCCATTCCATGAGCCATCGTAACCACTGCAAGCACATATGCATCGGGTAACAACCATCTCTGATGCTCTGTCAATTCAATCCAACAACCATTTGCATCCATTCTACCCGTACTTTCTCTCCACGTGCTCAACTCTTTCTCTGTGGCCTCAGCTTGGATGGACTTCACACTCTCTATCGTGTCTTCACACATTCCAACATCACCAGTCCATCTTGCAGGGCCTGCAACATACATTCGGCTCATTACATTCTTTGCCATCTCTTTCGCGATCTCATCAGCAAATGCATTTCCACGACCAACATCATCAGTCACCTTCTTGTGAGCACTACATTTCACAATCGCCATCTGCAGAGGCAAGGTCAGTGATTCAAGAAGCTCATTCACCAACTGACCATGCTGAATCTTTGCTCCATGCGAAGTCAGGAACCCACGTTCTCTCCACAATCGTCCAAAACTGTGAGTCACTCCAAATGCATACTGGCTATCAGTGTAGATAGTCACTTTCATTCCTTTAGACAACACACATGCTCTCGTGAGTGCAATTAATTCTGCTGCTTGAGCTGAACCATGTGGCACTCGTGCAGTTTCAACAATTGTGTGCAAAGTCGTGACAGCATACGCTGCAGTCGCGTTACCATTCGGGAGTTTGAAGCATGAACCATCCACCCATAATGTACCATCACATTCAGCAAGAGGAGTGTCGGATAGATCTACTCTCCCTTTCGTCTCTTCCTCTGTTCTGAGAAAACAATCGTGCTGTTCTGAAGCATCTGATTCCTCTACAATTGGCAACAACGTAGCTAGGTTTAAGGTACTGCACCTTTTTATGTGCACATGACTTGCTAACAGCGTCAATTCGTAACTTGACAACCGAGCACTAGTTAAGTGCTGTGTCTTAGTTCTATTTAACAACGTGTCTACTGCATGTGGGACCATCACGACCAGTGTATTATTCATTACTAGTCCAGCAGACTGTCGAATAGAAACAGCTGCTGCCGCTGTGGCTCTTAAACAACTTGGCAATGCTTTAGCTACCAGATCCAAAGTCGACGAAAAATAGGCACATGGACGCTGCCTACCTCCAAACAACTGAGTCAACACAGACAATGCACAGCCCTCTTTCTCGTGGACATACAATGTGAAAGGCTTACTGTAGTTGGGGGTACCTAACACAGGAGCCGAACATAATGCTGTGCGCAATTCGAGAAAACTTTTCTGACACTCTACAGACCAAGGAATGGGATTGGGTGTGTTTTTACACGTTAATGCCACCAAGGGTTTGGCCAATAACGAAAAATTTGGAATCCACTGTCTACAGTACGATGTAATGCCCAGGAAAGCACGCACTTCTCTCTGTGTTCTTGGAACACTCAATTTCGCTATTGCCTGAATTCTTTCTGGGGTCAGTTTCCTTCCCTCCTAGGTAGGTCACTTCTTGTCGGCAATATTGCAGTTTGGAAAGTGACACCTTGTGATGTAAATCACACAGATTACGCAATAATGACAGCGTGGCCTTTTTACAAATTTCCTCAGTATCTGCAGCAATGAGCAAATCATCCACATAATGTACAAGAGTAGCACCTTTAGGTAAAACAATCGTATCAAGCTGTGTTTTTAGAGCTTGACTGTATATTGATGGACTTTCACAGTAGCCATGAGGAGCGCGTTTAAAGCGGAAGCTGCGACCTCCTAAACTGAAGGACAAAATATCCCTGCTCTCCTCAGCAATCGGGATGCTGAAGGAAGCATTCTTCAGGTCAATCACCGAAACCAAGAGGCAGAGGCTGGAATCATAGTCAATAATGTGGTAATGTCGGGGACAACTGGGAATTGTGGCACAACTATTTTATTCACCTCTCTAAGGTCAATCACGAATCTGTACACAGGTGGCTTAGAAGGGTCAGTTCGTTTTAAAACAGGCAGAACAGGACTATTGCAAACATTGCCTCGTGTTTCTTCAATCACATCCTTTTTAATCAATTCGCAAACGATCGCTAGCAAAGCTTTCTCACCCTCACTAGATATCCTATATTGTGGAATTCGTGGCATTTGAACATTGGCTTTCAATGTTACAACATATGGTGGTATTTCTAAAAGGCCCACATCATTAGGACCAGTAGCCCAAAGAACATCTGGAAGAAACGACAATTCTGCTGGAAGTTTATCCCTCGACAAATACATGGGAGAGACCACTTTCTTACCTAAAGTAAGTTGTACTCCTGAAGGAGAACAGTACAAAGTCGCATACAATCTTTTTAACAAATCCAATCCCAGCAAGTTTTCGCCACAACCTGTTGTCAGAATAAGGGGTGCTTCTAATTCACAAGGACCAACAGAAAGGGACAAAGGGTCAGAAATCGGATTTCTAACTGGGGCGCCAGAAAAACCTACAGAAACGTTCATTTCGCCAGACAAAGGTGCGCCAGGGAGTTTGGAGTGCATAATAGAACTCTTTGTAGCACCAGTATCCAACAGAAAAGGTTCTGACACACCTGATGTAATCACCTCAACGTATGGTCCACTCTGATCTACTGGAACTGAAACAACTCCCTCTCTTTGTCTATGGCTGTCCTAGCAATGATTACCCTCCAAATACTCATCTTCTGTATAGTAATCATCAACATAGTATTGAGCTGTCCTATCAGATGCGTTGTTATGCTGATCGAACCTATTCATAGAATTTTGTGGTGGAAGTGGACGTGCGTTTTGGGGGAAGTTTCCGCGTCCTCTACCTCTAGGCGCTTGCTGAACACCACGACCCCTTACACCAGAAGCACCATTTGCACTCTGTAACAAAATAGGACAACTATACTTGAAATGACCCTCTTCTTTGCAATATGAACACTGGTTGGGGCCTACAGGGACACGTGGCTGAGTGTACTCGACTCTTTGCGAGTTCCTCTGATACTGTTGAGGCTGCTGGAAATTATTCTGGTAGTGATTCTGGCTACCATTATTCTGATTACCACCACCACGTGGCGGATATGCTTGCTGTAGCAAAACCTTCGTTTTCAACTCCTTAGTTTTCTTTTCTGCTCTATCTTTCTCGTCCTTGTCTCTATTTTCGTAATATTGTGCCGTAGCTAATATCTGGGCTGAAGATGAGACTACCCAAGAACTTTCTGAATCCTTTAACTTTTTACACAATTCTGGAAGCAGATTGTGCACGAATTTATCGACAAACAATCTCTGACCACCTTCTGTGGTCATATCTTGACCGCTGTGGTCGACAAATGTTTCTTTGAACCTGGTGAAGAAATCTGAAACAGTTTCTTCTTTCTTCTGCTTGCATGCAGACAACTTATCCCAATTTACACGTATTGCAGGCATTATCGTTTTCATGTAATCAACTATTTTACCAGGGAGTTCTGCTATCAAAGGCTCAGGCTTAGCACCACCAACTTGTCGGGCGTCTGCAGCGGCAATATTAGCCCACGAGTCACCTAACTCCTGATCATGATCTATATGACGAATTTTACCCCATAAAGGCTGTGGAACAACATTCCCAAATAGCATATCGATATCGGCTAAATTCATAATACATGACCCAGCAGTTTGCGACAACTCTTTGTAATACCCTGCAGGATTTTTACGCGAATCAGGTAATGTCTGCTTGAGTGCTAAAACTTCAGCTCGCTTCCATGGGACATGTACCCATACACGCTGAAAGTGTGGCAGAATAGGTGGGTTAGCAGTTGTGTCACCCTCTCTCCATTGTGGGGGAACTTCTCTCATAGGGTATTGTCGCGCCTTTTTCCTACTAGATGCACCAGGCTCAGATTGTGACCCAGAACTGCTCCCCTTACTCCGATATGATAACAATATTTCAACCGCTTTCTCTACATCAGGACCTACAAACATGCCTTCTCCAAATTTAAACCGTACACGACACAACTCTTGCGGGTTGCATTCCAGATCATTGTCTTCCAAATCCTCACAAAGAAAAACACACATCTGTTCGAAAACATATCTCTGCGTCGGTGCTTCCCATTGATGGAAGACTTCCATGACAGACTCTACATCATATTTTACAGTGTTCAAAACCCATTTCCGTGCTAAACTATTCAGTGAGTCTCTCTCTTGATAGGGCAGTCGACTTCGCAACTGTCTTCGTCCCATGTTAGGGGTCATAGTAGGCGACCCGAAAAGAGGTGAAAGAAGGTTAGTAACAGTGCTGGCCATTTTCTGCCGAATGGAAGGTGAAACTGAAGGAAGAACGGGTGGAAAAACGGGGTGAGATAAGGTAGGGGCAGAGATAATAGCAGAGGAGGCATCAGGGGAAATAGAAGGAGCACTAGGCAAAATCGTAGAGGGAGCATTAGGAGAAGTAAAAAGTACAGTAGGCAAAATCGTAGAAAGCGCAGGTGGAGCAGATGTGGTTGGTGGGCCTGGAGCAGGCTCCACCATAGAGACAGGAGTCAGCTGGAGAACAGCTGGTGGGTGCTGTGGAGGAACAGGAGGCGTAGGTTGCACAACTAAAGGTTGCGGGGGTGCAGTGGCATTTTGCGCATAGGGGGGTGGCAAACTTAGTAAATGCGACATTAATGGGTCTTTTTCAAGCTCTTTTGCTGCCTCTTGCTGAAGAGACAGCAAAACTGGATAGCACTTGTCCATTGCCATTTTACGTTGCCTGTGCAACTGCTCACTCATCTGCTCTTCTTCATTGTCTTTAAACTGTATAGCAGCTTGCATGACTGAAAGTCCCCCTTCTCTCTTATTTTTCTTAGCTAATTTGATTTCCTTTTGTTTGGCTTCTTTACGCCAATAAGCGGAAAGAGTCAAGCATCGCCGGCCGGGCTTTCTTTTTAAAGAGTTTAACTTCAAGGTTGCCTAATATTTCGGTATCAAAACTACCATATTGGGGCCATTTTAAAACACCATCTTTCCTGGTGTATTTGATCCACACTTCGTTGTATGTGATGGGGCCTACCCCATGTTTCACATATAGCTCGTAAGTCGGAGTTCCAACCGGAGGAACCGGACATGAGTCCTCCAATCGGGAGTCCCTATTATTATAACCAAGACAAAACAAGTCTAAGACTAGGCATCTTCGCTCTCTAGTCTAGTTCCAAACTTCAAAGGATTATCGATTACGATATTTCTCGTGAATACACGAATCCTTCAGTTTTGGTGCTTGCAAGTACCAACAAATTATCCCAAAGGATACCCAAGACTAAGACCAACTAAGGACTGGGAGACGCTCCACTTATACTTAACTGAGATATCGATGACGTCACCAGAAGACTCGTCTTAGTGTTTCGCTCTACCAAACTTCAAGGGTCCAAATCAGGGCGATAGCCAGGGCAGCAGTCCTCTGTAGCCGTTGGGAAGCGGGGAACCTCGCAGCAAAGACCTTCGGACCACGTCGACATGCAGGGGTCGATGAGGTGGTTGGCCGTCCTCCGGAATTTTCACACGAAGCTCCTCACGAACCTCTGGCTGGGCTGGTACCACTGGAATCACCCCAAACGTTGGGCGCCAGCTGAGGTACTGGGTTTTTAAGAACCGGCACAGAACCGGTAACCCAGCGGTGTCACGGTACACCCAGAGACCTCGAGTTCTTCCTGATTTAGACCACAGAAACTCACAGTCTTCTAGGTGAAGTCAAGGATCGATTTTATTGGCTGCAACCAAGGTAACAAGTGTCCTAGAAGTACAACACACGGGGAAGTATATTCTCAGGAGACTGCTCGAATTTACAAAGTCAGGCTTCTCTCTTTATACAGAATATTCAGCTTCAGGCAAACATTCTTCGAATTTGCAGTATATCATTTACATTTCTGTGTTACAAAGGAAAAGCAGAGTCATGATGACATGTACATATTTCACGTCGTGCTGCCCACAACAAATCACCCGGCGAGACCCAACATTTCATAAGATATCGGTGGACCCCCAATAAAACAGGCACCTCCCCACCATAAAGTAAGTGAAGCAAAAGAGTAGAGACAGATGTGAGCAAGATACGGCAGGTGTGTGCGCTGAAATGGTTTTATGGCTTGTTGAGCCTTGATGCTATCTTGCTCGGCCACTGGGAGGGGAACTGACCTAACGAGTTCGGCCTGGGGCAATGGTTCCAACTTGCACAGGTCATAGGAAAGTCGATTAAGGAGTATGTGTCCTTGTGGAATTGAATTCAGCTGGATTAAGCCCTATGTAAAGGGCAACACATAAATGGGAGCCAAGGGTTCAGAACGCAAATGACGATTTCGAGGTGAAATCGTCACTCGAATATGCTGAAAATATTTGTACATGGTGTGCTCGTCATTCTCGGTCTTTTGATACCAAACTCGTCATGTTTCGACGAAGTTTAATTCTCGAGTCCAGAATAATTACACGAGTCCAGAAGTTTCAGAACCACAAAGGGATGGAGCGAGAAGGTGAGTAAGGACAGAGAGTGATGAAGATTGTTGCCGAAACATTTATTTGTCACCAGAATTTACCCTTGACTACACATTTCTGTTTTCATTATGTTACCATTAAAGACTCCAGATGCAAAATGTTTGAGTGGGTGGCATGTTAAATCTGTCATTTAACAAGCTTTCGGCTTTTCTGAAGTCTTTTTTTTATTTTTATTTATATTCAGTTCTTCACATTACATTCATTACATTCATTACAGTAAATCCAAAAAGCATAATGATAAGCTGAAAGACAAATAATATAATATAATACCATCTCTGAGGAGATAGAAACATAGAAGAAATTTTACTCCGAAAACATGCATTGACCTTTAGTCAAAGTAGGCCCCCCATATTTTTTGAAATTTGCGCAGTCCCCCAATCCTTTGTGCATATATAAATTCGCTTTTCCTAACTCTCTTCATATTCTCATACCACTCATCTACGGACGGAACTATATCTGTCTTCCAATACTTGAGAATCAGTGATTTAGCCACTGCTACTATAATATACACCAGTTTTGCCAATGACTCAACCAAATTAAGCTCTGGATCAAAACCAAATATGATCAGTTTTTCACAACTGGTAATCGTACAATGTGAATGAAGAGGAAGCAAAGAAAAAATGCCATCCCAGAATAACCCAATTCGGGGGCAGGAGGCTATTATATGGGACCAATTAGCCAGATCCGGTCGAGTGCATCTAAAACAGGTAGACGACGTATTACTAAACATTTTAGCAATGACTGCAGGAGTATAATATAACAGCCATTTACTAAAAAACAGCATTCGTCTCCAGTTAGCGCCTCTCAATACCGAAAAATTAAACTTATTTAAGGTTTTCCAAGTATTAACTGTTAAATTAAGACTTTCATGCTTCTGCCATTTTTTAGTTGCTTTGGTACTCAGATCTTCCCCTCTACTCTGCTCTAGACTTCTCCATTTTCCTGGTTTCATGAATAGTGAAGACCAAAAGAGATCATTTATTAAATGGGAAGCTTGACTAATCTGCGCTAGGTCAGTTTGAGCCAGAACCTTATACAGTAAATGATATGAACCAATAAGAAGAAAATTTCCACCAATTAAAGAAGCCATCTCATTAGGGGTCAACCAAGCTTCATTTTCCACGAAATTCAATAGTGTTGTAAACCCCAATCTGGCCCAATTTTGTATAATTTCTGGCCTCATTTTTATGCAGAAGCCTAAAATGGCTTCACTTAATGGAGTTATTAAACTTAAGAGGGAAAGTGAGTGCCTCTTCAACGTAGCGTCACGTTTAAAAAAAAAAACAATTTAGAACCTTATATCTGACTAATTTGGGTGATTTGAATATGGAAAGTGGGGAAGGAATTTCGGCCTCTTTACAGATTATTTCAATAAAAAACTTTATAAACAATACCTTACTCGACATTAGATGTTTGAATCTTGAGAGATACTCTGCAAAATAAGCATAGTAGTAATCTTTAAGGTTTGGGAGACCAAAACCTCCTTGTTCTTTTTCTTCGTATAGAGTATTAATAGCTATTCGAGGTGTCTTTTTTGCCCAAACAAAGGTTGAGAACATGGATTCGATTTTTGAAAAAAAAGAGCCTGGTAAGGAGCAAGGGATAGTAGAGAACAGAAAATTGAATAGGGGGAGCACTGACATTTTAATTAATGCCACCCGGCCTAAAATAGATAAAGGTAATGTATTCCAACGTGAAAACATATCACAAAATTTTTTATTAAGGGTTCGAAATTAAAAAAATACAATTCGCTTACAGACGACGTAAAATAGACACTCAGATATCTTTTGGGTCTATTATTGATACAGTTCTGAAAATCCGGGTGCAGTTCGGGAATTATACTACCACAAATTAAAATCTCGGTTTTCTTTTTATTGATTCGATACCCCCCAAGTGCTTCAAATTCTGCAAAAACAGAAAGAGCCCGTATTTGCGAATGCATCTCAGGTTTCAGAAGAAGCATTATATCATCCGCATATAATTTAATCTTATCCATGAAGGCCATAGGTGGTAAAATATCTGTACACTTCCGGATTGCGACCGCTAAAGGTTCTATGAAAAAAGCAAAAAGAACAGGGGACAGTGGGCACCCCAGCCTTGTCCCTATTTGCACTGAAATTGAGCCCACCATGGATTTGTTGATAAGCACATGAGCTTTTGCACCTTGATACAGATTTTTAACTAAAGTTATAATTTGTAAGGGGATACCAAAAAATTGTAAAATAAACAAAAGTGTATCCCAGACCACCAAATCAAAAGCCTTTTCTGCATCTAAAAGAAAAACTAAAGCCGGCACCTTACGTGTTTCAAAATAATCTAAGGCCTCAACCAGGTAGTGTGTAATAAGTTGCTGACCTGCAATAAAGCCATTTTGATCTGAATGAATCAGTTGCGAAGATATATCATTGAAACGTAATGAAAGTAATTTGGTGATAATTTTTTAATCCGAATTCAAAAGTGTGATGGGTCTGTAAGAGTTAGGATCATTTGCTTCCTTTCCTTTTTTCAAGAAACTAACCACAGTCCCATCGTAAAATGATGATGGAATTAAGCCACCTTCCAATATAGAATTTGATAATAAAAGTAAAAGTTCAGAGAGGGAGGTAAAAAATACAACAACAAATTCTGCAGGAAATCCGTCTGGTCCCACAGGCCTTCCCACGTGGAAGGCTTTTAACTACCGACTCTAATTCATCCCCCGAAAACGGAGTTGCCATTACTACTTGATCCATATGAGAGAGAGTGGGTAGATTATAATTATCTAAGAAATTGTTTAATCTATGTTGATCCGTAATATGATGCGAAGTATACATTTTCTCCTAATGGGACAACATAATTTCCCCTATCTCTACTGCATCTGAGGTATCAATATCATTTATTGGAGATTTAGGAGACCGAATTACATTGGCTGCAGCTTGTTCTTTGACCTGCCACGCCAAAAATTTGCCCGTAAAATTACTGTGTTCATATATTTTTTGAGCTTGTCTACAAAAAATGTCCTCACTTCTTTCAAAGTAATGTACACTCAGTTCACGTTTTGCAGCATTTAGTTGATTCTGTAGCCTAACAGATGGATTATGATACATTTGTTCTACTAAGTCCTGGATATTCTGCTGTAATAAGTTCTTTGTATCCCTAAAGGCAGCTGACTCCGTGCATCCCTTCCAATGACAATCCCCGAATAAACGCCTTAAGTGAATCCCACACCACATGAATAAGGGCTGTCCCCATATTTCGTTCAATAAAGTAATTTATCTCATTTTTGAGTAGGGTCACCCATGTTACATCAGACAGGTAAGATTTATTAAAAACCCAACGTTTTACAACATTTGTGCTCTCATCCAACACCAATTCTAGAACTGACATTGCATGGTCGGAAAAGCCATTATGAAGAATCCGTTGATATCGATTTTTGAGTTTTAAGGAAACAAGAAAGAAATAAATGCGAGAAAATGACCTATGTCTTCCCGACCAGCAGGTATGATCTCTTTTGTGAGGATTTATAGAGCGCCAAGGGTCAACAAGATCTAAAGTCCTTACATTATTCGAGATTGTCTTAAATGATTTAGGTTTCGATTGTTTTTTACCACCCGTAGTAGAATCTAAATTCGGATCCATAAGTATATTAAAATCCCCCCCAATCACAATATCCCCGACAACCATCAAAAGAGACTGGAACATTTCCGCATATATTTCAGGGTAATCGTTCACTGGGGCATAAAAACTTACGAATGTAATAGGTGATGACCTATTCTTGAATTTACACATGGCCCAGCACCATCGACCCTGACTCCCTGCCTTTGTTTGCAAGATCTCTACCTCCCTACTCCTATTAATGAAAAGTGCTACTCCCCTCTGTGACTCGGAAAAAAAGAGAAGCCCCGATATGAGGCCCACCCTTTAAACATGGAGAAATTATCAGCTTTTGAGAGAGGGATGTGAGTTTCTGGTAAAAGAATAACTGCAGGACTTTCGGTCAGGACCCATTTCTCTATCGCCCGCATTTGTTTCTTATTATTTAGACCGTTCACGTTAAAAGAGACAATTTTTAAGCCAGTTTTAGCCATTCTAAGAGTATTTACTTAAATTCAGTAATACGATTACTCCCTCTTTACATCCCATATCTTTTTTAAACAGTCTAAGCTCTGTTCTAGATCCATCACAAGGACCACTTTTATCTTGAGCAAAAACAGCAAAATAACAAGAAAGAAAAGAATTTTGCCAATAACTAAATTTTTTACTCCCCCCCCCAAACCAACCCCCCTCCCCCTCTTCCACTTGTGGCACCCTCCTCGCTCTGCCTCCCTCTTCCCACGCTCGCCACAGGAACCTCTACCTTGCATTTTGAGGTGTCGTGATGATACACCCCTTCAACCTTCATACCATACCCTACCCCCCCACCATAGTGCAGAAAATCAAACATAAAGTGAAGAAGAAAAGGCGATTGTGGAGAAAATCAGAATGTCCCAGAAAAGAACTCTGTCTTATGTCCGAATTAACCATTTTGAATCCCATGTAGCAACTCCTGTGCTGCCTCAACATCAGATAACATATAGAATTTACCTTTAAAGAGCACTCTAAGTTTTGATTGCTGAGCAATCATTGCTTGCGCCCCATGGGCTTTAAAAAGGTGAAGAATTTTAACAAATTCTTTTCTACGTCTGGCTGCTACTGCAGACATATCGGAGAAAATTTGAAATTTCACCGTGGCATTCACGGGAAACTGTCTCTGTCGAATTGCTCTGGACAAAATTTGCTCCTTGGCCCTAACATCGGCAAAATTAATAAGGATAGTCCGAGGAAGAGTGGAGTTCGGTGAGAGGTGTGCAGGAACTCGATGAGCTCTAGTGATAATTAAATACCCTTTGTGTTCCGGTATCACACCCTGTTGTAGAAACGTAGAAACCCATAGGAGCATATCTGACCCCTCAATTCCTTCAGGAACCCCCACTATACTTAAATTGGATCTTCTATTGTAGTTCTCCAGATCATCCAGCTTATTCTCAAGGGCCCTAGATGTTTTGGATACGTCTTTAGTTTCTTTCTTTACTGCGACCATTTGATCCTCTAGAGAGGAAATCCTTTCCTCTGCCTCAGCTAGACGAGCTGGAAAAGTGGAGACTAGCTCTTCAATTTTGTCCATTTTATCTAACCTCTGATGGATTGCAGACAGCTCCACATTTTGCGACCTCTTTATCTCTCTTAATTCATCTAGAATTAAATTAAGCATGTCCTTTACGGACATCTTAATTTCTCCTTCTGTTTCCGTATCCATCTCTAACACAGGGCCCGGGGGACCTGCCACCTCCCCAACGAGACTTTTGTCAGATATAGCTGAAGACTGAGGTGTTGTATTCCTTAAATCTTCTTTTCCAGGAACAGCAGGGTCCAAAGAATCGACTGTTATTTGCTTTAGGTCAGATGTAGAAGTAGATGCAGCTGTATCAGGAGATTGGGCAGGTGGAGTTTATAGAGGTACTGACAGCCAGACTTGAATCACTTGTGCAAACTTGTTGATTCTGGTTTATCGCCACATTTGAGAAGGTTACAGAGGTCAAATTACTGGACATAAGAGGAAGAGTTTTTTTTACCAGCAGAGGAAATTGTTTGGAGGGGGGGTGGTGGAGGGGGCTGAGGGGGCTCAAGAATATCGGACTTATCTTCAAAATGGGGCTCAACAGCTTTATCCCCCATGCTCAAATGCACAAGATTTTCTGTCAGTAGATCCTCTGTCTCTGAGCATTCCGATGAATGCGCTGAATCCACCTCCCCTACATTGCCTCCATCTGTTAACTTAGCCGCAACCTCAGCCTCGTTTGCCTGCTGTCGGCGTTGCTTGGCTTTGCGTGCGTTTAGTAATTTCCCCATGCCAGCAGCGGCTCAATTATTCACAGATTCACAAATTTCCCCCTCTTTTTCCTCCTTTTCTCTCCCTCTTTTCCTTCTTACAGAGTTTTGCAGAGTTTTTACGAAGTTCAGACAGATTCACCCCTTATCACTCAACAAAAGAGACCCTTTGACCTCTGGGCTCCTTCAAAATAGTTTTATACAGGACTTACAGTTGCCTGTGTACACCAGGCTAAAGTTGCTCCTCTGCTCCTTCTGTTTCTCTGGTGATATTCCGATAGGCAGTGTCTTTCCCAGCGTTATTTCACAGTCCTTGCGCCTTTTACCAAACAGCTCCCTTCAGAGTATTCAAAGGGGGCCATCGACCGCTGACCGCTGACTCAGGTGCAGCGTGGCACTCTCGACTTTGCTCCGCTCCGCTTACGGCTTACAGCCAGCCCGGTAGTTTAGCCTGCTAGCTCTCCAGAGAGGCACTATCCGCTGCCTGTTCACCGCACCACAGCCGAAGCCAGAATTGCTAAACGCCGACAAAGCCTCGGTAAGCGCTCCTGCGAAGATACCCCGTTTTCCTCCGCCAAAACGCTAAGCGGTAGCCGTTACGGGAAGCAAACGCCTTCCACCATCGCGGACCTCGTGTGGGGGAGGGGCAGCAGTACGGCGCTCAGGTGCTACGTGGAGGCGTGGAACTCCACCATAGCGGTCACAAAAAAAACGGCTTTTCTGAAGTCTTGGGGCATCTTTTAAGGTACAATTACCCTGCCAGTTATATTCGTTTCTCCTTTCTGACCTTCTTCTGCTGACGAACAGTTGTTTTGTCACTTATATTCAGTGTTCATTTCTGAGCCTCTTTGCCTCTTGCTCTTGCCACCTGCACGTTGCTCCTCTTGTTCATTTTGCCTTAAGTCCACCTTCCTCTGATTTGCTCGTCTTATACTGCCTTGTGGCACCAACCTCTAGCTCCTCACTCGCACCCTTCATGATAAGCTTGCTAGCTCCTTTCCGATCTCATCAGGCCAGATGTATTTGGTTAGTTTGCTTCTCAGCCCAGATTGCTGGCAAATCTGCATTTCCCCTTTCATTGGTCTCAAATTGAGACATATTATTTTTACTTCAAGAACTACTGCCAACGCTACCTTTAAAGCAGTGACCAATCTAACATTCATTGTTCTTCATTAAGAGTAGAGAGGAATAAGGGAGAGAGGAGAAGAGAGGAAAAGCTGGAGATAGTAGGAAATGGAGAAAGCTAAAGTAAGAGACACTTATGTTGAGAACAAATTGAACATCTGGGCTCCAAAGGTGACAGGATGAGAAAGGAAATTGAGAGGTGGCAGAGCAGGACAGAGCACAGCGCAGAAGAGAGGAAGATTTAAATAGTTGTAAAGAAAATAAATAGATATAGATATACCTTTTCCTCTGCATGATGCTTCTCACGCACTGGTGGTAGCACAAGAGGACCCCCTCTGCACCAATGTTTTGACACCTAAGAGTCATTGGCCTATTAAAGGCTGAGGCCCACATCTGCCTCCCCCAACACCTCGACAATGTCTGGATAGTCTTGTCTTTCTCTGATAAGGAAACCAGATACACAGTTCACATATGATCATCTTTCACTAGAAAACATACATACATGACGTACACACACCCTATACTTGTGTCACTTTTAAGTGTGTACAGAACACGTATCACTGTGAGAAAATAACATTTACCGGAAGTGAATGTGCAGTAAAGCCAACATTTATTTGCAAGGTAAATGAACAATAACATCTTAGAAATCAAAAGAGCAACCAATTGTCTACTTGGAATGAGTAGGAACAAGTAAAAGATAGAAAAAGAAAATTCCTGCATGTAAAGGGTTCCTGGGAGAGTTAGGGAAACTAGTCCATTCTTTCCAGCTTGTCCTGCAAGTAGAATCAGTTTTGTGGCTGGTGAATTTAATGAAACTGTATTTCTCTCGAGCATCCTTGGAAAACAGTAATGGAACTGAATTATTTCACAAAAAAATAAGATCAGCAAATTTGCTTCAGACTCAGCAAACGGGAAGTGTAAGTGGGACTCGAGGACACATATTAAGAATGAGAGAAAGAATGGAGAAAACTCAATCAATCAATCAATCATATCATTTGTAAAGCGCACTACTCACCCGTGAAGGTCTCAAGGCGCCGGGGTGGGGTGGGGAATGTTGCTGCTGCTCGAAAAGCCAGGTCTTGAGGAGTTTTTTGAAGGTCAGCAGGTCTTGGGTCTGCCGTAGGTGGATGGGGAGGGTGTTCCAGGCCTTGGCGGCGAGGTGGGAGAACGATCTGCCGCCTGAGGTCGCTATTCGGAAGCGGGGGACTATAGCGAGGGAGAGGTCGGCGGAGCGGAGCTGGCGGGTGGGGGTGTAGAAGCTGAGTCGTCTGTTGAGGTACGTTGGTCCGGTGTTGTGGAGTGCCTTGTGTGCATGGGTGAGGAGCTTGAAGGTTATCCTCTTGTTGACCGGGAGCCAGTGCAGGTCTCTCAGGTGGGGTGTGATGTGGCTACAGCGAGGGATGTCGAGGATCAGGCGTGCTGAGGTGTTCTGGATATGTTGGAGCCGTCTCAGGAGTTTGTCCGAGGCTCCTGCCTAGAGTGCGTTTCCATAGTCCAACCTGCTGCTGACAAGGGCCTGGGTGACTGTTCTTCTCGTTTCAGTGGGGATCTGCTTGTAGATCCTACAAACTCATGGCATGGCTACAGTAGGGAGTGTTAAAAAAACACCTGTTCTAAGAAATTTGATGGGCTGGCTTACATCTTCGGAGGTGGGTCTTCACTGGGATTTTCAGCCAACCTTTAACTTGTCTGAGGATACTGTGCGATGGTTTCTGATTTAGAGGGAAAAGGAACAAGGTGCCAAATAATGCATCTTATCAGAGCTCCTCCATGCTATCATACCAAGGGAAATATGAGGCCTGAAGGACGATGGACAGCTGGAAACTCTTCCATAGTGAAACTTGGCACCTTCATCTTCAGTACATACAATTATTCAAGAGTTTTTCACATACAGTAGACTTGAACAGCACAATCTGAACCCAATTATGCCTGCCCACCACAGGGCTTCTAATGCTTTGCCACACTCCAGGGGACAGGGGCCATTACCTATGCCAGCACTCAATGGATTTAGAAACTGGGTTTCCCAAAATGAAAAGGAGCGATATATAAAACAAAGCCAAGGTGAAATGAAGCAAAAAATAAAATAGCACTTTAGGGTGCGAAATAGAACACTAAGCCCCACGGATTGCGAGAGAAGAGAGATCAGACATAAAGATACTTTGATTTCAGGACCCTATGTGCTGTCTGCAGCGGCGTTCAACATGCACGCACAGCTGGTGTTGCGGGCAATCAAATCACCATTAATGGCCGTGTTGTCCATAGTTGGGGTTGTCGGTGAAGAAAGCAGAAGAATTTACAAAACCACTATCAAGGAGATACGTGAAACATGCAAGCAGCGGCAAGTGTCAGCTTTGCCCCTCTGCAGCCTATTACCATTCTGCCTGGTGTGTGATAATAGGCTTAAACATGGAAAGTGTAAGCAACACTCACAGCTGCAGTGGTCTGCCGCCCGAGCATAGTACAGGAGGGGGCCCCCTGAAGCTCACCCCGCACCGCAGGGGCTGCAGAGATTAATGTTACACCACTGACGTGGGGCACAAACTCATTACTTACGCTCATGTATGCACTGGTTTCAAATGAGAAATGTATCTACTAACCTTTCCGTTGATAGACTGCTTTCTTGGTCGGAAGTAAACTACGCTACTCCACAGACTGACATCTGATGCACTAAGCTCCTCCCCAGAACACAGCTGCATAGTCATCATTACACCTACCTCTTTCTTAGGTATGCTAGTCAATCCACCTTAAAGATTAGTCCCAAGCTGCAGAGCACCCTAAAAAAAGGCAATTAGGACCTTTGAACATTGTACTAAAATTGGCCTTTTAATACAGAGTCCTCCAGATCAGGAAGTATACAAAGCAGCACAAACTGAGCTCTAACCTTACAGGCACTAATTTCCCACCTCCATTGTTTCTTCCACATTATAAACTCTCCTGAGAAGTGATCACTCGCCCACAAAGAGCCATGGATTGTATCCTCCAATGAGGATGCTGACCTATAGAACTCAAAGAGGGGGCTTCCTCTCAGAAATGGGAAGGGGGTGTTCTTTCAGAGATAGGAAGGTGAGCTTCCTCTCAGAGATGGGTGATTAAGCAGTCATCGTGTTATATCTGTCTTACTGTACCACCAAGGAAAATGTACCTCTTCTGCCTGAATCAAGTGGATCCCCATGAGTGGACATAGCACAAAATAGTGTCCTCTAAGTCCTGCATCCACATTTGGACACTTCCCATGGTGCCTCCTGATTAGTGGTTCCTGCCCCACCTTATCTCTGATTAACACAAAACTATTGGTGTTTGTTTTAGTTTCCCCTTCATCTAGGACTAGAGTTTGGTGAAATACTTAAGGTACTAGCCATACTCGAGTCAGAGACTTGGCTCTAGCTCAAGCCCCAAATGAGCCAAGATTTACTGTGGCTTTTCCATGCCACCCATGGTGTTCCATCATGCACCAAGAACTAACAAAGCATAAACCTTTGGTGTTAAAAAAACAAAGCATAAACCTTTGGTGTTAAAAAGGAGAGAAAGAGGTAGCCTTTAACTGGGTGAATTGCATTATGGAAAAATAAAAAACTTGGTGCCAATCCCGGCTTCCCCACGTGATTAAAATGAATGATCTTAGTCAAATATTTTGATTTAAAAAAGTACAGATCTTTTTATTCATTTTCACAATAAAGCATTGCATGTAAAGTAGGGTATTCAGTGTCTTAAACATTGAGGCAGGGACCATGAAAGGCAAGCTCGTGAAGTAGTAAATAAGGTGGGGTAGTACTACCATCTTAGAGATGGCCACCCTGCCCGCTACCGATAACGGCAACGCGGTCCAGAATTGTACCTGCGATTTCAGTGCTGCGGAAGCCCTACCTAGGTTGCCATCAAGCATATCCCTTGCCTCTCTGTATACCTGGATTCCCAAGTAGCGGAAGGTTGTCTCCGCCATCTGGAATGCGTGCGGCGCAAAGGGTAGTTGGGCGGCTGTCCCAGATGCGGTGAAACAGAACCCATATGATTTAGTCTCATTAATGGTGAGTCCCGAGAGTGCTCGGAAGTTTTCGAAGATTGCAGGGACGGGGTCCAGTTCCCCCCTCAGATCATGTAAGTATAGTATGATATCGTCTGCATATGCCGATACCACATGAAGTGCCCCATTTCTTCGTATGCCTCTTTGGTGTGCCGATCTACGGAGTTTGCAGAGCAGTGGTTCTAGTGCCAGTATAAACAATAGAAGAGATAATGGGCATCCTTGTCTCGTTCCCTTCGCTATATCCAGTCGTGCTGAGATGCATCTGTTCGTGCGGACCCTGGCCGTCGGGCGGGTATACAATAACTGGACCCATGCAATATATTCGGGCGGGATCCCAAACTTCTCGAATGACGCAAACATGTAATCCCATCTGAGGGAATCAAATGCCTGCTTCAGATCTAGAGAAATACATCCCTCCGTTCCCATCGGTATTTGTTCGCAGAGCATGAGTTGGCTGAGCCTCCGCAGGTTCATAGCCGTACTTCTGCCAGGTACGAAGCCGCACTGGTCGGGGTGAATCAGCTGTGGAATATACTGAGCCAGGCTCGTCGCAAGGATTTTACTCAATATTTTATAATCTGTATTTAGTAAGGACAGAGGCCTGTAATTAGCTAGGTGCAAACCGTTCCTGCCCGGTTTCAAAAGCGACACTATTAGGGCTTGCAGTGACGATTGCGGTAATCCCCGCGTCCGTAGTGCTTCCTGGTACACTACATGTAAACGTGGGGCCAGCAAATCGATAAAGGCCCCATAGAACTCAGCCGGGATGCAGTCCGTTCCAGGGGTCTTAGTTCGTGAGAGCACGCGTAGGGCCTGGCGTATCTCCGCAACCGTGATAGGGCGCGACAACTCTCTACTCTGATGGTCCTTGAGCCTCGGCAGATCTAGTCCCTCCATAAACTCCTCAAATGCTGGTTCAGATAGCTGTTGGTGTGGGCCATACAGTGTTTCATAGTAGGCCCTAAAGGCATTTTTAATGTCTATTTGTGCCGTGACTGATGACCCCCCTTGGACGGTGATCTCCACTATGGGCACATGCACTGGTTTGTCTCGTACCATACGGGCTAGCAGGGGTCCCGATCTCTCCGCCTGCGCGTGTTGTCTGCTTGTGTACTCTCTATAGCACTCGCAGCTCTTCTAGCAACTTGGCATGTTGTATATGTGCCTCCTGTAGTGGTGTGAAGGGTAGGTTCGTACTTGCAGCCTCGCTTTCCAGCATAGCCAGGCGCCCCTCTACCTCCCAAAGCCTTTCCATGACATTATGTCTCATGCCCACCCTTGTGCTCATCGCCTCCCCTCTGATGTACACCTTAAAGGTGTCCCATTCTAACTGTCGGGAGCTAGCCGAGCCAGTGTTTATATCAAAATAATTTGTTATTGCGTCAGCTAGTGATGCCCGAAAGACCATATCTTCCAGCAGCCCCGGTGTGAGACGCCATGTCGGTATAGGTGTCGGGACCCTTCCCCACTGTAGTGTAACCTCTACCGGATTGTGGTCAGAGAAGGTCTTGCCCATATGTTCCGCCATAGTTACCGCGCCCAGCAGTGGTGTAGCGCAGAAGACGTGGTCAATCCTGGTGTGTAGCCTGTGGGGCGGAGAGTAGAAAGTGTACTCTCTGTTCAACAAATGTTTACAGCGCCATGCGTCAGCCAGACCCCATCCCTCCGCCCACCTCGCAAGCGCATCAGCCTGTCTCCTACTCTCGGTGGCCTGCAGAGGCGGGTGTGATCTGTCTAGAGAGACATCTAATACTGCATTAAAGTCCCTGCTTATAATCCAATGATATTCTGCCCAGTCCGCCAATACCCTATTTATGATAGTTAAGAAGTCCGACTGGCCTGAGTTCGGCGCATAAACACTGCCAATCACGACAGGGGAGCCATCCAACATCCCCCGGATGAATACGTATCTACCCTCTGAGTCCAACCTCTTTTCCATTAGCTTAAATGGGACTGAGTTTCTGATCCATATAGCCGCCCCTCTCGAGAACACAGAGTAAGAGGTAGCAAACAGTTGTCCCTTCAACTTTTTAAGGAGTTTCCCGCTCTCTGCACTGTTCAGATGAGTCTCTTGGAGGCAAGCTACCATAACATTTCTCCGGTTGAGTTGTGCCAACATTTTATGTCTCTTGTGTACGGACCCCATACCTCGTACATTCCAGGTGCACATTTTGTAGGTGTTAAGAGTCCCCATTGCTGTCTGTGGTAGGTATAGTCATTGGGCTCTGGACCAGAAAGATTGTGTGTTGGAAATGCAGTGACCCAAGTGCCAAAACAACTCGTAACCCTTTAACTTCAAGGTCCCCAAGTGAAAACCCACGAGGTCCAAACAGTATTGCCCAACATGGACAAAGGCTAAACCGAAACATGTCTATGCGTTGGGGGAGTGGAATCCACTTACACCTGTTGGTGTTACTTCAGCGTGCCCTAGGCTAGTGTGTCTTCTCCTCCCGGTCACCCACCCGGCCCCTTGTGCATTCTCATACTTTACCAATCGGAGTCTTCCAAGGGCACAATCAGAGTTCATTCGCCACCTGGGCCGTGATTTTGGGGAAGAGTTGCAGGCTGTCAGCCGAGCCCGATACCTCCGTATGTGTGTCGGAACGGCTGCCCATATCCGATTTACCTCTCGCATCATGTGCTGCCAGCGCAGCCTCCGTCAGTTGACCTATCTCCGTTGACTTCCCCGATCGGGCCGACGTTGTCCCTCCACTTGCCGATGATCCCTTCACTCGTTCTTCTTGCATGGTAGGTCGCTGTTGTCCCCTCTTGCGCGAAGGTCCTCCACCTTGTTCCTCCCCAAACGGGTCTTGCGTGTTAGGCGGAGACAACGCCACTTCCATCCATTCCACCGCTTCTTCAGGTGTGTCAAAGAAAAATGACTTGTTTTCATATATGATTTTGAGGCGGGCTGGAAACAACAGGGCGTATTTCAGATTTCTGTCCCGCAGTTTGCGCTTCACCCCCAGAAACGTCGATCTAGCTCTCTGCACTGTCGGAGTGAAGTCTGGGTACACTGAGATGGTCTTATCTTCATATCTCAACGGTGCCTTTTCCCTCGCCACTCTCAGCACTGAGTCCCTGTCCTTATAATGCAATAGGCGTGCTATTAGTGGACGTGGCGGTGCTCCCGGCTTAGGTGGTGTCGTTGGCATTCTGTGCGCCCTCTCCACACTGTATAGTGGGGTAAGATCTTGTGGTCCCACAATCTTCTTCAGCCAGTCCTCAACAAACTGTGTGGGGTTCCTCCCCTCACTCCGCTCCGGTATTCCCAGAATTCGCACATTGTTGCGGCGGGCCCGTCCTTCTGCATCGTCCATCTTGTCCCAGAGCAGTTTCATCTGCTTCTCCATAGTCTCTATTTTCGTGGAGTGGTCCGTCTGTTGCGGTATCAGGTCATCAAGGGCAATCTTATGTTCTGAGACCTTTTCCGCTAGCTTGTTGTGATCCGCCCTGAGAAGCGAAAGGCCAGTCGCCATGTTATCCATACGCAGCTCTAGCGCCTCCCTGGATGCCTTTATTTCTGCCAGTATAAGGTCTAGTTTAGCATCCTGCGTGCATTTGCCCGTCGGTGGTATGATCTCCATGTTCGAGGAGGCCAGCGGATCCTCCGACCCGGTGGATTGAATGTCTGCGTTAGTGCCGTGTTCATGCACCTTGGCCCTGTTCTTCCCCATGGCCCTCAACTGCACTCCTGTTCCCTGGTGCCAAGGTATATATAGCTTCTCTACAGCAACCGCACACTCAAGAACCACAGCCTTTCCCACTGGCGCTTGTGAATGTGGAGGGACAGGCGCACTACCGACCTATAGGGTCGTGTTCCGCTCGAACGCCGGGCTCCAGCAGCGCCTCAATGCGGTGTCTGCCTGGCGCTCCGCAGTTTACCTCGCAAATGCCTGGCGCTTCCGTCCGTTGTTGCACACAGCACTCCTGTAGTCCGTGCAGTCGGTAATCAATCGGTAATCAGGAGGACGCTTCCCCTTGTCCCACCTCAGTCGCTATCCCATGCACAGGTCCCTCCAGCCGTGATTGTCCGTGGTGCAAATCGGACCCCACCAATTTCAGGACCGTGCGTGGTACTGCGTACTGTCCCCGCACCTCGCCCATATTACGATGCACTAGGCAATGTCTCCGCTCTGTTGTCTGCACTGGCCGCAGAGAGATCTGTCTTGACCCGGTAGTGCAATGGCGGCCGGCTCATCTAGCTTAAGATGGCGTCCGTCTTTTCCGGCCCGGCTATAGTTCCGTGTATCGCCACTGATCCAGGTGCGGGACTCACCGTCGGGTCTCGCAGGTGTTCTCTAGCATCAATCAGGGCACTGTACCAGTTCTCGGCGATTCCGCCGCTCTCCCGCTAGGCCCTCACCGCCTCACCGCTCTCTCGCCCTGGTGCTCTCGGCGCCGCGTTCAAACTCTTCCAGGGTGCTTCCGCTGCCGACTTGATGAGCGCAACCACTCTGCTTCGCGCTTCAGCTATCGCGTGGGTAGCAACAGTAGTGGTGCGGCTTCACTCCGGTCGCTCCGTCTCAGCAGGGCGCTGTCCCTCTCGGTCGGCCCCAGTGTGGTGCAGGTTCCGCAGTTCTCACCGAGGCTGACTCTCCCCGCTACTTTAGCCCGTGGTTCGCATCGAGGAGCCAGGCCTCGCTGGTGCCGGTTGTCGTGCTCGCTCCCTTGTGGGATTCGGGGCTCGCAGCTTATCTCCGATTGTGCACCTCACTCATGGTGTTTTTGGGGACCAACTGGGTGACCGGGGAACACGGTGAATCAGGATAATTAGCTTATTTTGCGGGCGATGGACGGAGCTACTCTAAATCTCGCCCGCCATGCTCGGCTCGTGGCCACGCCCCCTCCAATATAAGGCAATTAGTTGCTTGTCCTCTCCTGTCATGTGACACACAAGAGTCCAGCCCAGGCCCCTTACCCCAGTCATCTCAGCTGGGTGCATCCCCGTGAGTTCTGAGGCAGGGCTAGTTGGGATGAGGAATCCGAGGGTAGGTTTGATATGGCCTTTAAATCCTATCCAGAGCGTCTGGATGAGTGAGGACCTTTTTACATTTTTACATTTTAAAGAGTCTCTAATTTTCACATTATATTTGTTCCATGATTAAGATGGCAACTACTTTCAGGGCTCAGATCGTGCGAGGGTTTTTAGAGCCTAGTCAGACCCTTGGATTTGTTCTCGACTCTTCCTGTTAAATTTTTGGCTCGCCCACCTCTACCCAGAACTCCTTCCTGCCTTCATGTTTTAAGTCCAAGGCCATCCCAGAAATTTTCTTCTAGTATATTCTGCTCTTGGGCCTTCCATGGACTTTATTTTCTCTGTGTCTTGTTCTAAAATATTTTTATAAGATTGTTAAAGGTTATTTTCGTTTTCAGGATGATGTAAATGTGTCTAATCATCATGTGATTTAAAGGGCCGTTAAAATGTTGAAACCCCCAATAGTTGTGACGGCTCTGCGCGGAGGTCTGCACTGATAGTGCACATGCCTCTGTCTCGTTGGATTCCTGCTGCTGCTTTGGTATGTCCCAGAGCCTCTGATTGATGTGAGAGCCTTCATCTATTATCGGGAAGATACATAGAGCTTCCTTCTGGACTATTTCATGAAACGCTTCTATGAGATTAGTCCTAAACTCTAATGTTATTCAATTCTTGATTTTCTGACTGCAAACAAAAGGCTGTAATAACCAAACCACACCCCCTGCCGAGAAAACAGCCTCGTCTAGTGTCCTGCCTGCATTAAGAGAGGACATGCGGGTGGGGGGGGGGGAGATTTACTAAGATTTTGCGATGTGTTTGAGCCACTTAATCGACGTTTTTTCCCAATTTACTTTCCAACGCTAAACTTGTATTGCGCTGGAAACAATGGAAAAGTAATGCGAAGCAGCGCATGCCGCTGCTTCGCATTTCTTTGTGGGCATAGCCAAGAGTGGTGCATGAGCGTTCCCATGCAACCACCCAAGGTTTCTCATGCTAAACACAATTTACTAACTAAAGTAGATTGTGTTTCGCATGAGAAAACTGCGCCCTCTTCAAGTAGGCACAAGGAAAGGAAAATGCTTTCATTTTTCCTTCCTTTTCTGACTTTGCATGTGTGCTGCACTTTACAGCACACAAAGTGGGAAAATGGTTAAAGTGAGTCTGTGCATAGTATTTTGTACTGGAAGGGTTCCTTCCAGTACAAAACTTTGCTAGACTAACGGATATACCCTTGCACCATGGCGCAAAGGTGTCTACGTGGCGCACAACTGCTGATTTCAGTGCCAGTGCTAGTGAGAGGGGAGGAGAGTGCCTTATTTTAGTAAATAGGACGCTCTCCTCCTCTCTACTTTTCACATAGTGCAACCTAGCATTTGCGTCTGGTTCAGTGCGCTACATGAAAAAATTGTAAATCTGCCCCTATGTGTGTATACAATATGAAGGCTTCTAGAGGTATTTTAAACTCACACGTGTTCAAATGGAGATTTTTGCATTCTCCCCCCCCCAACCCGGCAGTTTTCTGAAGATTGTACGGATCCTCTTTGAATGCAACTCTGTTACCTGATTACAGTACATGCATGCCACAGTTACAGTGATGCAGTCTCTATGAGTACATCTCAGCTATTTCATTATTTTCGAAACAGAGGAATGTTAAATCTGAAAGTCTTTCCTTGAATTACTATAATGTGATGCATAAGCAATGAATATATAGGTCCTCTGCAGTAACACCCACACATGAAAAAATGGAATCTGAGATGAGTATTGTTTCAAAATATTGCCACACATAGGACTAAATTAACCTATCGGTTTAGATAAGAGCCCACCGAGCAAGGGCATAGTGCAGAGCAGATACAATTAACTTTTAAAAGTCTCTTGAAAAAAAAGGTACTTCTTTGTGTATGACTTGTTGCATGTTTGCTATCAATGTGTTGCATTTTTCAGAGGTCATAGAATCAATTGAAATGTCATTTATATAGCACTTAATAACCCTTACGAGATATTGAAGAGCTTTATGTTGTTGCTTGGATCAGATTTCCACAGAAAGCAGAAGTCAAGAGGTGTTTGGCAAAACAGAAACAGTTTGTTTCCTTAAACAGTTTGGCAAGGAGAACAGTTGCAGGCATTAGGTCTGAGGACTGACTCAATTTACATCGAGTTGAAGGCTTCTTTAAATACAATATTTCAACACCCAAAAAGGTTTCCGGCGTATCATATATGGAGAGGAATGTTGGTTGCTGCCTTTAGGGTCATAAATTAATGATCAATGGTTACTACAAGTGGGTCTTAACCTGCGTGGACACAGTGTGGCCAGTGGTGAATGTTTCCAGATGATCAGCAAGGGGGAGAATGTGATCACTACGTGGGCTAGGCCCTGATTGGCTATGTGTTCCTAACTCATGTGGCATCCGACTTTATGGTGTTATTAGGAGTGTATACCCTTACCTACCGGCCATGTGTGCTTTACTAGGGTAATTTCCCCTGACCATTGTAATGAAGGTATGCCTATCTGCAGAATTGATCTAGAGTTTCCTGCATGAGTGTTTGCCTGCCAGCTATTTACCGTTCCACCTGTGACCAATCAATCAGGAATCCCGGACCCAGGTCGCAGGACCTGCTGGGCCACTGAATTGTGTGTTGCGGTAGATGTGAAGTTCAGAATTAATAAGGACGATAGTTCTTTTTTTGTAAACAAACACATCAATATCCATATTAACAATGGCAAGTAGCACACTACCCTGGAGTGCAAACTTAGTGGTCAGGCCATTGGTTATTGGAATTAGCCAAGCGCTCTCAAAGAACCCATTCTATGCATTTACTTCAGTTTCTTTGTGGAACATTAATGATCTAAGTTTTATCAGTAGAGGGGGCAAATCGCTGCTGTAATGAATAGCTATTGTTAGATTTAAGGGATATGGTTTCTAAAAGATATTAGGAAACACAGGCATGCGATTCAGAATAGACATACACAAGAGGCATGCAGATGGTAGAAGGGAAGGAGAGGTGCATTCAAAATAAAAAATAAAAAAGAGAGGGAAAATTTGAAAGTTTAAGTCAATGTCAATCTTCCATGCAAAGTTTTCGGAACATAGCTAGAGAGATTTTCTGTGATAGTATGCAATCTGTGGATGTAAACTGTAGAAAGAAATTATTTTAAATTCTGCTCTAGTGGAATGTTTCTTTTACCAGTCTTTCTAGAGACACTTGAACTTTTAAAATGTTGGCAGATACTTGCTGCACTTCAAAAAGCAACCCCAGTGCTTGTTAAGAGCCATTTACTGGTGACTGCCAAACAGTTAAACACTTAAACACATCCCAGTACCCGTAATTCCTATTTGAGTACACCGTTGAGAAAGTTAGGGTCTAACATTGTTGAGGCGTGTGATGTTATATTTAGATCTTATGAAACTAACCCACTGTATGCAATGACATCCATATTTGAAAACCCAGAAAGGACCCATATGTATACCTAGTATTGCAGGATATTCAATTTTATAATGTTGCAGTTTAGGCAAATCATTTTACACCATATAAACATATGTTATGTAAACATCCATCAACTTGTTGCAGCAATAAGCATTAGTAAAGTCAGTGCATGTTTATCTGACCGTTCATTACCTGGTTCGGAAGGGGCTGTCCCCTGCGCCCACCTGAAGAGCATCATGCCTCACAGAACAGATACCACAGTCTGCAGAATGGATGTGTCTGAAGTCACCATGACCCTCCAGCATTCACCTTGCTTATTGTCACAGGGAAAAAAAAACATTTGATAATAACCATTACAAATCACTGCTAGTTTCAATTTTTGTGATAAAGAGAAAGGGTCAGATAAAGAATATTCCAAACATATTTGGATCTACGATGCCTCTATTCATAAATGTTGCCCTAAAAGACAAATACACCACCAATAGTGAAATCTGTTGATGATGGGAATTGATTTTGCAGCTCATTGCACCTAACCTAAAAGTAGAGGGTAAACCCAATAAAACTAACCTTTGGAATGAAGAAAAGGTTTGGACAGTTATAGCATCACGCACACCGTGGCACATCTGTTTAGTGTATAGATGCACATTAAGCTAGAGTAATTTGTTAAAATTTCTTTACACAGTGAGCATCATATATTATTCATCCCATTCTTTACCCTACTAGATTTATTTGACATGCAAGTTGTTGTTTGTTACCAGAACTCCAACCTTTGCTAAAGCTGGTGGGCTTAATTAACTTACAGCAAATATAGGTTTTCATAGTCAACTACTCCTGAACAATGAATGAGATTTTTCCTAAACTCTTTTTGAAAATAGAAAAACACTTAGGGGGTAGCTGTTTCTTTCAATCCATTCTGTGCATCACTTTGAGGTTAGTGTTCAGCTTGTGTAACCAAACAAGTTCCATCAATCAAAGAAAAGGAAAAAGGAAAAAAGAATACCTGCCGCCATTATGTGTGCAATAACAATGATACATTTCCAAAACATTAAAAGCTACAGCTGTTCAAATAACAGGAGGCAATTTAATAACATAAATGTTAAAAAGGAGTGCAGGCAAAATAAATAGCTAGCATTTAAAGTCAAAATAAATATAAATAAAATTAAACATGCATTGACAACCAACACATAGATTGCTGGGAGAGAAGCAAATTAACAGCAAGACAGAGCAACATGTAGTGCAGAGGGATGAAAAGTTAAGGGGCGAGAGAGCAATATGGTGATGGACCTAGAGGAAGGAGCAAACAGACTAGAAAGCAATGCAAGACAAAAGCACACGAAGACGAGTGCATCATGGAAAGGTGCAGGAGAAAAGCACACAGGTGAGAGAGAATCTCACAGAGCGTGGTGGAGGAGGGGGAAAAGTAGATGAGGGAGATAGATTGAAAACCCTAACATTCTAGAGAAATATTTAAAGATAAAAAAGAGGAGCACATGAAAAATGGACAGAGGAAGGATTCAAGTAATGCGCCCATGCTCCAGAGGAGGGACAACATAAGAAGCGGAAGTAAAGCCAACTCAGGCTAACAAATTAGAAGCAAGCAAATGAGAGGTTCAATAGGGCCAACCAATGGTAAGCAATTGAAGGTTCTAAGCAGACTGTAAGCTAACAATATTTCTCACCAAAGACACCACATGAGCTGTTTAGTATTCAGACTCAAAAAGCACACTTTAAACCAGCTTTGTGATTCTTTAGAAAAACGATAGTCTGGTGAAACAGCTATGACTGTGAAGAAAATAAGTTTTCACTAGGTCCTATGAATTTTCCTTTCATTCCTCCATTTCTTTCAATACAAAGAGGAGGGACTAGGATAGGACAATATTTTACGGGGTCCAGTGTACTCGTCCTATAGACTAGTGACACAAAAGGGTGTACAAAAGTTCCCCGGGAAGAGTGACGGAGAGTGGTGTGTGTGCTGGTAAGTGGGGGGAATCCCCTAGTTGGAACTAGAACCCTCACACACCCAGCAAGCTAGGTGTCATGCTTCATCATATGGGCTCTGCTCCTCGTCAGACTGGCGCTGCAATGTCTTACGGGCTCCCGAAACCGGGGCTCTTTATCGGAGATCTTTTGTTCCCGCCATATGGTGCATGCGTTTGAGAGGGCCTGGGGAGTGTGGTCGTGACGTGAATGCTGAATTAAAAAAGGTGAGTCAGTCCACACACTGAATTTATTCTCGTGGTAGACTCCCTTGGTTAAAAACAAAGGAAGGTGGTGTGGGAGGGGAGAGACAGTTACCCTAACACTCTTAGAGTAAAATGGACTGCTACCCTCAATTATTGGTCAACATGTTTCTTGCCTGATGGCAATTCTTCAGGACCTAGTAAGATCATACCACACAGTGAAAAATGTAGTGACATTTTTTTTATACAAAAGTGAAGGGTCAAAAACTTGCAGGTAGGTATACGACCTTGATTAGTCAGTAATACCAGAATGCAGGCCAGTCGGTCCTGCTGCAGTGTGAATACCTGTGGAAATGAGATTAAATCAAAGACATTATACAGGATAACTGCATTGATGAAGTTTTACCCTAAGAAAAATAGTGAGCGCACACACACACACTAACCGTGCTTGTTATAAAAACCCGAGCATAGATGTTGTCAGTAGTGGCAAACCATTGATGTGATCAATTAGTCCAAGCCATACCATGCATCGGTCGGAAGTGACATGAAGAAACAATTTTGTACAGTGCTTTAAAATCTGAGGAGTGTTATCTAGGTGACCTTACCCTAAACAGGTTCCCTGATGGACCTCTCAGTCTGCTCCCGTGGGACCGGCTGGGGAGGTATGGTACCTAATTTGCAGGAGACAGTGGTTGTTTACCGAGTGGGTAGTCTACTGAAATTATTGTTTGGAGTGCTGCCATCCAGGTGTATATTAGCCAAATGGAATACGAGACAAGGTAAGGTAGAGTACCTCCCTACGTGCCCCGAGCACTAGAATCGTCCGGTGTGTCCCCCACTGCCACAATCGGCCAGGGCTACACCGACCAACGGGGCGAGAGCGGCCACCCAGTCCAGCGCCTGCCATCTGCGCGCCGCGCCCCAGACATGTGTCAGAGACCCAGCGCGATCCGGCAGAGCCGCCAAGCAAAGCGGACGCGCCCGTCCCGCATCACCAGAAAAGCGTGCTGCACCGTCGTGCAGCGAGAGACGACCACCCAGAGAGCCACATACTCCTGGGATACAGTGGGGATTCACAGAAGAGCTTACCTGGTCAGTTGTCGACGAACAAGGGCGGCTACATGAGAGAGTCTCACCTTCGGCGGCAGCAGTCCAAGCCGATGCACCTACCCCAGAGCAGCGTCAGGATAATGACGCAGAGCAGCTGGTGACGGTCTCTCTGCGCGGGCATTATTTAAGCGCCTTAGAGACTGCCTGCTTAGGCGTCGTTTGCCATTTGGAAACGCCCCCACTCATGGCTGCGCATGTGTTGTAAAGAGGGAGTATTGCCAAGAGACGGTCTGTTGACTACGGCGGCCATCTTAGAGAGGTGAAAGTTATACGGAAAAGCAGGCGGGGAAATAGGATGATAGCTGTTCCTTTTTAGGCTGAGCAGTAGAGTATGTGACTCTGAGTTTACAAATAACCAGGTGTTCAATTATTAATAAGTCTCAGAATAACAGAGATACAGATATCAGATAACCCTGGCATGTAATAAACTTCACGTCAGTGTATAGATCACAAGGTCACACGCCTAAAGAAACCCAAGGGACAGAGTCATTTAATCCAACCAGGTCCAAACAGAGACGATGGACCCATCTTTGTTCAATCCTGAACAGGGCTTTTTTGGAAATGGCTGGGTGGGCTTCTAACACCAACCAAGTGAGACTGTCTGCTGTGTGTTTATTTTGGAAAAAGTGTTCATATAGTTTGGTATGTGTTTTAAGGCACCTGATGTTGCTCTTGTGCTCTAAAATCCTTACTTTAATGTGTCTCATGGTCATTCCTATGTAGTTTTTGCCACAAGGGCAGGTGATCATGTAGACACATTTGGTGCTGTTGCAGTTGATGTGCTTGCGTAGTTGCCACAAAAATGTATCAGACAGTCTGACTTCTTTACATTGGGATGTCTGAGGGCATGCCGCACATCCGCCACAGGGGAAATGACCCACCACTGGGGGAAGGTCCCTCAGTCTCCTCTGGTTAGGACTGTTGTTATGTCTTGGGCGTGTGTGTATTAGGGCATCCTTGAGATTTGCAGTTCTTTTAAATGCGAATCTGGGGTTTGGGATTTCTAGCCCTCCCGAGTTGATTATTGACCAATGTTTATTTATTGTTTTTTTGAGAAATGTGGAGTTGGGGGTGAAGGAGGTCACACACGTTATCAACTCGTCTTGGGCTTTAGGGTGTTCTTCCAAAAGGTTCGCTCTTGGGTTATTCAGGGCTCCTTTTCGTGACTGTTTTACTAGTCTGGTGGGATACCCTCTGTCTTGTAGTTTGTGTTGCAGCAGAGTGGCCTCCCTTTGGAAGTCTGCTGTATCTGAGCAGTTCCTCCTAATACGGAGGAATTGGCCAAAGGGAAGGTTATCCCTCAGGGCCCGTGGGTGATGGCTCTGGAATAGTAGAAGACTGTTTCTGTCAGTGTTTTTACGAAAAAGAGTCGTGCTCAAGCTGGTGGGATTGAGGTTAATGCATAAGTCCAGGAAGGGGATGGTGGTGGTTGACACTGTTTCCGTGAACTTAAGGTATTGATTTTGGAGGTTGATCCAACTGCAGAAGGCCTCACAGGTTCTTCGATCACCCTTCCAAAAGACCAGGATGTCGTCAATATACCTGCGCCATAAGGTGATGTTATCACGATAGGGGTTGTGTGCAGACTGGATAACCCTTTCCTCAAAGGTTGCCATGTAAATACATGCCAGGCTCGGAGCAAATGTAGAACCCCTAGATGTCCCCTGGATTTGATGGTAGAGTTGGGAACCATATTGGAAAAAGTTTTCAGTTAAAGCCAGGGATGCACATGCCATGATAAATGAAACCGGGGTTGGAGAGGACCAGTCTTCCAACAGTAGGGTGGACTCCACTGCCTCCAGAGTGGCCTGTTGGGGGATATTGGTGTAAAGCGCCTCAACATCCATCGTGAGGAGGAGGTCCACATTTTCCCTCCCCTCAAAGGATTCAATGAGCCGGAGGACATCTCGTGTGTCTTGTAGAAAAGACGGAATTTTCTTCACCACAGGTTGCAGAAAAGAGTCACAGAATTTTGACAAGGGCTCTAATAGGGAGCCTATGCCAGAGACAATAGGTCTCCCAGGTACTGGAGTGACACCCTTGTGAATTTTGGGGAGGGTGTAGAAGTATGGGATGACCGGGTCCGCGGTGACTAAGAATGCTGCTTCATTTTTGGAGATCCACTCATTTGTCTCGCCCTCAAGCACAAGACTCGTGATAGTGGTCATGAGTCGTTTGGTGGGGTCAATGTTGAGTGGTCTGTAATGGGAGATGTTAGCAAGTTGACGTCTGCATTCTGTGTCGTAGTCAGCATGATTCTGGATCACAGTGGCCCCACCTTTATCTGCTTGTTTGATCACTATGCTGGTGTCATTTCCAAGTTCCACCACAGCCTGTTTCTCAGCTTTAGTCAAATTCATATAAGAGGAAATGTTAGGTTTATTGTCTAAACTCCTCAGTACTGCTTTCTCAAAAGCTAGAATTTCTGGGGGAACCATCGAGTCTGACGGTGTAAAAGTAGATGGCTTGCGTAGACCAGTGTCTGTTTTGTCCTGTTCTGGTTTGTCTAAAAAGAAGGATCGTAGGCGTACCTTCCTGAAGAGTTGCTTTACTTCACAAGTTTCAGTGAAGCTATCAGGAGTTGGAGTGGGCACAAAGCCTAGTCCTTTCTCAAGGATTTTAGTTTCCAGAGTGCTAAGAGTTCTACTGGACAAATTCACAATCAGACTCTCCTGCCTCTGGTTGTGCTCCTGGTCTCTACCGCTGTCTGTGCAGCCGATTGATCTTGCCACTGGACAGTTTTTTGTCCTCCTCGCTTTCGCCCTCTTCCTCTGCCCCAGCCTCTGCCTAAAAAAGGTGGGTGGATTGGGTAGAATTGAGGAGGTCCTTGAGGGTAAAAGGGGTACTGCCAGGGGGGGGGGCATCTGTGGGGGTCCCCGGAACATTTGGCCATTGTTCGGCATATGGTTCCAGCCTGGATGAGGTTGGTTACCACGATTGTTGGATCTGTTGTTGTCACTAGAGTCACTGCTAGAGGAGCCCCTCCGGCTATCATTATCCGAACTCCCATCAGTGGAGTAGCCATTTTTGTTATTACTGTACCCCTCTTTAAGGTAGGGGTATACCTTTTCCTTGTCAAATTTGGCTATATCCTTTTTCAGTTTGGTCATTTTTTGTTGTATGAGATACTCTCGGTTGTCAGTAATCTCTTGGTTGATCTCAGCCAACTTTGTGGTGAATGGAGTCTTTTTCATAGTGCTTTGAAGTGTGGCTTCAATAGCTGTGATCTTCACTAAAAGAGCATCAGCCAATCTTTTTGCCGTTTTGACTATCAGAAATAAGAGGTCTTTGGTACATTTCCAAGAAACATGACACCAGTCCACCTTAAATTGACCGTCTTCTAGGAACAGTCTCGGCATGATGTTCACAATAAGACCCTGGGGGGCTATCTTAGCTCTTAAATATTCCATCATCATTTCCCCATGTATAGTTATCCTGAGCCATTCTTTTTTGAGGGTAGTGATAGTAACCCAGTCCTCAGTGGTAGCACTGGAGGCAGTCGCTCCACCCATTCCAAAGAGTGAGGGAGCTGATCTCAAAGCCTCTTCGATTGTTTCTTCGTCGAAACTTAGACCTGGTACATCCTCCATAGTGAGGTGTTGTAGGTCCTGGTCTTAGTAAATGAATAGTGGTGAAGAGGTGATAAAGGAGGCCAACTGTACGTGGTGTGTATCAGTGGACAAGGTATGGTCCTCTCAGTAAAAGTTAGTTACTGTAGGTAGCCTCAAAGTCCCACGAGAGAGCTCCCGCGCTAAACTGTCAATACAAAGAGGAGGGACTAGGATAGGACAATATTTTACGGGGTCCAGTGTACTCGTCCTATAGACTAGTGACACAAAAGGGTGTACAAAAGTTCCCCGGGAAGAGTGACGGAGAGTGGTGTGTGTGCTGGTAAGTGGGGGGAATCCCCTAGTTGGAACTAGAACCCTCACACACCCAGCAAGCTAGGTGTCATGCTTCATCATATGGGCTCTGCTCCTCGTCAGACTGGCGCTGCAATGTCTGACGGGCTCCCGAAACCGGGGCTCTTTATCGGAGATCTTTTGTTCCCGCCATATGGTGCATGCGTGTGAGAGGGCCTGGGGAGTGTGGTCGTGACGTGAATGCTGAATTAAAAAAGGTGAGTCAGTCCACACACTGAATTTATTCTCGTGGTAGACTACCTTGGTTAAAAACAAAGGAAGGTGGTGTGGGAGGGGAGAGACAGTTACCCTAACACTCTTAGAGTAAAATGGACTGCTACCCTCAATTATTGGTCAACATGTTTCTTTCCTGATGGCAATTCTTCAGGACCTAGTAAGATCGTACCACACAGTGAAAAATGTAGTGAACATTTTTTTATACAAAAGTGAAGGGTCAAAAACTTGCAGGTAGGTATACGACCTTGATTAGTCAGTAATACCAGAATGCAGGCCAGTCGGTCCTGCTGCAGTGTGAATACCTGTGGAAATGAGATTAAATCAAAGACATTATACAGGATAACTGCATTGATGAAGTTTTACCCTAAGAAAAATAGTGAGCGCACACACACACACACTAACCGTGCTTGTTATAAAAACCCGAGCATAGATGTTGTCAGTAGTGGCAAACCATTGATGTGATCAATTAGTCCAAGCCATACCATGCATCGGTCGGAAGTGACATGAAGAAACAATTTTGTACAGTGCTTTAAAATCTGAGGAGTGTTATCTAGGTGACCTTACCCTAAACAGGTTCCCTGATGGACCTCTCAGTCTGCTCCCCTGGGACCGGCTGGGGAGGTATGGTACCTAATTTGCAGGAGACAGTGGTTGTTTACCGAGTGGGTAGTCTACTGAAATTATTGTTTGGAGTGCTGCCATCCAGGTGTATATTAGCCAAATGGAATACGAGACAAGGTAAGGTAGAGTACCTCCCTACGTGCCCCGAGCACTAGAATCGTCCGGTGTGTCCCCCACTGCCACAATCGGCCAGGGCTACACCGACCAACGGGGCGAGAGCGGCCACCCAGTCCAGCGCCCGCCGTCTGCGCGCCGCGCCCCAGACATGTGTCAGAGACCCAGCGCGATCCGGCAGAGCCGCCAAGCAAAGCGGCCGCGCCCGTCCCGCATCACCAGAAAAGCGCGCTGCACCGTCGTGCAGCGAGAGACGACCACCCAGAGAGCCACATACTCCTGGGATACAGTGGGGATTCACAGAAGAGCTTACCTGGTCAGTTGTCGACGAACAAGGGCGGCTACATGAGAGAGTCTCACCTTCGGCGGCAGCAGTCCAAGCCGATGCACCTACCCCACGAGCAGCGTCAGGATAATGACGCAGAGCAGCTGGTGACGGTCTCTCTGCGCGGGCATTATTTAAGCGCCTTAGAGACTGCCTGCTTAGGCGTCGTTTGCCATTTGGAAACGCCCCCACTCATGGCTGCGCATGTGTTGTAAAGAGGGAGTATTGCCAAGAGACGGTCTGTTGACTACGGCGGCCATCTTAGAGAGGTGAAAGTTATACGGAAAAGCAGGCGGGGAAATAGGATGATAGCTGTTCCTTTTTAGGCTGAGCAGTAGAGTATGTGACTCTGAGTTTACAAATAACCAGGTGTTCAATTATTAATAAGTCTCAGAATAACAGAGATACAGATATCAGATAAACCCTGGCATGTAATAAACTTCACGTCAGTGTATAGATCACAAGGTCACACGCCTAAAGAAACCCAAGGGACAGAGTCATTTAATCCAACCAGGTCCAAACGGAGACGATGGACCCATCTTTGTTCAATCCTGAACAGGGCTTTTTTGGAAATGGCTGGGTGGGCTTCTAACACCAACCAAGTGAGACTGTCTGCTGTGTGTTTATTTTGGAAAAAGTGTTCATATAGTTTGGTATGTGTTTTAAGGCACCTGATGTTGCTCTTGTGCTCTAAAATCCTTACTTTAATGTGTCTCATGGTCATTCCTATGTAGTTTTTGCCACAAGGGCAGGTGATCATGTAGACACATTTGGTGCTGTTGCAGTTGGTGTGCTTGCGTAGTTGCCACAAAAATGTATCAGACAGTCTGACTTCTTTACATTGGGATGTCTGAGGGCATGCCGCACATCCGCCACAGGGGAAATGACCCACCACTGGGGGAAGGTCCCTCAGTCTCCTCTGGTTAGGACTGTTGTTATGTCTTGGGCGTGTGTGTATTAGGGCATCCTTGAGATTTGCAGTTCTTTTAAATGCGAATCTGGGGTTTGGGATTTCTAGCCCTCCCGAGTTGATTATTGACCAATGTTTATTTATTGTTTTTTTGAGAAATGTGGAGTTGGGGGTGAAGGAGGTCACACACGTTATCAACTCGTCTTGGGCTTTAGGGTGTTCTTCCAAAAGGTTCGCTCTTGGGTTATTCAGGGCTCTTTTTCGTGACTGTTTTACTAGTCTGGTGGGATACCCTCTGTCTTGTAGTGTGTGTTGCAGCAGAGTGGCCTCCCTTTGGAAGTCTGCTGTATCTGAGCAGTTCCTCCTAATCCGGAGGAATTGGCCAAAGGGAAGGTTATCCCTCAGGGCCCGTGGGTGATGGCTCTGGAATAGTAGAAGACTGTTTCTGTCAGTGTTTTTACGAAAAAGAGTCGTGCTCAAGCTGGTGGGATTGAGGTTAATGCATAAGTCCAGGAAGGGGATGGTGGTGGTTGACACTGTTTCCGTGAACTTAAGGTATTGATTTTGGAGGTTGATCCAACTGCAGAAGGCCTCACAGGTTCTTCGATCACCCTTCCAAAAGACCAGGATGTCGTCAATATACCTGCGCCATAAGGTGATGTTATCACGATAGGGGTTGTGTGCAGACTGGATAACCCTTTCCTCAAAGGTTGCCATGTAAATACATGCCAGGCTCGGAGCAAATGTAGAACCCATAGATGTCCCCTGGATTTGATGGTAGAGTTGGGAACCATATTGGAAAAAGTTTTCAGTTAAAGCCAGGGATGCACATGCCATGATAAATGAAACCGGGGTTGGAGAGGACCAGTCTTCCAACAGTAGGGTGGACTCCACTGCCTCCAGAGTGGCCTGTTGGGGGATATTGGTGTAAAGCGCCTCAACATCCATTGTGAGGAGGAGGTCCACATTTTCCCTCCCCTCAAAGGATTCAATGAGCCGGAGGACATCTCGTGTGTCTTGTAGAAAAGACGGAATTTTCTTCACCACAGGTTGCAGAAAAGAGTCACAGAATTTTGACATGGGCTCTAATAGGGAGCCTATGCCAGAGACAATAGGTCTCCCAGGTACTGGAGTGACACCCTTGTGAATTTTGGGGAGGGTGTAGAAGTATGGGATGACCGGGTCCGCGGTGACCAAGAATGCTGCTTCATTTTTGGAGATCCACTCATCTGTCTCGCCCTCAAGCACAAGACTCGTGATAGTGGTCATGAGTCGTTTGGTGGGGTCAATGTTGAGTGGTCTGTAATGGGAGATGTTAGCAAGTTGACGTCTGCATTCTGTGTCGTAGTCAGCATGATTCTGGATCACAGTGGCCCCACCTTTATCTGCTTGTTTGATCACTATGCTGGTGTCATTTCCAAGTTCCACCACAGCCTGTTTCTCAGCTTTAGTCAAATTCATATAAGAGGAAATGTTAGGTTTATTGTCTAAACTCCTCAGTACTGCTTTCTCAAAAGCTAGAATTTCTGGGGGAACCATCGAGTCTGACGGTGTAAAAGTAGATGGTTTGCGTAGACCAGTGTCTGTTTTGTCCTGTTCTGGTTTGTCTAAAAAGAAGGATCGTAGGCGTACCTTCCTGAAGAGTTGCCGGATCGCGCTGGGTCTCTGACACATGTCTGGGGCGCGGCGCGCAGACGGCGGGCGCTGGACTGGGTGGCCGCTCTCGCCCCGTTGGTCGGTGTAGCCCTGGCCGATTGTGGCAGTGGGGGACACACCGTACGATTCTAGTGCTCGGGGCACGTAGGGAGGTACTCTACCTTACCTTGTCTCGTATTCCATTTGGCTAATATACACCTGGATGGCAGCACTCCAAACAATAATTTCAGTAGACTACCCACTCGGTAAACAACCACTGTCTCCTGCAAATTAGGTACCATACCTCCCCAGCCGGTCCCACGGGAGCAGACTGAGAGGTCCATCAGGGAACCTGTTTAGGGTAAGGTCACCTAGATAACACTCCTCAGATTTTAAAGCACTGTACAAAATTGTTTCTTCATGTCACTTCCGACCGATGCATGGTATGGCTTGGACTAATTGATCACATCAATGGTTTGCCACTACTGACAACATCTATGCTCGGGTTTTTATAACAAGCACGGTTAGTGTGTGTGTGTGTGCGCTCACTATTTTTCTTAGGGTAAAACTTCATCAATGCAGTTATCCTGTATAATGTCTTTGATTTAATCTCATTTCCACAGGTATTCACACTGCAGCAGGACCGACTGGCCTGCATTCTGGTATTACTGACTAATCAAGGTCGTATACCTACCTGCAAGTTTTTGACCCTTCACTTTTGTATAAAAAAATGTTCACTACATTTTTCACTGTGTGGTACGATCTTACTAGGTCCTGAAGAATTGCCATCAGGCAAGAAACATGTTGACCAATAATTGAGGGTAGCAGTCCATTTTACTCTAAGAGTGTTAGGGTAACTGTCTCTCCCCTCCCACACCACCTTCCTTTGTTTTTAACCAAGGGAGTCTACCACGAGAATAAATTCAGTGTGTGGACTGACTCACCTTTTTTAATTCAGCATTCACGTCACGACCACACTCCCCAGGCCCTCTCACACGCATGCACCATATGGCGGGAACAAAAGATCTCCGATAAAGAGCCCCGGTTTCGGGAGCCCGTCAGACATTGCAGCGCCAGTCTGACGAGGAGCAGAGCCCATATGATGAAGCATGACACCTAGCTTGCTGGGTGTGTGAGGGTTCTAGTTCCAACTAGGGGATTCCCCCCACTTACCAGCACACACACCACTCTCCGTCACTCTTCCCGGGGAACTTTTGTACACCCTTTTGTGTCACTATTCCTCCATTTCTTGCCATCTCATGACAAAACCCTGCCAACAGCCTCCATTTCTGCTGACGCCAAAATAAACGATCACATTCCCAAGCCCCCCTGTTCTTTGCAGTTAGCCAATTCATCAACAGAAAGCCATGAGACACCTACGCCCTGTGTAAACAAGCTTGTTTTTCATCTTCTGCTCCCTGCTTGGTAAACATCCTTGACACTGTGATCAGGTCATCTGCACAATGGTCTGACTGACCGAGCCTTGATCAAGCTGATTGAACAATGGTCTAAATGCCGAGTCTTGATCAAGCTGATGGAACAATGGTCTGAATGCCGAGTCTTGATCAAGCTGATTGAGCAATGGTCTGAATGCCGAACCTTGATCAGGTCATCAACTACAAACACCGCCTTGATCAGGTCATCAACTACAAACACCGCCCTGATTGAAGAATGGACTGAATGCCAAAAGAGTGGAATAAAAATGTATATAAGGCTTGTTCGCTGTGGAGTAAAGCAGCAGCCTCCTGAGTTTTGTCTCTGACTAGCTTGGGACTCTGTCCATAGCTCGGGCTATTGTAATAAAGGTGGTTCTCTCTGCAGACGAAGGTTTCCGGGTCCACTTTATTATATAAGGAGGGTAAGAGTAGACTCGGGTGATTCCCGCAAAGCCAAGCCCCCACTCCTCCTTGAGGTGGGCTTTTCTTGGTTCTACAAATGGCGCCTGAACAGCCTGCCAGTTACCTCCAGAAGGAACTCCAAGTTATGAGATGTATGTTAAATATGGGCCATCTGCTATCATGTTTTCTTCCTTATGGGTAAAATATACCAAACGAAGCAATGTTGAATTACAGTGGCCACAGTTTGGCTCCTCTGATCTCCAGGCCCTTTTCGAGCCTGGAGGAGCAGCTGCTCCGCAAACTGTCTTGTCAAGCCATGTTTGACGCCACGGGTTGTAGAGGAAAGAAATAGATCAAAAAATTAGTAAAAAGCAAGCGTTGAATAAAAAGAAAGAGAGGATGTCTGTGGCTGATCATGCGAAAGCGCATTTAGAAAATAAGGTTCGGGAAGGGGTTGAAATGGCAGATAGGCATCATAGGGCTAAGGCAACAAAATTTTACCCCGCTTGTTCTCCCAGGGACCTTGAGGTTGAAGGAGAAGAGGGGGACTCGTTGTTGAATGCTATTCTTGAAGGTCCGCCTCCTGCCTATGCTCCGGCTCCTATGTATCCCGATCTTCCTCAAAATTTTCCTAACACTCCACCCCCACCAGTGGTGGTTCAGGCTGCCCCACCCATTGTACCATTGCCTAATCCTTTGCCTCCCATCAACCTGCCAGCACCCCTCCCTCCGACAGTTCATACCGCCCCACCTATTGACCCAACGCCGACCATACATTCCTGTCTGCTTGATAACCAGTCTATTGGTACCCCTGTTGGTGACTCTTATGCCACTCCGGACTGAACGAGATGGTCCTCCCTTATGCCCAACACCCTGTTTGGATTCTTCGGTACCCCTAAGAAGGAGTTCTGGAGGTCTGCTGAACTCGCTGGGGGCAGTGAAAGGGACGCTATGCAAAAACAATGTGCATTTTGGGTAAATAATGGTAATATTTATTGCGTTAAAGATATCTGGTCGACGTTTAGACAATGGACGACCATACAACAAACAGACATGGCCAAGTATATGTGCACACTTATAATGAAAAGATACAAAGCGTTGTTCATAGATACTCCCCGGGGATTGATTGATTTGAAACTAACTATTGCCAAGGGTCATGTTCAGGGAGATGATATGCATGAAGCCCTTGTTACCATGATTGCGTTCAGAGACACAACGGCTTTACCGCCATCTCCGAATGACAAAGCTATGCCTATGAGAGAGACAGCTCCCGTCTTTATCCCTGCAGTGCTCACCAATAACCAGGGTGTTGGATCAGCCCCAGCCCACTGGTGTAGGATGTGGGTGCATGTCCCATGAAAAAGAGCGGATGTTCTTCAATTGAAATCCCAATTACCAGACCCCCGTAAGAATCCGGCTCTTTACTATCAGGAATTAGGTCAGATTGTTTCCTCTGGTGTCCTTACCGTAGAGGATATTGGCTTATTATTCGGGTCAGTAGTACCACCCGACATATGGGACAAAATACGCCATTCCAACCATAATGCCGCTTTGCATGGTGACTGGACCGACTTTGAGAGGATGGAGAATGACAGAGAGGGAGGGACTAAGCCTGATCCGGCTATTCTGGCTCTCCCAGGCCATCTGTTGCAACTCATGAAGACCCTTTTGCCCGAAATAGCTGTTAATTGGGATAAAATAAATGCATGTAAACAATGTAAGGATGAGTCTGTTGCTGATTTTTTCACCCGCTTCGAAACTGAGTACAACAGTCACAGTGGATTGGACGCTAGAGCCCCTGGCTCGGGCTCAGTGTTTATTGATAAATTTGTATCTAATTTATTACCGGATCTCTCTGCCCACCTTAAGAAGGTTGAGAGTACGTGGTCAAATCAGACTATGGCGGGCATCCTTGCCATGGCCCGATATCATGAGAATAGAGAGAATGAAGATAAAGACAAAGAGGTTAGGAAGAACAATCATCTTAAAACGAAAGTTTTGTTACAACAAGCTTATCCACCCCGGGGACAAAATGCTAGAGGCCAGGGTCCGCCTTCCCACCAGTTCCAGGGGCTGCCCTAGCGCCCCCTTCAGTCTCCTTTACAGAAGTCCATCAGTTCGGCAGGTCCTGTTGATAAAGACCAGTGTGCCTACTGTAAGGCTTATGGCCACTGGGTTAGTGAATGCCCGGTATTAGCCCAGAATATTCCGTCAGGAAAAACAATGCCCCGAACTCAAAGGGAAGGAAATATGGGACCTCCTAGGCAGAGGCGGGTACCCGATCCTAGTGTTCAACCCCGTATGGGTCCGCCCCAGGGTACAGTTAACAGATTTGACAACGGGTATGAGGCCACTAGGACATACTTTAATGATGATTTTGATGAGACCGATGAGACAGGTTTCTACCAGCCATAGAAAGCCAGGAAAGGGGTAATGTAAGAGTGCCGATTCCTGTGGATCAGCGAGGTCCTTATGTCTGGATGTCAGTTGCAGGGGATAAAAAGAAGTTTCTCCTAGACACCGGGGCTACTAGATCCTCTGATGCGCACACCTTGATACCGGAGGCACCCCTTTCTGGCTCTCTCAATGTCTCCGTGGGTTTTTCTAGGGTCCCTGTCACCAACTCCGTCTCTAAGCCTCTCCCGCTGGATCTCTGTCCAGCTCGTATGGATGCTCCTTTGATTCTGACGACTGGATGTAGTGCAAATCTGCTGGGTATGGATTTGTTAAAGGCTTTACATGCTACCATTTCTTGTAGTCCTGATGGTGTGTCCCTTACCATATCACCAGATTCCTCCGCCACTATGTTCCTCTCTTGACCCCTCCCTCCCGTTCTGCAGGCCTTACCCTCATCACTTTGGGCCACTTCTGACACTGATGTAGGACTTCTCGACATTTCTCCACATACTCTCCGTATCCAACAAGGTGCCCAACTGCCCCGGCTTCGCCAGTATCACCTTCCCCAGGAAGGTACACGCTGCTATCCCCGACAAGAGCGAAGGCCCAGGTCACACCATTCAACCAGGTGACTGGGTGGTAATCTGAAATTTTTAGCGTACCAAGTGTCTGGAGCCCCACTGGTCGCACCCCAGACAGGTTCTTCTGGCCACCCGCACTGCTGTAAAAGTCGAAGGTAGAAAGAACTGGATACATGCTACCCATTGTAAAAGGGTGCCTCTCCCCCTCCCCTAAGACGAATGGGTGAAAGAAGGACTGCCGGATTGCGTCACAGAAGTAGTACCGTCCTTTGTCCCTTTCAGTGATGCTCAGCTTCATTACAATACTACGGAAGCCGAAACTGATCAAATCTTAGGGGGTACAGTCATCCCTCCTCTGCAGGTTCAGAGGAAGGGACAAGAAGCTCTCTTTCCAGACCACTCCATACCTTCTTCCACTCGCTACAACTTGAGACCAAGAAAAGGGGCTGGCCCTTGACTCTGTCTGGTGTCTTATAGGCTGTAGGGCTGTGATATCTCCGGCTGAGACCCGTGCTGGTATGCTGTACCAATGGGAAGTCCATAAGACTCTTGGTATCCACATTCAGTGAAGCAACCAGCAATTACAGACAGCCGCTAGTGACAACAGGCTGAGCACAATGTCAGCGGTCCGAGGGTCTGAAGCGCACAAGAAATATGTCAAACTTCTGAACAATAAATGTTTCCTTTCCACGATAGTTATACTTTTTGCTCTCCTCATCCTGCTGGTTGTGGGATGGTTTCTGTTGCTGACCTCTCCCCCAGCTCCTCTGGCTACGACACCGACACCTGCAGAATATCTCCACACCACCTTGTCACCCCATGAACTACCACGATGCCTGGAATTCATGCACCATACTTTTGTACAATTATTGCACCAGCATCAGCTTGTGATTAATACCTCGAACTGTTGGGTATGTGGGCTCATGCCACACTCTATGACACACACTGTCTCCTATTTCGTCTATCCATTTTCTGTTTTTGGGTCCTGTCTGGCTTGGAGGATGCTCGTCACCAATGTATATACGATCAATGGAACAACGAGCTCCATCATTGGCGATTTTCATGACACTTTCACCCGAAATAGAACAGGCAATGTCAGTAATCCTTTCTGCCCTACTACGACATCTGACATCTTGAACATCTCTTGTGCTGAACGCAATGAGTAGGTGGTTGTGTTCAACACCTCAAGTAGAATAATCTTCTCCCACTTTCAGTCCAGACGTAAAGTTCCCACCAAATTGCAGGCTTTCAATGTGATCAACACGCATTGCCAAGTGTACATAAAAGGACTGGGGACCCGGGAGGTAGCAGTCAGTGACTGCGCAATAGTCAGTACACTGAATATTACCTCACCACCACTCCTAATCGCTTCTCCAAATACCTATTTTGTTTGTGGACAGTCTGCTTTTACCGGCTTCCAGGAAATTGTTCAGGTGTGTGTTATTTGGCCTTCCTTCTTCCCCCTACCTTTACTGCTGTTGGGACACATCACTTGACAAATCCCCACCTCCACCATCGTATGCCTAGGGGAGTAATTGAGGCCGATGACACTGCAGGACAGAAGGCAGGGGACTTCTTCAATGGTTTCCTGCCGTTCTTGGGTCCTATGGTCAACAGCCACAACATACGACACCTTAACCGAGTGGTGGAGGCAACCATTAGTGAAACAGCAGGGCATTGGGCAACATCACTGCAGAGCTTCAGGCGGACCGCCTGATGACACTACAACATCGAATGGTACTTGACATCATCCTTGCTGACCGTGGTGGTGTATGTAAACTAATCGGCTCTAGCTGCTGCATTTACATACCTGATAACGCTCGATCAGTCTATCAAGCTATCCAACGTCTGCATAAACTTTCCACTGAGATTCATCAACAACAAGACGACTGGTCCCTCATGGGCTGGATTTGGGGCCTCCTTTCCAGATGGGGATGGGGATCCTCATTTTTTTTGCCTTGGTAATAGCAGTCATCATCACATGCTGCCTGTGTATCCAGTGTTAGGAAAAGTGTTTTTCTGATTAGCATCATCTGTACCGGGACTCCATTGTTTTTTCATTGCCATCTCGTGTCTAACACTTCCACATGACCCACCTGGTCATTTCTGCTGATGCCTGAGGAAAATCTAAACTGACACGACAAAAACCATCTTGCAGCCTGCATTTCTGCCCAGGAACTGTCGCACACCCAACCCCCTGTTCTGTGCAGTTCAACAGAAAGCCATGAGACACCCACGCCCTGTGTAAACAAGCTTGTTTTCCATCTCCTGCTTCGAGCCTGGTAAACATCCTTGACACCGTGATCAGGTTATCTAGACAATGGTCTGACTGTTGGGCCCTGATCAGGGTGATTAAACAATGACTATAAGGACCGGGCTTTGATCAAGGCAATTGAACAATGATCTGTGTACCAAGCCTTGACTAGGTCACTAACTACAAACATCGTCTGGATCTGGCTATCAAATGTAAACACTGCCCTGATTACACAATGGTCGGACAGCCAAAAGACTGGGATGAAAAATGTATAAAAGGCTTGTAAGCTACAGAGTGAAGTAGCAGCCTCCTGAGTTTTGTCTCTGACTAGCTTGGGACTCTGTTCCATAGCCCGGGCTATTGAAATAAATCTGGGTTCCTCCTGCAGACGAAGGCTCCTGTGTCTCCTTTTACTAAGTATGGAAGGTATGGAAGATATGGGTGGTTCCCACGCCGCCAAGACCCAGTAAGTGGGTTATCCCGGTTCTTCAAGTGCTTGCCTATGCTTTGTGCTATGTGTACACAGGCCCTTAAAAGTTCCCCGGTCAGTACACGTGACACCAATGTAAGGATAATGCCTCAACAAGAGATTGGAGACCTAATGCAGATACACATTTCCTAATAACATGTTTTGCCACTCAATGGCAAAAGGAGGGTCTGAAGAAAATAAGTTTTCACTAGGTCCTATTAATTTCCTTACATTCCTCCATTCTTGCCATCTCGTGACAAAACCCTGCCTACAGCCTCCATTTCTGCTGATGCCAAAAAATCTATTACATACCCCAGCCCCCCTGTTCTTTGCAGTTAGCCAATTCATCAACAGAAAGCCATGAGACACCTACGCCCTGTGTAAACAAGCTTGTTTTTCATCTTCCGCTCCCTGCTTGGTAAACATCTTGACACTGTGATCAGGTCATCTGCACAATGTTCTGACTGACCGAGCCTTGATCAAACTGATTGAACAATGGTCTGAATGCTGAGTCTTGATCAAGCTGATTGAACAATGGTCTGAATCCTGAGTCTTGATCAAGCTGATTGAACAATGTTCTGAATGCCGAACCTTGATCAGGTCATCAACTACAAACACCGCCTTGATCAGGTCATCAACTACAAACACCGCCCTGATTGAACAATGGACTGAATGCCAAAAGAGTGGAATAAAAATGTATATAAGGCTTGTTTGCTGTGGAGTAAAGCAGCATCCTCCTGGGTTTTGTCTCTGACTAGCTTGGGACTCTGTTCCATAGCCTGGGCTATTGTAATAAAGGTGGTTCTCTCTGCAGACGAAGGTTTCCGGGTCCACTTTATTATATAAGGAGGGTAAGAGTAGACTCGGGTGATTCCCGCACCGCCAAGCCCCCAATCCTCCTTGAGGTGGGCTTTTCTTGGTTCTACAACTGCCTCCAACATAAGAACTAAATGGACCAATCAGTTGCAACTATTAATTAAAATGAATGTGCACAACTACTTGCAGTTGAAAAGGCCTTCCCAATTATTGTTGTACTTTCTCCCAATAAACTCAGTGTCCAAACAGTGCCTGTGTGTGTTTATACAGTGTACTATACACCTTGAATGCACTTTTCTGTGTACAGGATTTCTAATATGTATCACTCTCTGGTCAAGATTTGTGATGGATTATGATGTGAAGCAGTATTACCTGTGACACTGACATACTTCCCTTATGTATTTCAAAAGTATCCCCCAATAATGTGGAATGCAATCCAGCCAGTTACTTGCAGATACAATGGACTTGCAAGACAGGAAATTAGGCTCAAGATATTCATTTGCAACTTCACCCAACATGACACTAGCCATGGGAAAAACAGAAGCGACAAGGCCTACACTTGAGGGTGAGTTGTCATACAATACAACTTTCAGGATACAATATCCCACAATTAATTTTTGGGCAACGTTTTCACCCACAAAAAATGTTACCTTGTTTATCAACTTTGTAATTTCTTTCCTTAGAATTTTAATTTCGCCCTCCTATAGAATCTATCATGTTCCAATAATGATTGTCCATGCCACTTGACATATTCAACTTTACATTATTGGCCATGTTACTTAGTATTTGTATAGTATTTAACTGCCACTTATGATCCTTTATGGCATGTCCCAGTGTCACCTTGCATGAAGATTCTCTACTACTCTTCACTCTTTGCGCTACGTTTGTTTAAACCTTATTTCATTGTAGTTAAAACTCTTACTATACACAATTAACAGAAAGTGGCCTGATGGGCTTTCATTTGTTTTAATTCTGCAAGACTACGTTTTTTGAATAACAACAAAACATGAGGCACATTATTGTCAACATTCTAGAAACACTTTGACATCCATAACAGAATACTGTAAAATAAAAGTCAACATTTAGATTAAATTCTAGGAATATATCCAGGTACGATTGAATAACATGTTGCAAAATATAATTTTATAAACTAAATGTGTGTTGCATTAATCACACATAATTACATTTGATTAATTGGCACATGAAACTCAAGTAGGGGAATGTGCAGCATAGAGAAGACACTTTATGCATAACATGCATAACTCACTCTGAAGACACTTTATTATTTCACATCATGCAAGATCTTCATGTTGTTTTTAGCCAGTAGTCAAGTTCCAGGTTGCCCTTTTGGTCCAGTATGCCACTGCCACAACATTGCCTGAAATAGGTAGATCACAAAATGCCAGTGAGCAGGACAACGCTCAAGCTAGAAGCCTGGATGAAAGTGTTATGGCCCTCTTGTTACACAGATGGATAACAGGTGTTTTCCTACTAATTGGTTTTTCTACAGTGAATTGCTGGAGCTGTAATTTTGTAAAGTGATCAAGAATTCCTCATCTGAAGTCAGTACTCTGCTGTGTACACTAATGCTCAGCACAATCCCTGCTCGCTCTTCCTCTGTGCTCACCTGATAGCATTGATGGATGAACACAGAGATAGTTTAAGCAGTGACCATGCTTGTCCACTGTATAACTAGTAAAGAACTGACTTCAGAAAATCTATCCACTTTAGAACACTTGGTATCTATTGATGTACTGAAAGTACAGATTTCTTCCTGCAAACTCCCATATCAGATTGCCTCACAACGAACTCTACAGGAGTTTTCTTGCCCATGATAACATAAGGAAAGAAGGAGCCAACACATACAAACTCAGGTGTTATAATGTGTAAGTCAAATATAAGAGATTTAGCCAGTGTTCACATTAGTAATCCAACATTCCAAGACAATTGAGACACTGTGGGCCTGATTATCAAAGGTAAACCTAAATTTACTATTTTTTTTATATTCACAAACCACAATTTAAATTTACTAATTGTCATTTTACAACTGGGAAGACTCTGCATTCGTGGTGGAGATTCCACACATAAAAAGATAGGCCTGTGTGGGTTTCTCTGCCCCGAATGTAGTCTCCGCAGTCACAAAACGAATTAAAATCATTATTTGTGAATACCAAAACAATTGTAAATTTACACGAAAATGTAAATTTACCTTTGTGAAGCAGGCCCTGTATTATTTTTAGTGAAGCTTCCTTCCCCTGAAAATTAATGAGTCATAATGAAAACACTGGTAGAATAGATGGGTGTAAAAATTATAATCGATTTCTACAACCCATCAAAAATGTAAAGAGATTTTTATCTTTTGTACTTTCATGTTAAAACGTACACAATTGCTTAAATATTCTTTCATACAGATTTTGGTATTTTGTTATATTTTTTCTGGTAAATACAATAATATTAATAATAATAATAAAGGTTTTAGAGTGTACGGCTACTCAAGGAGTGTCCCAGCGCTGAACTTACTAAATGACCCATCAACCAGAAGAGCACCTAATCATAAACTGAGCAAAATAGCCACGTTTTCAAATTACACTCAAAGCAAAGTTCATCAAATATTGTATCAAAAGCCTGGTTTGAAACAATTACCATACTCTATGGGTGTGTTACATAGATAGATATTACACCTGGTGTCACTATTTTTTGGCCTTCTTGTAGTATTCTTTGACACACCATCATACAACTGTGGGTGTTCGATCAGGTCGACTATACTCATAGGTCATAAAAACATACTCAAGTTACATATCCTTTTGGGAGTAGCAATTGCATAAATATTACTCTAGTTCCACAAAACACAGTAGTAAGAAATCATGCATATGGGTTTCTAAGAGCTCTAAATAACTATATTACTCTATTGTATGTTACGTATTTTACTAGTCTCAAAAGGAGGGAAGGCTGAGTTGGTCTTGCCAGAATTCCAACTCATTATCTGGCTAGGTCTTCCCTATGGATGAAAATCATCACCTTTAGAAATCTTTGAGGACATGATAAAGATGGCAGACACAAACCCTTCACCCAAACTGGCATAAACCTTGGCATTCATCGCCTTTAGAGATCTTTGAGGACACGATAAAGAAGGCAGACACAAATCCTTACCCCAAACTGGCATAAACCTTGGCAGCGGTAGTGATCAAAATTTGTGCTTGTAAATGTTTGGATAGGTTTTGCCTGTTACAGTAACTGGATTACAGTACTAGTATTTCTTTCACTACTGGTTTAAATGTGTTTTCCCTTGCTGACTGGTTAGGTATGCGCCACATAAATATCTTTAATGGATAAATAGGGCAGCACTTGTACAAATGTTGTTTGTACAGAGGTCTGACAAATGTGTAGGCAAGAACGTATCGAAAAAACTGAAATCTTCCTCGGTTCAACCGGAGAAAGACTAATGTTGCATGGCTGCCTTTCGTTTATTAGGCCTGAGCCCATTCCTGGCATGCTGATAAAGGAGAGGGTATGCTAATGTATCCAGGCTGCACAGCAGTCTGTGGGTGGCCGAGGTACACAAGCGAACGGCCTTTCTCGACTTCGCCAGTGACGCATTTACAAACACTACACAGCAACCTTCCCGAATACATCACTGAGTAGGGAGTTCACCAGACGTTACCTTCATAAGATTGTCACAGTGTATTTGCAAAGAGGTATTTATAGTAACCCAATTGTAATTATGTCAATATCATGGCGCTAATAATTCATTGGAGTTTACTTAGGTCCATACGGAAAATGTTACACCCCTAGTGGGTCATATCGCGACTCCCGCGCGAAAAGCATTAGGAGGAATATGAAAATGCAAAGTTCCTGGCTGCAGTAACTTGTCAAAGCTCAGTCTACCGGGGCTAAAGAGAAAAGGCGGAGGCTGTGTGTGGTCCTCCCGGGCAAGTGCAGCAAGCGCAGGGGAAAAAAAATAAACAACATTACTGGGCCTCATAGAAAGACCGTGAAAGTGACTGCAGAGGGAAAAGTGAATGTAATAAAATGCCTGAAGCGTGCTGCCCCGCATTTAAACGCGAAATGTATGCATAACATGCTAATGCAATAACGAGGACCACACGAGGAGCAAAATAAACCAAAGGGCTAGTCTTCGAGAGCCCACTGTTTAATTCAAAACGTAAGTTTGTTTTTATACCACAGAAAAAGGCAGTAATTTTTAGTATTATTGTTTGTTTAACATGCCACTTCAGAATACTCAGATACACTGTACATATACAGTAATACAAAATGTGACATTCAGTAACAACAGCTGTCTGAAAGCACAAGGAGATCAGCCTCATTTTGGTCAGTGGTGTAACAAGGGTATGTAAGGAAAGACAATGCCCCCTCCCAGAGGGTGAAAGCCCCAGACGCTCCAGCAGCTAGTGTTGTAGCATAAGATAATGGCGCCCACCTGCGGAGGGGCATTGAGTCTACCATATCTCCCAGCTATTTATTGGCCTTGGGCAGAATCGGGCCCCTCTGAAGAACTGAGGGCCTCCTGAGGGATTGGGCCACCCCTGCTCCAGAAGGGCTGTAGGGGCCTGTGTTACACCCCTTCAACAAGTCCATAGTGAGAATGCCCTATGGTTAGGCATCCTTTTTGTGACACTAAAGAGAAACTATACATTAACAAGCATTTGCAATGCAATAGGTCTCGCATTAGGAAAGTTTGAGCTATTGGTATTGTAAATGACAAATTTTGCATTTATGTATTGGTTTTGAAAATAGCTAAATTAATAGCTTTGTCATTTACAATGCCAATAGTTTTAACTTTCGCAAATGTGACACCTATAGCATTTGTAATGCAATATGTGTTGTATTTACGTGACTTAGATGTATTGATATTACAAATAATAATGGCTTTTAAAAAAAATATTAATACTTAAATAAAAGTTATTTTAATTTATAATGGCAATAGCTTAAACTTTTGTAAATAACTTTTGTGAAGATTATGTTCAGTGTATTTTATTGTGACGAAAATCCAGAACAGAAGTGAAATATTAACATCTTTTTGTGACATTTGTAATAAAGCTTGAAACATCGGGAGAACATATTTGAACCAGTTGTTGTTGAATGGTTGCACAGATTGATGCTGTGGTGGCGCTGAGTGATGTTGTGGTGGCGACGAGTGATGCTGTGGCGTTCAGTGATGCTGTAGTAGCGCATAGTGATGTTGTGGTGCCCCTGAGTGATGCTGTGGTGGTGCTGAGTGATGCTGTGGTGATGTGATTGATAGATAGAGTGAGTGTGATAGATAGATAGAGTAAGGGTTATAGATAGATAGATAGATAGATAGATAGATAGATAGATAGATAGATAGATAGATAGATAGATAGAGTGATGGCGATAGATTGAGGGTGATAGACAGATAGATAGAGTGAGGGCGATAGATAGAGTGAGGGCGATAGATAGAGTGAGGGCGATAGATAGATAGATGGAGTGAGGGCGATAGATAGATAGATGGATAGATAGATATATAGATAGATAGATAGATAGATAGATAGATAGATAGATAGATAGATAGATAGATAGATAGATAGATAGAGAGATAGATAGAGTGAGGGCGTTAGATAGATAGATAAGGTGAGGTTGATAGGTAGATAGATAGTGAGGGCGCTAGATAGATAGATAGATAGATAGATAGATAGATAGTGAGGGCAATAGATAGATAGAGTGAGGGTGATAGATAGCTAGAGTGAGGGCGATAGATAGAGTGAGGGTGATAGAAGGAGAGATAGATAGATAGATAGATAGATAGATAGATAGATAGATAGATAGATAGATAGATAGATAGATAGATAGATAGATAGATAGATAGATAGATAGATAGATAGATAGATAGATAGATAGATAGATAGATAGATAGATAGACAGGTAGATAGATAGATAGATAGATGGATAGATAGATAGATAGATAGATAGATAGATAGATAGATAGATAGATAGATAGATAGATAGATAGATAGATAGATAGATAGATAGATAGATAGATAGATAGATAGATAGATAGATAGATAGATAGATAGATAGATAGATAGATAGATAGATAGATAGATAGAGTGAGGGTGATAGATAGCTAGAGTGAGGGCGATAGATAGTGAGGGCAATATATAGCTAGATAGTGAGGGTGATAGATAGAGTGAGGGCGATAGATAAATAGAGTGAAGGCGATAGATAGATAGAGTGAGGGCGATAGATAGATAGATAGATAGAGTGAGGGAGATAGATAGATAGATAGATAGATAGAGAGATAGATAGATAGATAGATAGATAGATAGATAGATAGATAGATAGATAGATAGATAGATAGATAGATAGATAGATAGATAGATAGATAGATAGATTGATAGAGTGAGGGCGATAGATAGATAGATAGAGTGAGGGCGATAGATAGATAGATAGATAGATAGATAGATAGATAGATAGATAGATAGATAGATAGATAGATAGATAGATAGATAGATAGATAGATAGGTAGATAGATAGATAGATAGACAGAGTGAGGGCGATAGACAGAGAGAGAGGGGTGTAGAGAGACGAGGGTGTAGAGAGAGGGGTATAAAGAGAGAGGGGTGTAGAGAGAGAGAGGGGTGTAGAGAGAGAGGGGTGTAGAGAGAGAGGGGTGTAGAGAGAGAGGAGATATCATGTATTTGGACAAATTGTGTGAACTTGGGAAAACACTTTTTGAAATTATTCCTTTGCTCCCTTTTCGGCAAGATTGGAAGTATTTAAAATTAATGTAAAAGGTGCGAGCAAGAGCATAGATAAAAAATTGACTGAATAGTACCTGGGGGAGGGAGTGCCCAGTCTGATATAGTCACCAAAATGCAATATGACGATAAATGTGAAGCCCTGGGAGCAAGTAGGAGTTAGATCCTAGGCACATCAGACTCTTGTGGTACCACTGATTTAAAAATATTTGCGCACTCAGAAACAACTTCATAGAGCAAAGAACCACCAAGGTGATACTCCCAGGATTGGTCCCTAGTATTGGTTTTGTTCATGTATTTGGAGCAGTGGCTGTATTTGCGTCTCTGTAGCTGAATAGGGGTACTGCAGCTGATGTGCAGGGCCCCTGTGAGCTGAAGCTCCCCCCTACCTAATTGACACCTCTTACACATAACATTAGGGGGTATAGGAATGAGAGTAAAAGGGTTAAAAGTGGCTGGGAACCAAAATGATGGCGTAATGGCCAGAGCTGCCGATTTTGTGAAACCAGGCTCGAGCATCGGCGTTAGATCAACATAGTGTGATTCTGGGCAATTCACTTAATCTCCCCATGCTGCCTACCGAAAATGAATGTGTACTTGTGCAACGTAACGGGTGCTCATGTAAAGCGCTATAATTCATGCTTTATAAAACTGCACAAAATAAAAATAAAAAAGCACGTGAATCGTGTACCTCAAAGACCCAGCCAAAGGAATTTAGAGAAGGGAGAAAGAGCGGCTTGTGTGACACGGGGACAGATAGTCAGCGCTGCCGGCTCTCTCCTTCCCCGTGGCCTGATAAGGTTTTCAGAAGCGGTGTCCTTGCAATGGTGGCAGCATGGATGCTCCGGCGCCTAGGTCATTCTGATCCTGCATGCCTTGGAGCCATCTTCGGATTGCAAGGTATGAGAGACAGTGGGCAGCAGTGCGGTAAGATGGCCAGCGCTGTGGTGACGCGGCTTTGTTTGGAGGTTTCAGCATCGTGTCCGCGAACAATCTATGAACGGATGCTCATGTAAAGCGCTATATTTTGTGCTATATCAAACTGCAAAACTTACACATAAACAAGCAACACAAAGGAGACGGGGTTATAAAATTACACAACGCAGATTGGGTGGTTGGAGAGAAGGTAAACAAGCGATGCCGCTCTGTGCTGGAGGAGGGGGAGGGTGAGGGCCATTTTTAATGTCGGTGTAATGGCATAGCTGCCGACTTTGGGAAACCAGGCTCGAGCATCGGTGTTGGATGAATATAGTGTGATTTTGGGCAATTCACTTAATCTCCCTGTGCTGCCTACCAAATATGAATGCCTCCTTGTGCAACGTAACGGGTGCTCATGTAAAGCGCTATAATTCGTGCTATATAAAACTGAACAAAATAAAAAGTAAAAAAGTCACAGGCAAAGACAATCAATGATTAAAAACATGGGAATAACAGGGAGAGGAAGAGATCGACATGGGGGAAGAAGGGGATATGTAGAAAGAGAGCGCTGTGCCAAATCATGTGGTGCGGCACCCGGGCATAACCTGCAGCAGCGGGTGTAGTGAGAATTCAAGGACTTTGGAGGCTGCAGCAAGGGAAAGGCAATGGAGCCCATAAACATGAAACAGTGTGCCGTGGTAGGAGCTGTTGTGGACGGCTTGAACACAAATTGAACAAGCTCTCGGCATTGCGTGGCGATGGGGGGGGCGGGGGAGTGGCTTCCTTTGAAGTCTGAAGGGGGGGTGGGGGAGCGGATTCCTTTGAAGTCTGATGCCGAGGCTCAGACTAATGGTGTGTGATGTGGCTTGCGATGTGCACACGCCTGGCTCACATGAACTGTACCTAATCCGCAGTTTGGGTAGACTTTTGAAAGCCTTACTATAATCTCGCCAAACCAGCATTGCTAAAGCAATGCTGTAGGCTCGACCTAAAAAGCAGGCTTGTTAATGATAATCGTGTTGCTGGGAAGCATTATAGGTAACTGTTCTTAGAAGTCCACCTGGCTAGTGTGAAGGTCCAACACCACTTCTTCCTGAACCGAACACTGACACTAATACTCATGTTCACTCATTTTCCAATTGTATGCAGTAATAGAGGCATTTAACTATTTACTCAGTGTCATATTGTGAATGAAGCAAGCAGACTTTGCTAGGGATGCACACAGGGGGGTCTTTCGTTTCTTCCCAGGTGTTGCAAGTCACTTCTAGAAGAGTTACGGGTTTCCCCCCATAAAGTAACTCAAAGGACGTACACCCCAAACTACTCTGGACTTGGCTACGGATAACATATAGGGCTATAGGTAGGAGTTGGTCCCAGTTGTGGCCTTCATCGTTCATCATTTTCTAAAGTTCGATTTTCAGAGTACCATTATACTTTTCCACCAACCCATCCTTTTGGGGTTGATAGACAGAAGTATGTAAGTGATTTACTCCCAAATTCTGGTAAATGTGGGTGTGTGAGTGCCTGTGTGGGTCTGTGGATGTCTGTGAGTGGACCCATGAGTAAACATAATTTTTTTTTTAATTGAAGATTCACACGGATACATTGCAGCTTCACCAGGGGGTCGCGCTGAGCACTGTGGTGGATCCGTGAATCCCCACATATGAAAACAAGCATTGGAAATGCAATAGGTCTCGGCTTTGATTAAGCTAAAGCCATTTGCTTTGCTAATGGTATTGTATAGCAAAGCAAATGGCTTTAACTTAATGAAGGGCGAGACCTATTGCATTTTTAATGCTTGTTAAGTAACATCTCCATCTTCGAAAACCTTTGAGGCAGTAAACGGAGGCGGTAACACTACACCAACAGGGTACTGCATAATGTTTGCAGGACATATACACAGCAATGCGAAGCCAATAGGCACATAGAGCACCCAGGCAAACTTAGCTACAGAACAATGCACGAACAATGTAGTGCACATTAATTTTCAGCATTGGTGAGAAATGTATGCATGCCTGCCCTTATCTAAGTGAGTGAGCTTTGGGGTCAGGCAGTGCAGTCACACAGCCTCCAGTTCAAAACCCCATACACAGCTGCCAAGGAGAACCATGCCATATCCCTGGTTGGGCATATGGAGGTGGGAGCCAGTAAATGAAGAGCCACTTCCCTCTTGTTGAAAAAGGGCAGCTGTTTAGTATGTCGACACAAATTACAAGGACGCTGGGAGATACTGCGCACAATGGAAATAATGGATCCCGGAATAAGGTATACAGGGGTGACACTGGGAAGAGTTACTGCACACTGATAGGATGGTGGGGACATTACTTTACAAAATAAACAAAGGACGATTACGGGTAAGGCGATGACTGATCGGGATTAAATCTGCACCCATAAACGCAGGTAAAAGGAAAACACAGAAAATGTTGGACACAATTTTCAGGGTGATTTTGAATTAAGAAATCCATATAATTAAATTAAAGATTCGACTCCAAAGAAAAGTAGAAAAGAATATATAGTGGTCGCGGTCCCGAAAATTAAAGCGGACTGCGCATGCAAAATATAGTGGTTGCGGTCCTGAAAATGAAAGCGGACCCACGCATGTAGCTACAAAATAACAAATATAAAATATAGTGCTTACCGGGTAATAGAAGGAGGCCGTGTCCCTCTACAAGTAAACGATCCAATCCCGGTGGGCGGGGCCAAAAGCGGACAGGGTGGCAACCCTCAGTGTAATGATTGCCTCCGGTGCAATCATTACACTGTGTTTTGCATAAACCATGACGCAAAACGGCGCACACGAATCTGAAAAGCGGGCGGTGCTCAGACACGGCTTCTGGAATTGTATCGATTCCAAGAAACCCTCACCATGCCGAGAGCAGCACATGCGCTGCTCACGCCAGGCCGAGACCTAAAAAAACACAAGGGATGTGAGGAATTTGGTGAGGAAAAACAGTGGGAGAGGAGCTCACCCTGCTGGGAAGAAAGGGGAAGCTCTGGTACCAGACGACATGGGCACGGATAAGACTGGTGAAATGGACCTACAGGAAGGGCTAGAAAGGGTGCACAGAAGAGGTTTAAGAGCAAGGCAATTCATGGGGAGGGCTGAGCCAGAGGTCCACTTTGGTTTCAAGCCCAAACCAAGTCCTGGGGGGCGTATGGGGGGACCAGGTGAATGAAGAATGGACAGTGCACCTTTATCCACCCCCAACTACATCTCTTCCCTCCCATTTCAGGTGCACCACTGGGCTGTCAAATAACTAATTCCAGCAGCTGTTAATGTACTGATGGGGAGCCAGAGGAGGGACTGGCACGTTACTACGCTTTTAGTTTGATGCTCAGCCAAGTGTTCTGCAAAAGTGGTATTTCTTTTGTCTCGCATTTTCTTTAGGGGAAATCTAATGGCCCTGTTGAGGCCCACCACTGACAACTTTCCCACTGTCAAGACCTGAGAGGCTGTGGACCGAGGGGGTAATTGATAATTCAAAGCACACTCCCCCCCCCCCTGATATCGCCAAACTGGTGCGTTAACCCAATGAGCTGCCTCAGCTCTGCCGGGGTTTACTATTGAGAAGTCATTGCACAGACCATCGCTTACAAAATGCCTTTGAACGTTAGCGACCCATGATGACATCACCTTTTTAAACTTTCTCAGATTTAAACATTACTTATCTTTTGGTTCAGGAACAGTACATTCCTTAACACGAAATGTCACATAAGGCGTGGTTAATAGCAGTGAATAGGTCTCAACTGATAAAATAAAATAAACAGGATGGTTGAAATCACTTACTGTGTTTTAGACCTGGCTCGCCTCTTGTAATGACGTCATCACTGGCTGGTACCAGAAGAGAATCAACCCTCTTGTGCAGAAAACACTCTATAGAGCTTCTTCTATATCAGTGGAACTGGCCACTAACAACCACATGTTGAAATCAGAAATCTCAGTTCAGAGGACCCAGCAACTGCTCTCTGGACACAGGGTAGGAACCCCCAGAAACACGAGCCTGGCTGCATTGTTTACTGGCCAGAGATGCTAACAGGCAGTGTTTATGCTTCACAATGACGTTTTTCACAGCTGTGGTTCGTATTTAGGTAGGGGGGTCAGGCTCAGATTGTGTTGGATTCAAGGAAGGGTCCATGTGACCCCGAGCTGAGCCAGAGTCAGAGCCGGGCATCTGGCGCAAGCTTCCGAGGGCTCGCCCACCTTTAGGACAAGGGTACACCGAACCACGAAGAATGGAAGGGAAGCTGGGGTACCCAACACCTCCAAGGTGCAAACATTAAAAAAAAATGGAAGATGGGCTGCGAGAGTCAAGTGGAAGAAGAGGGGGGAGGGGAACAGGAGATAGGTCTGAAACAAAGAGAGAAAGACAACGAAGAAGTTAACGGGTGAGCGAGGACAGAGTCAGAGGAGGGCAGAAGTAAATGGAGTGTGGAAAGTAGGAAAGACATAAAAATATAGTGGTTGCTGTCCCGAAAATGAAAGCGGACTGCACATGCAAAATGTAGTGGTTGCGGTCCTGAAAATAAAAGCGGACCGCGCATGTAACTTACAAAATACCAAATGTAAAAGATAGTGCTTACCAAGTAATTGAAGGAGGCCGTGTCCCTCCGCAAGTAAATGATCCAATCCCGGTGGGCGGGGCCAAAAGCGGACAGGGTGGCAACCCTCAGTGTAATGATTGCCTCCGGTGCAATCATTACACTGTGCTTTGCATAAACCATGACGCAAAACGACGCACACAAATCAGAAAAGTGGGCGGAGCTCCGACATGGCTTCTGGAATCGTATCTATTCCAAGAAGCCCTCAGCATGACGCCAGGTCGAGACCTAAAAACTGTTCCAAAGCAATTTCGTTACCTTCGTGCATCTCTCTGCTACCCCTCTAACACACCCATGGGGCCAGGGTACCTCTACCCTGAACCCTTCAATCACTATGCACTCAAATTTTAAGACCTCAGACCGTGCCCCGATATATAAAATGGCAGCCGTAAATTTCCAGTCAGATTGTAGTCAGCAATCACGGCATTGCTTTTGGTGCAACGATTTGTGATACACCACGGTGAATCGGCAGAAGGCCAGCATCCCTAGATATCTATATTTCTTTTTTCTTTGATAACTTTAAAACTACTTAATGGATTTGCACCAAATCACAAAAAGGGCTCTATCTGGACCAAGAGCTAGCTTTCTACCACTTAGGGCCCGATTCCGATCTCGTTCAGGAAAGCCTCCAACCTTAGGTCAAAGGCTTTCCTTCCGAGATTGTCGGTATCACTTCTGACCGCCTAATTACAATTTAGGTGTTCGGAAGTGAAACTGGCTGATCATTCCGGCTGGATTCCGACGGACTCAAGGAGCCCGTCCGCCAGTCAGAGAATGACCTGCAATCTATATGGATGCCATTTTGCGTCATCCGGATTACAATGCTCAGTTTCCAGCAGGCTTCCAATGCTGGGCTTTCCAACATGGAAAGCCTGTTGGAAAGCGAGTTTGGGGCCCCTAGCAGGGCCACCTTCAACCAGCCGCCTTCGGTTGGTGGTCCCCCTATCGATCCTTGCACTGTGTGCCACACGGTGCAGGGATGAACACAACTCCCTTTTTTATGGGAGCTTGTGCTGCAGCTGGTTTCCGACCTCAGCACAAGCTCCCATACAGAAAAGGGAGCTTGCAATCATACCATGTGTGGTCACCTCATAATTAAGTGGTCGGAACCAGCGACCGGAGTTTGGTCAGACCCGTATCCACGATGGTGCCCACCCGACATCATAATAAGCCCTGTACACTCGCTGAATGATGTCATCAGTGATGTAATTTGAGATGTCATCAGTTATGTCCAGAGTGATGTCTCTGACCATGACATCAATGATTTAACATGTGAGGTCATAAGCAGTGCATTGTAGGGATGTAAGTTATACTTAGCTTAGGCAACCATAACTGCTGAATTCTATGGTTTTGTTTGTGTAAAACCTTAATTTAATAATAATGCCCCTGTAACCTTTGCTTTTTCCAGTGGATTTTTACCATTTTAAAAATTCTATCTCCTAACTTCACTACAGCCACTGCCAAGTTATGGAATATCCTCCCACTGCATATCAAAACTGCCCCAACCCTCATCAAATTCCGAAAGAGCCTTAAGACATGGCTTTTCTCCTCTGCCTAACTACCCTCAAAGAGTATGGAGTCCTCTGATCACTAGCGCCGAGACACCCTTAGGGGTATTTGTGCGCTTTAAAAATAGCAAAAATAAATAAATAAATAAATAACTATAACGTCCCTTTAACCTTTGCGGTTTTCAGTGAATTTCTACTGTTTTTAGGTCTCGCCTGGTGTTTCAGCGCAAAGCGCTGCACGCCGGGCGAGAATTTTTGCAGATTTGAGAAGTGAACTTGAAGCCCCGCCCCTCATTTTCATTGGCTGGCATCACCGTTTATGCTAAACGGTGGCCTGCCATTGGAAATGAGTTTTTTTTTGTTGACGTCCTTTCGTCTTCGATCCAGAATGGGTCACCTGCTTTGCTGCTGACGCAAAGCACTTTCTTATCTATATGGGGCCATGTGTTTCTAATTAGCATGGAGGAGCTCACTGCCCCGACCTCTCCATGTTAATTAGAAACACCTAGCCCCATAAAGCTAAGAGATCAATGCTTGTTTACAGAACTGTTGTCACAGCTCTGTCCCAAACCAGCATTGAGGAAGATAATATTTCAAGCACTTCACTCAGACACGTGCATGTTTGTGCCCCCTCCCCAGCGTGCCGTCCTCCTGCCCCCATGCACACATGGCCAATCGGTGCACAGGAAGGCCCTAGCGAGTGGCAGCAACGAGATAGAATGCCCATGTACGGTGTACGGTCATATTCTGTCAGGCCTGCGGGGCCGGCTAATGCTGTACATATCAGCTGCAGGGTAGGCGTCAGTGAGGGGCGGGCCCGAAGTGGCACAAAGAGGCCACGCTGCACCTCCCCGGGGACAGGAGGGCACACTCCATGCCGCATGCAGGAATGCCCTGGGTGCATTGTTTGGTGCTGGCTGACAGACCCGTGTGGTTGTTATTCGGAAGTGACGAGGGGGAGGGTGGGACAGGCAAACGCTTTAGAAAGACGCAACAAAAAGGGATAAAATAATTAAATGTTTCAGGGCATCTGGGAGTGCCTCAGAAGTGCACCTGCCGCTTACACCTTGCTGACCCCACCTCTCACTAGTTGGAGAGGGAACTTTTAGATGCGCAACGGGTCATTTTCGGACACAATAAAAAACACAAACCTCTCCTGCATGGCTCTAGGCTGGTAATCCAAACATCACAGGAACTCTTCCCAGCTGTGCCATCACTTTTAGGGCTCTGTGCACAACATGACCACTCAGGTTATCCACCAGCACCCTAAGTATTGGCTGAAACTGCCCGTGGTAGCAAGGAGGTGTGACAGCTGTTCATTTTCATCTACCATTAAAATAGACACTGAACGGCTCATATATTTGACAATGCCAGATTGCAAAACAGTGTCTTTCAATGAATTAGGGAAATCAGCTAATCATCAAGATATGGAATGTACTCAGTGCAAATCGGAAATGTTGTCAACGTTAGTTATAGAAAGATTTGGACAATGTATCATTTTAATACTGCAACATTGTAAACCAAAATTAAAGATTTTGTAACAGGGCAAGTGTCAATTTCAGGAAGAACTTTTAAAACAGTGCCTATTGTTTTCCACGCTGGATCTACTTCAACATCTGGACACCATACTGTGTATTTAAAATGCAATAAAGGATGGAAACTTTGCAATGATGCACATTGAGAGTTCAAATGTCGGTTGCCTAATGAATTACCAAATTCATATCTAATATTTTTGATGCCAAAATTCTGAGAAGATGTCAACATGAATTACTGAGTATATATATGTATTTTCACTACAAATGATTTCAGACACATCATTCGGCCTATTGGGAAGATGTCAATATGAATTCAGAAGTTTATCTTGAATATCCTTATTGCAATGTTTTTAGAAACATAATTCCGCCTATTGGGAAGATGTCGAGAATTACGGTTTGAATTACTGATTTTGTTCTTTGTTAATGCATTTGGAAAATTGTGTTCAAAAGAAGGTGCTGATATATTTGATCTTTGTATTATATACAATGTTATTGAGGCTGTTCATTTGTGAAAATGTAAATAGATAGTTGAGTTTGTTGTAGATATTTTGAACACAGATTTGTTTTTTTTAACAATCTTATTGATTTTATTTTTTGCCCGCTGTCAACTGATGATCAAAATTGAAATCACTGTGTATGGTGAAACTCAATAGAATCTGAAGACAGCAAAAAAGGCAAACTGAATATATTATGGAATTGTAAAATTATGTTGTATTCTTAAAACTATAATATTATATGTAATAACAGGATTGTGTTTCTTCTCTTTTACAGGCCCTACTACTAAAGTTTTAAATATTTTTAAATTTAAATTACTAAAAAAAAAGTGAAAACGTGTTTTAATCAGTTGTATATCTACTTCAAAACAGGTAAGATTAAGTCACCCAAGCACTAGCCATGCACTGCTACAATCACCTGTGCACTACCCATACAGTTCTCTAACCACCTACTCACTACTGATTCACTCCTCCAATTACCCAGGTAGTACCAATGCACTCCAGCAATCCCCCTGTCACTTCAAATGCACTCCTCCAATCACCCATCTAGCACCATGTACTTACCCAACCACTCCGCCATTACTCAAGAACTTATAAATTGACCACGCACTCTCTTTGCAGTACTCTAATCATCCAGTCACTATATATGCACTCATGCACTGACCCAGGCACTAAGACACGCACTGCTTCAATCAATTGTGCACTACCCATGCAGCCCTCTAACCACCTAGATACTGCTCATGTACTCCTCCAATTACTCAGGTAGTACCCATGCACTCCAGCAATCCCCCTGTCAGTCCCCGTGCACTCCTCGAATCACCCAGCTAGTACCATGTACTTATTCAATCTCTCCGCCAATACCCAAGCACTTATGAATTCACCATGGACTCTCTTTGCAGTACTCTAATAATCTAGTCAGTACCTATGTACTCATGCAATGACCCAGGCAGTAACTCATGCACTACTACAATCCCTTGAGCACTACCCTTCCAGTCCAGCCATGGCCCTGTCACTACCCATGCACTCCTCCAATCACACATTCAGCACCATGTATCCATCCAATCACTCCGCCAAAACCCAAGCACTTATAAAATCACTAAGCACTCTCTTTGCAGTAGTCTAATCATCCAGTCAGTACCCATGTACTCATGCAATGACCCAGGCACTAAATCATGCACTGCTACAATCCTCCATGCACTACCCATGCAGATGTCTAACCCCCTACACACTACTGATTCACTCCTCCAATTACCCAAGTACTACCCTTGCTGTCAAAAAATCACTCTATCACTTCCCATACACTCCTCCAATTAGCCATCGAGCACCATGTACTTATCCAATCTCTCCAACAATACCGAAGCACTTAAAAATTCTCCATGCACTCTATTTGCAGTACTGTATCATCCAGTCACTACCCATGTACTCACTACTTATTCACACCTTCAATTACTCAGGTAGTACGCATGCACTCCAGCAATATGCCTGTCAGTACCTATGCTCTCTTCCAATCACCCATCCAGCACCATGTATTTACCCAATCACTCCGCCAAAACACAAGCACTTATAAAAACACCATGTACTCTTCTTGCAGCACTGTAATCATGCAGTTAGTGTAGTGTAGTTCCTATATTCCCAATAGGCTCTGCGCATTGGAATAATATATTCAGCAGTGTAGACGTAGGACTGAGGTTATCTACGTCTCTACTGACTATATTAGACTTAACGTTTGCCAGCTAGCTCAGAGGTCACTAGAAACTTTCTTGAATAAACGAGGAGGAGTGTAACCTCCCTGGATAGACAAGAAGGGATTAGCTTCTGACAACCATAAAACATGACAACTTTGCTCTCCCTGAATAAGAGTGTATCTCTAGAGTTGTGTGAAAACAATGGACAGCTATTTCACTCAGTCAAATGTGCGTACTTAGTTTCACCAGAATGCAGAGAAAAGAGAGACGGGCGTTTTCAATAAAAGGTGTTATTTATTGAACAGTCTTCTTCCTCATACAAGAGAAATGAATTGCCACGATTGTAATACTCATGGTAAAGTAAAGTGCGTACAGTAAAAGGAGGAGTATAAAATAATACTGTAAAAGCATTGATATGGTTTCTTAGCCATATGATACTTTAAAATAGATAAAATATATACATACATATATACATTGACTAATCGTACTCAACTGGTGCTCCTAAATACACCTACCCCGATGTACCTGACCTAAGCCTAATACGTGGGAAGGAGTAAGTAAGTAGCAGTTTAAGTTAAGTTTGTTTTGCCAAGAATCTGACTCAAGAATTCTCTGTAAGGGTTTAGTCAGTTCCGTACCTGGGTAATAGAAAGCAGGAGGTCTTGTATCTCTTTCTCAGGACTCGATATCCCAGTAACCCGCGAAGGTATCTGGAAACACCGGAGCTGGATTTCTCTGCAGGAGAAAAGACAGCGTCTCTCTCAGTGCGTCAAGGAGGAGGGGCAGCGTCCGTGGGCTCTCGCATCAGCTGGTATCTCGGGCAAGTAGATAGCTGCTCTGCTCCAGAATCACCACCGTGTGTTTGCTTAAGGCAACGTTGGTATATTTATACCTGAAAGGTGCCTGGGTTTGACGTAAGGTTGGATATAAGACGTCAATAAAGATGTCACTAAGAACTGGCCGTTCTTACAGTGCTTTACAGGAGTTCTAGGACGAAATCAAAACAAAAGCAAGGGAGATTTCCCAGGTTGCTGGAGGATTGGTTTTGTTTAGAGAACTCGGTGTGCTTACTAGGGGGCCGGAGAAGTAGCCTTGCTTAATGTGACAGCATGTGCTACGACTGAATTATGGATATGTTTATTATGCCGTTGTATGGATATTATTGATTATAACCGGGCAAGGGCATAAAATAGGAATATCGATTCAGGTTCCTAGATAAAACACTACACCCACTCCACGAATTACTGTCCATCATTACTAAAACTTAAGCAATAGTAAACATAAAAGATGCATGTGTATACCAAACCACCCCAAAATACATTTTTGCATTTGAAATGGTGTATGTGAAATACATGAAAATGATTATAGTACTGTACGCTTTTCAAGCAGTGTAATCATTCATTAAAAAGGATGCATATATATATCAGCATGAATGATTTGCGAAATTTACACATGAAATGGCTCTCAATACAGAAAAAAAGAGGTCGAGACCATTCCATCAGATATAAATACAGTTGCTGTAAATGTGCTAAAAACTCACGGGATATATTGTCTTTAAAGTTCCTAAAATAGAAGCTCTGTTCTCTAAGAATAGTTCTACTTCAAGCAGAGTACATGTGCCAGAAAAAGGGTAAATATTTTGGAATCGGGAAAAAAAATTATTTCGCTTTCAGGGGAGAGAGAAAAATATAGTTCCAAATATGTTCAGTAACTTTTGTTTATCAAAGCCGAAGGCCGAATTCAGAGTTCAAGGAATGCTGTGTACTGGTTTGCTTACAAGTTATTCTTTTTGTTCGGGGGAAAACATCATTTCAGGCAGACTTCCAAAAAAGTGGTTTACCGCTTCAGGTGAAAGTTTAACCAAGTTGGAAAATGCCGCAACTGTGCAGTCGTGAGAATGATTGCTATCATCGATGTCAGGATCAGCAATGCTCAGAAAAGGTCGTACCTGGGTGATGTTGCTCTCATCTCGTACTTCACTACCCTTTAATCGCAGTGGTGAAGTCTCAACGAATGCCGTCATCAGGATTGGTAACCGCTGGGGACAACACGATGCATGAGCCGTTACAGGACTTAGCAAGGTATCTGTATCCAATGGTACTGCTGATTGTAGTGTAAGACAGACGTCCAACACGCATTCTTCTCCACATAGCATACATCGAAGCACAGGTAAGATACAATTCTGCCAGATGGGTCTGAATGAAAGAAACCAGGTCATATTTAGATCTCTTAGCCGGGCTAATCCAAGGACTTTAGTTATGCGGTCCCGATAGCGTATAGCTAGGATCGTTTCTTCCATTGTTGCTGGAGTCTTGTCTGCGTTTTGGCTTGCCATAACGAAGCAGAAGTATCAAAAATAAAATGCCTGCTACGAGTCCCAACAGGAGTGGTAGGCCGCCAAAGACAGAATGGACAAAATTAGGAAAAATGCCCAGAACTGTTGTGAAGGGTGTTAACAGTCCCGAAAAAATTGTCTTAAATACATGTGGGATACCGCTGGTATCAGACATATTTAGGATTTGGTTTAACATTTCTGCGAAATGTAGGGGGCAATTTGCTGATAATAGTGTATGTATCTCTGCCGTTGTCCTTGCAACTTGTAGATCATACGTTTCTTTTGATGACGTCAAGGGCACAGTCGTCTGCAAAAGGACAGACTTCATTCTGCTTAAAGTATCAATTCGAATAGAAGAGATATTCAAAAAGGGCCACATTTTTTCCTCCCTGTCTGGAGTGCTGTTTGGAAACAATACTTGCATACAGCAAGTGACCATGGAACTAACGCTCACGAGATAAGCTTTTCCTGGCACCATGCCACAACATCTGTGGTCCACTATTAGAATATAGCTCCCGTTAGAAAGCCGTCTAAAGAATGGCTCTATTCGAGTTGCAGGTGTGCCATGCTGGTGACATGAAAGGTTATTTGAAGTCCCCTCACAGGCCCCATGTAGGTTAATACCTTGACACAGAAGTATACCACTTAGTGACCTTTTACAATTATTACCACTAAGAAATACATTCTGTTCCTTTTCACTATAACATGTGTGTGTGTAAGGTAATTTCCATGATGACTTAATGTACCCTTTACCCAACCTTTCATACTGGCCTGCTGGTATATACTCTTGACAGAATTTAAATTGGAAAGTTGTTATCGGAATAGTTATTATTCCATGTATTATCCATTCAATGACAGGTCGTTCTGACATTGTCAATGGTAATCTCTCAAGTTTTTCAATGCTCAGAATTGTATATTCTGCTCCTTTCTGTGCCAAGCTGATTTGTGTATCAGTAAGGTTAAAGATAGAGAATAATGACGTTGTGTTAATGAAACGCCAAGGCACGTAGCCTGAACGCAGATTTTGTAACGTCCAGCCAAGCTGTACAATAGAACGTAATTGGGACTGACCGTGCTGTAACATTAGCAAGTCCTGCTCTATTATATCTATAGCAGATGATACAATACTGTCCAGTGAATATATTCTGGAAGACAGAGTCATTAACCCATTGTCCACAACAGAAAGGGATTTTTCCAAATTAATACGGTCAATTTCCCGTATTCTTTCTGCTGTTTCAATTTGCGTTTCTTTTCAAGCTTCGTTGTAAGCTGCATATATACCGGCCGCTATGAAACGTTTTTAACGCTGTTTGCGTGGTCCCATTATGAAATGACGCAAGTCAGCACCGTCTTTAAGTAAAGTCAAGTGTTGCTTAATTTCTGCCAGTGTGGATTTCTGTAGCCATTCGAGGCAGAGTTTTCCTACACTGTATGTTGTAACTATCCCTGGATGTTGTCTCTGGGAGTATCTAGGGTCTGGCCTGGTCAATTTGAACCCCTGTATTTTGTTCAGGAATCTATCTTGACAGTTATTTGTGTCTGTGAGCCAGATAAACCATTTTTTTTTAAAGTTTTGGTTAAAAATATGGGATACGTCTATCTCAACATCTGTAGTGCTATTATTGTCAGGTGTTGGCTTTGGAATAGACGGTTTGTTTAAGTCTTTAATTTTGGCTAGGCCAAGACAGGTTGTCTGTTGAAAGGTATCATTCAAGAATATAATTTGTTCTGGGATCATGCAGGATCTGAATAATGATTCTATACCTTGTACCTGCCAATCTTTGGTACCCCAGATCGTTTTTGTTTCAATATTGTTTTTCCAAAAATCAAAACCAAATGTAGTAATTTTTTCCTAAAATGCTTCTGAATAGATTCATTTAGTGTTTATCAGCATCATTTTCATTCCTGTCTTATTTAACATTTTGAAATAAAAGGCTTCTGCTTCACTTGTGTTAAACCCTGAGAAGTATGGGAATCTCTCCTAAAATGTTTTTGAACTGCCTTTTGGTAGAGTTGCACAATGTTCCTATTGATTATAATTTAAAACATGTCTAGGTTGAGCAGATTTATGCTAATAGTGATGTGCAAAGTGGTTGTAGCAGTACATGTCTTCATAATTAGATGAACCCTGCAAGTAATCATGTTCTGTAAATTTTGCTGACATAACTAAATCTGACATCATATCCTTAATACTTTTAAAGTCCCAATCATCAGAGAATGTGCTCAGTTTTACAAAGTCACTCAATGAAATCTTAAACTGGTGTGGATACTTCAAGAGCTCGACCGGGCCATAAATTTCATAATCTGTTTTGTCCCAAGCTACCCCACCGGGTATTGGATTGGCTGTAACGTTCACGGATGATAGTTCTCTTTTCTCGATGTGAGATGACTTGTGTGGCTTTAGTACCAAGTTGATGTTCTGATTTGCTGTGTCCATTGTACTGTATTTTCCCTCAATTAATTTTCCCAAACAAAGAACCATGATGAGCCAAAGCAGGAGGAAAAGTACACCGAACACAATCCAAAATTCAATCCATGGAGAAATCAGATAGGTTTCTTTGAGTTGATGAAAGAGTTCTGTTACTTTTTTTAAAATAGATCTAGTTGTTGGCTGTTCTTCAGGCTCGCTTGGATCCTCAGAAAAGTCATCGAAATTGATGAAGTAGCCAGATGCAGTTCTATCAATTGTTGGAATCGCTTTCGGATTTTTATTTGCTTTTGGAATTTTCTTTGTTTCATTAGCATAGTCTGTGGCTACATCGTTGTAGATAGGTGTTTCTTGATGAACTGTTGCAATTTGGGTTTCAAGAGGCACAAGTTCCATGGCATTATTGCATAGTCCTTTTTTATTCACTGCAGGTTTATCAAATGTGATTAGTCTCTCAGTTTGAACCTCTTGTATTGTAGCAAACTTTGGTGTTCTGCTATTTTTTGGGAGTCCACTGGGCCTACTACTTATTATCGGCCACATGATTGTGGTTTTACCAGGTGGATGGATACAACTCGGTTCTCCTTTTTACCAGCAAGGGGCGGTAGTACAACTGATCTTGTTCCGTTGACAGCTAAGACAGGTACTGCTTTTCTGTAAGAAGGCCCAAATTCCTTCTTCACCGCGTTTTTCTCTCTGACCAGATCCCCAATCTTTGGAATCCAGGCAGGCCTTGCTGGGACAGGTGGCTTCCCTTCAGTGGCTGTTGGCTGCTGTTTTAGCTTACGTTGCTCAGGTCTTTTCTTGTTTCATTTAAGTCCTGTAAAATAGCCAAACGATCTTTGATATCAAAGCATTTTTCTGAAGTCTGACTATCGAGGTCCTGAATGTGCATTCTAGTCCCGAACAATAGTTCATACGGACTGAAACCTTTTAGAGAATTTCTTGGCAGATTGCTAAGACTACGTTGGACACTTGTTAAATGTTGGACCCACCCATCACCCGTACCTAATACCCTTGCCGTTATAGATCGCTTTATGTCTCGGTTTTTTCTTTCCAGAATCCCGTTTCCCTCAGGATGGAAGGGACAAGAGTACCGCAATGCAATGCCCATGCTGGTCATGGCCTCCTTGTAAGCTCGAGAGCTAAAAGCAGGACCCTGGTCAGAATGTAGCATGCCAATTGCGCATGTGCCGATATAGACTCGCAAATCTTTTATAACAGTTCTGGCGTCAGCCGAGCGCTGGTGTCTACATTTTAAGTGAATCTAGTCTTAAATAATATACATTGGGACGCATGTTTCCTGTTTAATCATGCGTATAGATCGCCTTATGCTTTCTATTTGGTGTTCTGGCACTATTTCGGCTGGTTCGCCACTGCGATCTCTGTTGCAGTTTTCATAATTTTTCGCAAATTTGTGATTATGCAAGCTCATTCCCGGCCACCAGTATTCTGATTGTAATTCTGTCAGAGATTCCTTGATCATCTGATGCCTTAGACCTAATCCCATATGTGCTTCTTGTATTAAGAAGATTCTCCTGTTCGTGTTTGGAATTACTCTATCCCCCACTCCAGGGATTCGAGCAAAAGGAACGGAGTTTGCATCGATTATGTATGTATAATTGAGTGGATAGTTCACGGGTAATGCTGCACAGTCGCCTTTTGAAGAAGTTTTTACCGCCAGCATGGTTTCCCCGTCTATGTATTTTTCTGAACGCTTTTTTGTGGCTACGGAAGCCGGATTAGTTGCTTCCGCTGTGGCTTTCTCAGCCAATGAATTCCCTGCAGCGTGAACGCCATCACGCTGATGACTCAGTGTATGTATCACGTGAGTCTTTTGTAGTTCTTTCTTCAAAAGAACTACTTGGTCCCAAAGCGATTTTTGCTTAATTGTGGCACCTGTGTCATCTTTGTAACCGTTTTGAACCCATTTCTGCAAGTCGTTATTGTATGATTTGACGCAGGAATGCGAATCGCACACTATTAGTGTCGGGAATTCGCGATCGGCAATGTCGAGCACCATTTTTAAAGCTATCAATTCAGTTTGTTGACCTGAATTGTCTTTTACAGATTGTGACATTGTTACCAGTGGTCTCAATTTACCTCCGCGCCACCGGCATTTGACAACCTCGCACGTAGCGTTATAAGCCTGTTTTCCCCAAACTGAGGGTTGTGCATATCCATCTGTGTATATTACACAGGCGTAAAGTTGTATGGGCAGAATTTCGATTGGCAGAGGATATTCTCTTTCATACGTTAGATATTTTAATTTTTTCATTTCCGGGTCAAAATAGTATTTCACTTTTTCTGTTGCAAGAGAATTTTCCCATTGTATCCATTTTGGATCTAATGCCACGGTAGTTAAATTGCGTGGGCTTGTTAATGCCTCGAAGGCTGATTCTGCTGTTAAAACAGTAATCTGTCTGCCTTGGGCCTGGGCTCTTTCTTTTGCTACAGCTGTTTGAACCGCATTTACAACATTTTCCACAAGACTGAATGTTTTTTCAGCTTGTGAGTAGAAGTGTGATTTGTATGCTATTGGTACCTTTTCTCCCTCATTAGAGGTCTGGTACGTGAATCCGCATCTTCCTGGGATGACTCGGATTACAAGGTTGCGTGTATTATCGCGAGTTTGCAATTTTGTTTTTGCTAACATGTCTGTTTGCAATGATCTCAACATTTCTGTGTGTTTTTGAGTCCAATTGATTGGTTTAAAATCAGGTTTTATTAATTCATAGAGAGGTTTAACCCTCTCTGCATAATTTAGAATGTATGTTCTTCCGAAATTCAGGAAACCTAGTATTGATTGTAAGTTCCTCAGCGTTTTTGGTGCTTGGAGTACAGCACACTTCTCTAAGAAATTGTCTGCTAGGCTTTTGCCTTCACTTGATAATTCATATCCTAAAAACAGGACAGTCAGATGGGCAATTCGTGACTTTTTAAAGTTGAATTTATAACCCTCTGATGCGAACCCAAGTATTATGGTGTTCACTCTTTTCAAGTGAGTATCCAAGTCATCATCTGTCAGATAGATGTCATCGACATAAGATAATGCCTCATCATCATACATTTGTAGTAACTCTTTTACCCTTGCTGAGAATAATCCTGGGCAGTTCTTGAACCCCTGTGGGAATCGACAGAAATTTTACTGCGAGCCCATTATTGAGAAAGCGGTCAAATACCTGCTTTCAGGTGCAATGTTTTGACAAAAGAATCCATTAGAGATGTCTAATGTTGTTTTGTATTTTTTGCGCATGATGTTATTCATTAGTGCTGCACTGTGTGAGTTTTGTACTGCAAATGTCTTGCAACATGAGTTAAGGTATCTGTAGTCCAAAACTAGACGATATGAATCATCTGGCTTGGAGACAGGAAACAAAGGATTGTTCATTTGTGAGGTGCATGTTTCTATCACCCCCTGGTATTCAAGTTGATCTAAGATCTCCCTGACCTGTTTTTTAGCTTCTTGCTTAATTGGGTACTGTCTTTGTGCAGTCGGTTGACATTTTAATTGGATTTTGTGAGGAGGAGAGTCCTCATCCCATCCTACATCATTTTTATATAATGCAAGAGCTTGGGCTACTGCCCACTTTCTTGCAAGTGTATATTTTTTATGAATTGGAATGTGATTTGAGAAGGCAGGCATAATCATTTCTTCGCCATGAGGGCACTCCCAGACAAACTTTGGCGGCCAGTCCTTTTCAGCTAAAAGGATGTCATAGCCTTTGGAAAGGTTATCCCAAAATAGACCCTTTACTTTCCTAGTCTTATCTCCCTCTATACGTAATGTTATCTCGTATATTTTATGAGGTTTGCTAACTCTGCTGTCTGCAGTTTCCACTTGAATGTATTCATTCGTGTCCACTGTCTCCAGATGATTCATCAGGATCTTGCGAGCTATGGTCACTTCTGCTGCGCTGTCTAGCACTGTCTGGGCCCACTCTCCGTTTTTCAGCTGTGTCCTCAGTATCCTCGGCATGTTTGATTATTTTAATGCTGGCTACTTTCTTTCTTGGAAATTGTAATTTTTTACTTTGATGAGCAGGTTCTTTGTCTTTGGACTTGACGTGCTCTTCTCTGTGTTCTGACCGTCCTCTTCTTTCCGATTTCTGCGAGGAAGTCTGAAAAGATCGAGAGGGACGTGTATCAATATCTTGATATCTATCAGGTTTCTTTAGATTATCCCTATTTCTAAGGTTGTAACTTTTCTCAGAGGGCTCCCTCTGGGGAGACTTGTGTCCTTGGTCCGGAGATCTTTCTCTCCGCCGAGGAGACCTTCCTCTGGACTGGAATCTTTTTTCTTTGGGAGTGGATTGTTTATTTCCATCCCAGCTCTTTTTTGGAGTGTTTAGATTATTTTTAATAAATATTTTTTCAGGATTTTCAGTTAGTTGGGGTTTTACTGGTTTCCCACCCAAACTATCTCTTCCTAGTTCTTCATAGGATTTTTCTATGATTCTGGCAAGTTCAAATGGTTGTTCTGCTATATCTGTTTCTTTCAATTTCTGGCGGATCGCCACAGATGCTGCTTCCCCTTTTATGTTGGCTAATAATATAGCCGAGACCTGCTTGAAGTCTTTTAGTAATTTCATACCCAGAGTTAAAGCAGGTTCTGGACCGTATTCATTTTGAATCTCTCTTAGCACATCGGGTATTACCGCCATGGACGGAACACCATGTGTTTTTGTGTAAATGGAAGCAAAGACTGTGCCCCAAGTGTCACAGTCCTCTACATGTGGTGCTATCCCCATTGGAAGACAGATAGTCAGAATTCTGTGTTTCTCAGTAGGGGTAGTATCCGGAAATACTGCCTCTATTTGAGTGATTTTTTGTGCTAACCAGAATGGAATTTGTTCCCGTTTTATGGGTACTTTACCCAGACATGATTGTATGTTCTGTGGTGTAATTTTGTTTGTGTTCCCCTGATGAGGGGTCAGCTGTGGAATGTTAACAGTTGGTTGGACTGTTGAAGTCCGTATTACATATCGGACTAATTGTCTATGAATTTTAATCAGTTGTTTTAGCTGTGCTAAAAGTTCTGGTACTGACATTTTTTCAATGTCTGGATGTGGTGTGTAGCTGGCTAGAACCGGCCACGTTGCTCCTGGTCTACCTAGTGGACCGAGCCTGGTGATGTTATTATTATGTTTTAGGGTGCCTTTAAACCAGATCAGGTGCTCTTGGTATTTTAATGGGAATTCCACCTCCTCGAAAGGAGTGTATTCATCCGGAGGTTCCTCTATTTTGTAATAGTGGAATTCGTGTGTGACAGCGTTTGCTGCTGGAAAGTGTATCCATGAATAGAATACCTCTGTCTGCCGATATTCATGTGCCTCAATTACGAATATGACTGTACCACCTCTCGATGTTAGTCCATTTTCTATAAGTTTAAGAGTTATAGTTTTTCTTATGTTGACCGGAATGAGTATTGCATTCGGGTCATTCTGTAGGAGACTTGTGTCATCCTCTAGGAGTTGAGCTGCTATTCTAGCTGTCTCCCTTTCGTCTTCATTTTCTGACATTTTTACTGACAGAAAGGTTTTTGTTGCAGATCAAATTTCAAGGAAACAAAGATTAGGTGCACAATATTTTTGGAACACTGTATCCTTCAACGTTGACTAAACCAAAAACTATAACTAGAAATCTCTTCCTACTAAGTTCCAGCGGATTTTTAACCTTTTACCCACTCCAGACGTCTTTTGGAGTATTTACGGGAAAAAGGGTCTGTGTGAAAAAGCACGACTGAGTTACTCTAATGTCTTGCGTTAGATTTATCGCCTTACCAAATGTTGGGCGCCATGTAGTGTAGTTCCTATATTCCCAATAGGCTCTGCGCATTGGAATAATATATTCAGCAGTGTAGACGTAGGACTGAGGTTATCTAGGTCTCTACTGACTATATTAGACTTAAGGTTTGCCAGCTAGCTCAGAGGTCACTAGAAACTTTCTCGAATAAACGAGGAGGAGTTTAACCTCCCTGGATAGACAAGAAGGGATTAGCTTCTGACAACCATAAAACATGACAACTTTGCTCTCCCTGAATAAGAGTGTATCTCTAGAGTCGTGTGAAAACAATAGACAGCTATTTCACTCAGTCAAATGTGCGTACTTAGTTGCACCAGAATGCAGAGAAAAGAGAGACGGGCGTTTTCAATAAAAGGTGTTATTTATTGAGCAGTCTTCTTCTATCATACAAGAGAAATGAATTGCCACGATTGTAATACTCATGGTAAAGTAAAGTGCGTACAGTAAAAGGAGGAGTATAAAATAATACTGTAAAAGCATTGATATGGTTTCTTAGCCATATGATACTTTAAAATAGATAAAATATATACATACATATATACATTGACTAATCGTACTCAACTGGTGCTCCTAAATACGCCTACCCCGGTGTACCTGACCTAAGCCTAATACGTGGGAAGGAGTAAGTAAGTAGCAGTTTAAGTTAAGTTTGTTTTGCCAAGAATCTGACTCAAGAATTCTCTGTAAGGGTTTAGTCAGTTCCTTACCTGGGTAATAGAAAGCAGGAGGTCTTGTATCTCTTTCTCAGGACTCGATATCCCAGTAACCCGCGAAGGTATCTGGAAATACCGGAGCTGGATTTCTCGGCAGGAGAAGAGACAGCGTCTCTCTCAGTGCGTCAAGGAGGAGGGGCAGCGTCCGTGGGCTCTCGCATCAGCTGGTATCTCGGGCAAGTAGATAGCTGCTCTGCTCCAGAATCACCACCGTGTGTTTGCTTAAGGCAACGTTGGTATATTTATACCTGAAAGGTGCCTGGGTTTGACGTAAGGTTGGACATAAGACGTCAATAAAGATGTCACTAAGAACTGGCCGTTCTTACAGTGCTTTACAGGAGTTCTAGGACGAGATCAAAACAAAAGCAAGGGGGATTTCCCAGGTTGCTGGAGGCTTGGTTTTGTTTAGAGAACTCGGTGTGCTTACTAGGGGGCCGGAGAAGTAGCCTTGCTTAATGTGACAGCATGTGCTACGACTGAATTATGGATATGTTTATTATGCCGTTGTATGGATATTATTGATTATAACCGGACAAGGGCATAAAATAGGAATATCGATTCAGGTTCCTAGATAAAACACTACATTAGTACATTAGTACCCATGCACTCATGCACTAACCTAGCCACTAATTCATGCACAGGTACTACCGTCCAAGCACTATCCATTCAGACATCTAACCACTTACATACTACTGATTCACTCCTCCAATTACCCAAGTACTACACACGCAGTCAAGGAATCCCCCTGTCACTTCCCATACAGTCCTCCAATCACCTCATGCAATGACCCAGACACTAACACATGCAGTGCTACAATCACATGTGCACTACCCATGCAGTCCTCTAACGACCTACACACTGCTCATTCATACCTTCATTTTCCCAGGTAGTACCCATGCAGTGCAGCAATCACACTGTTACTCCTGTGCACTCCTCCAGTTACCCAGCCAGTACCATGAACTAATCCAATCACTCTGTCAATATGCAAGCACTTATAAATTCACCATACACTTTCCTTGCAATACTCTAATAATCCAGTCACTTCCCATGTACTCATGCAATGACCCAGGCAATAACAGTTTCACAGCTACAAACGCATGTGCACTATCCATGCAGTCCTGTAACCACATAGACACTGCTCATTCACACTCTTTCAATCACTCAACCACCACTTATATCCGCTTCGCTGCGGCGCGAATTCCTCCGCTCTGCTGAAACATTCCAATCTTGGCGTGGCTTGGACAGCCCCCGGCCGTCGTGGGCCTATGCCCACCGTGACTCATGACGGCCAGAGGCCGTCATGAGCACGGAAGAGGTTAAACTAATGCAATCACCCACGTATTATCCATCCACTCATGCAACAACTCACGGATTACAGATACACTTGTACAACCATGTAGGTAGTACTCATGCACTCATACAATTACTGTGCGCTACCCATGCACTCTTTGAATTAATCATTTTCAACACATATACACCAGCAATCACGCAGACAGTAGCATGCATTTATTTCTCTTTTTTAACCAGATAATGTAGTTCTGAAAATAACTTTTTTTTGCTTCTTTTTTGTTTTAAATTTTTGTGTGTTTTTTTTAAACTATTTTGTAAATTTTGTGGGTGTTTTTGGAAAACCGAAAAAAGCAACAGGCTAAAATCTTAACTTTTGAAATTGTAAAATCATTTAAAAAATCAAATAAAAAATAAATTAGCAGCAATGGTTCCTTGCTGCAGAACAAACAGCATCCACAACATAGGATGGCGTTGCATTTTATGCATAGCTGTTTTAAGTTTCCAAACTCTGCGCGTATGTCCGGCCCTCGAGATGATGTACTTGACACCCCTGAAGTGCTGGGACCAGCTCCCTGATCACCTTGTTGCATATTTTGTTGTGCACGTTGCATCTCCTCCCGTGCAAAATGTCTGGAGTGGATTGTCTGGATGTGCTTGTACATGCTCGACATGCCACAAGAGTATTTTTTGTCACTGCTTCTAGACAAAATCAGTGGACAGAGAGTACAACTGACCTTCCTTGCATTGACTCTCTTTTCACCATCTGGGATGGTGAAAAATTTCCAGACGATGGATTCTGATCTCTTTTTGGGAGGTGGTTCTCCTATCTCTTCTTCATCAGAAGTATGTTCATGGTGAGGATTGGAAGAAGCCATTTCCAAATCTTTCCAAAAAACACCCAAACAATGTACAGACTACCTGCAAAAACACAACAGGTATCTCTCCTGTGAAGCTGCAGAGATAATGACTAAAATGGGTGGGATCCTTCAACTGTTAGAATGGGAAACCTTATGAACCAATCAAATGCTCTCTTTTAAAGTAAGATGGGAGTCGTGCACCCATCGTGCAACCAGCGCCCCCAACTCGAATTCGCAAAAATATGTTTAACAATAATATAAGTTTAGTACAAGTACAAAGATATTATTTTTATAAATAGTTTAGATAATCTCTTGCCCTCATGTATACATGAAAGTTATATACATATAGTTTTAAAGCCTAAACATTTTTTTACTGAGGTCGCGCACCCGGTGCGATCCCATAAGTATATGACATTATGCGGGGCCAGGCACCGCGCACCAGTCGCGCACCAAACGCGCAAACAACATGATCCCATACGCATATGACGTTACGCGTGGCCTCACACCGTGCACCCTTCACACACCAAACGCGCATTCTTTGCAACTTTAGCAATATGGTGGCTTGAATCCACGCACCCACCGAAATGGGTACATGATGGGTGCCCAACTTCACTTTTTCCTCAAAAAAAATAAATATATTTCAGAACACACAAGACATTACTTAATTTAGAAAAATAAATAAATAATTAAACAACATTACAATTCCAAAATATCACAAACATTTTTTTTTAAGTTACAGAAAAAAAGAAAGGTTTTATAAATATTAAACTTACAAATTAGCAATTAAAAAACCTTTGGAATTCACTGAAAAAAAACATAGGATTCAGGCACGCTATAGTTAGAAATTATCATTTAAAAAACCTTAGAAATTCATGGGAAAAACCATAGGTTTCAAAGATGTTATGTTTAGTTGACCATTTCTCTCACACAAAACCATAGAAATTCCCCTGTTATAGTTAGTTCAGCTAACTATAACTCGTGCACCCGCAATGCACTGCTGATGACGTCACATATTACATCATTCATGACATGGTCAGTGACATCACTGATGACATCACTGATGACATCATCTACATGAAAATCTGATCCACCTCCTCACACTCTAATATATCCTTAGATACACCCACTGTAAAATACAGACTACCATTTTCGAAACCATCGACACACCAATATCAGTTATTACATACCCACTCACTGATTCCTAGGTCTACACACACATCCACTCATTCACCCATACGATCACTCATACATGAAGTCACTCATCAATACAACACTATCATAAGCACTCATACACCTATACAGACACTCACATACCACCACTCATCCAGAGTTACTCACACACCTAGTCAGTCATGCAAAGAATCAATCACACTTCCAGTTACTGACCTATACAGTGATACACACAACACATCACTTATTCAAACAGAAACAAATGCATACTTACTCTCTTATACAATCACTGATACAATTACACATTCATCCATACAGCCACTCTTACAATCACTGACTCTCACGTATAGTCATTAATATACTTCAACTTTTACATAGACTGCCTTTTACATATGTAGTTACTTGGACATGTACCACTGAGACATCACTCACCAACACACCCATAGACACACTCATCCACCCATACAGCTGTTTCCACATGCACTCTTGAACCCATACACACAGTGAATCAACCACTCAAACATCTATGCACAGAGTCACACACCTCCCACCCATCCACCCACACACACACCCAGGCACCTATACAAATACTCAGGCAACCAATCGATAACCCATATAGACACTCATATTGACCAACCCACGCAGCAGCTCATACAACAGACAGATTGATACAGACATCCACACAGTTTAGTCACTAACCCATGCATTCAGTAAGACACATCTAATCACTCACTTAAACAGTCAGTCACGCTCCTACTAAATCCTCCATTCAGACACTTATACACCCACTCATTCTTCAATACACCTTGGCATATATATAATACATATTTAAACTTTAAAGAAAAACACAGTCACTGGATGATGTCATCAGTGATGTCATCAGTGATGTCATTTGAGATGTCATCAGTGATGTCACTGACCATGTCATGAATTATGTAATATGTGATGTCATCAGCAGTGCATTGTGGGTGTGCGAGTTATAGTTAGCTGAACTAACTATAACGGGGGAATTTCTATGGTTTTGTATGAGAGAAATGTCCAACTAACTATAACGTCCCTGAAACCTATGTTTTTTCAGTGAATATATATATATATATAAATATATATATATATATATTATATATATATATATATATATATATATATCAGCTCCAAAGTTTTCCCCCAGAAAACGGAAGAAATGGCCGCACTCGCGTGGTCAGTTTGCAAATCCTTTGTTTATTTACTCAGAAACCGGACGCGTTTTGGCATACGTGCCTTTTTCCACTGTGTCAAACGTAAATTAAACAACCGCCATTATATTTACAAAGTTCTCGCGTTGTTAGCTCGAGGCCTTCCGTAAACATAAAAAGTGGACTGCTACTCGACATCATTTCAAGCGCCATCTTAGAATGTAGATATATACAATATTAATATTAATATATATATATATATATATATATATATATATAATATAATTAATATATATATATATAATAACAATTATATACAAAATGTTTTAATCAAATTACATTAATTCGTTTTGATTATTTATATATCTTTCGTTGGCGCACAATTATGCCCTGTATGGGCTGTTGTATAAATCAACATTATTTCATACCAAAATAAAAATTCTTATGATTATCTGGTAGCAGTGTATCCCACCTTATATCCTCATGATGCATAATTGAGCCCTGAATGGTCAAACTCATTACTCAAAGGACTTTTCAATTAAGTCATTTCATTGGGAAATCAGTGGTGTCTTCATTCATCAGAAAATGCTAAATAATAATCACAATTAACAGTTCTATATTTAGTCCAAAAAGAACCCTATATCAATATTATACAAGTACATCTACAGTACATTAGAGGAATTTCACTAACTTCCTACTCCTGTTTATTTCAGAAAATGCTTAACCCAAATGTATCGACAATTCTTCTTCAGTGTTTAAACCAAATGGGATGGTTGTGTGTAGATCGAATATGTATCTTGATTCGAGTCTACGCAATCTCAGTTCCCTGTTACCGCCACACTCACTCATAGGAATGTGGTCGATACAGAAAAATTTAAGAAGAGTGCGATCCCTATTATGAAATTCAGAAAAGTGCCTCACTACCGGGTATGAGGGATCCTTGTTTTCAATTGCACAAGCATGCTCCAGGATTCTCCGCTTAGTAGGGTGTATTGTGCTGCCTATGTAGGTTTTCATGCATGAACATACCAGGCAGTATACACAATACGGTGTACTGCACGTTAAGAATTTATTAATTTTCTTAGTGCCTTTCATACCTGGAACCTGAAAAGCTAAAACTTTGGAACTGCTTCTGCATGCTTTGCATTTAGAACAGGGAAAAATCCTGTCAAGGTGCTCAATCTAGGGACGAAGGGGACTGGTTCGTAATGGCTCTTAACTAGATAGTCTTTAAGTGACCTGCTACGTCTAAAGGATACCTGAGGATGTTTCGGTAATTCTTTACCAATTACCAGTTCTGTTTGTAAGATGTGCCAATTACGATATAAAATCTCTCTGAAAGCCCCCGCTTCGCTAGAAAATGTCGTGATAAATCTACAAGGATCATTCTCACACTGGGTAGGTTTCTCATTTTCCTTCAGTAAACATCTGCGTGGGATTTTGTTTACTTTCTCAAATGTTTTGGTCAGCAGGTCATGTTTGTATCCTCTCGCCTGAAACCTATCGATGGCATCTATGGCTGCAATTTCAAAATCATCGTTATTTAAACAGTTTTTTTTTAGGTGAAGCAGTTCACCATATGGTATGCTATTTTTTAAACTCTTTTGGTGACTGCTATTCACCTCTAAAATCGCATTTCCAGCTGTTAACTTTCTAAACAAAGTAGTGCAAATCTTGCCATCTCGAATAAACACTTTCAGATCTAGAAAGGATACTTCTTCTTGGCTCATATGTCCACTGAAGTGGAGATTAATGAGTTCCTATTTAATTCTTCAATGTATGACTCTGCTTGGGATTTAGGATCTTTCCATAGGATAAATAGGTTGCTTATATACCTATGCCAGGATATGATGCAGTTCACCCAATCGCTGTACTTGTACGACCAGGCCACCTGCTTCTCCCACCAGCCAACTAATAAATTTGCGTAACTGGGGGCGAAGCGGGTGCCCATCGCGGTCCCCCTTATTTGGTGATAGTGTTGCTTATCAAAAAGGAAGATATTGTTATTAAGAACAAACTCTGCAAATTCTAATAGCATTTCGTTATGTTCAGACAATTCGATTGACCTTCCCTTTAAAAAGTATCGTACAGCTTGCAATCCTTTCTGGTGTTCAATCACCGTATATAGACTAGTTATGTCTAGTACAATCATCAGCATATCTTGTTCCCATGTAATGTCCATAATACTCTTGATAAAATGTGTAGAGTCTTGTATGTATGAAGGCAGTGTTCTGACAAAGTCCGACAGGAAATGATCTACAAATTGAGACATTGATTCAGTCAGACATCCTATTGAGGAGACGATAGGTCTACCAGGTGGCCTTTTTGCATCTTTGTGAATTTTGGGTAGGTGGTAAAAAGTGGATGTTACTGGGTGTGGGCAGGAGAGAAATGTATGTTCATTATCATTGATCATGTTCCTATCTGCCCATTTCACAATCAAGTCATGATATTGATTAATGCTTGTGATGTATTGGCCTTTTGTGATCTTCCGATAGCAATTTTCATCTGACAACTGGCGAAATGCTTCCTGGGTATAAAATTCTCGTGTCATCAACACAATATTACCGCCTTTGTCTGAGGGCTTATAAATTATATCCTGGTTATCTTGTAATTCTTGCAACGCTTTCTGTTCTCTTCTTGTTAGGTTGCCTTTTAGATGAAGCACTGGGGCAGTTCTCATTTTGAGTAAATCTTGATTTACTGCCTCTTCAAACACATCAATTGCATCATAGGTGGACAAAGGTATATAAGTTGATTTTGGTTTGAACTTTGTAAGTACTGTATTTTGATTGATGCCAACGCTTCTTACTTCTGATAAATTTAGTGTAGAATGTTGGGAACTTGTTGGTTCTTGACTTGAAATCAATTGGAGAGTTCTGAGATCTGCGCCAGTCAATGTAGAGATTTCTGAGTTTGTGCTTTGTTCTATAGGGGCAGGCATTTGGTGTTGCCCCCTTAATTTGAAAAATGTCAGCAGTTTCAATTTTTGAGTGAACAGGAACAGGTTTATGGGTGTTTGTGTAAAATATATATATATATATATATATATATATATATATATATATATATATATATATATATATATATGTGTGTATATATATATATATATATATATATATATATATATATATATAAATAGATATATAGATATAAATATATAATGATGTCACTGACCATGTCATGAATGATGTAATATGGGATGTCATCAGCAGTGCATTGCGGGGGCGGGAGTTATAGTTAGCTCAACTAACTATAACGGACGAATTTCTCTGGTTTCGCATGAGTGAAATGTCCAAGTAACTATAACGTCCTTAAAACCTGTGGTTTTTTCCTTGAATTGCTATGGTTTTTAAAATGCTAACTTCTAACTATAACATCCCTTGAAACCTATGTTTTTTCCAGTGAATTTCAAAGGTTTTTTAAAGGATAATTTCTAACTATAACGTCCCTGAAACTTATGTTTTTTTCAGTGAATTTCAAAGGTTTTTAAATGATAATTTCTAACTATAACGTCCCTGAAACCTATGGTTTTTTCAGTGAATTTCAAAGGTTTTTTTAAATGCTAATTCCTAATTATAACTAGGGCTCCCGGTTTTATGGTATTTATTTTTTTAACATTTCTGTCTGTATTTATCCAAATTTATTTTTCGGCCATCTTATTGGTATTTATTCATATTAATTTTGTGTTTTGTGAACAAATGAGGCGATAACTAGTATAATTCTGCATTTATATAACGGATAAATGAGGATTCCTACTTTAATGGCTGTCAGATTCGAGCACATTACACAGCCAAAAGCAACACAATAATAAACCCACATAAAAAATAGTATAATACCACATATGCATGTTGAGATATGCAGTATTTAAGCACATCTCATTGCGCGTTGTAGTATCCCATGCTGCCATTAAGTACAGCCATTGGCCTGAAAGTCATTAATCTTAGCATGGCGAGTCACTCAAAAGAAGCGAAATCATCTGTATTTGTTTCTACTTTTAAAAATAAATACAGACAGGAAAGACAAAGTGTTCCCTCTGTATTTATCTGTAAAAATCAGTAAAAATGGAAAACAGGGAGCCCTAACACCTATGGTTTTTTCAGTGAATTTCTAAGGTTTTTCAAATGCTCATTTCTAACTATGCCTACAGAGGTAGGACATGTGAAGAAAGAGGAAGAAAGGCCCTGAAAGAAGCAAGAGAAATGCAGAAAGAGGCAACAGAAGTCCAGAAAGACGAAGAAAAATACAGAAAGAAGCGAGAGATATGCAGAAAGAACCAACAGAAGTGCAGAAAGAGGCCTTGTTTCAAAGACATCCTGTGCTCCCAACTTTTTATTGACCGATACTGGTGGTAACTGACTCCGACTAACCAGGCCCAGAGCCAGTGCTATGCTGAAAAACACTTAAAATATAGTGAAAACAACTACATACACTAGTGTACCTTTGATTGGCATGACCTCCCCTGTAAGGCCCTAGTACATAATAGGGCAGGGGGATTAAAAGTACCTCTAAGAGGTACAGAAAGAGGCAAGAGAGGTACATAAACAGGCAGGAAATGTGCAGAAACAGGGAACAGGGGTTCAGAAAGAGGCAGGTGAGGTTCAGAAAGAAGTAAGAGGAGTGCAGAAAGAACGAACTGAGGTGCAAAAAGAGACAAGAGGGGTACAGAAAAAGGTAAGAAGGGTGCAGAAAAAGGTAGGAAGGGTGCACAAACAGTCAAGATTGTTACAGAAAGAGGCAGAAGGGGTACAGAAAGAAGGTAGAGAAGTGCAGAAAGAGGCAAGAGAATTGATGAAAGAAGCAACAGAGGTGCAGAAAGAAGCAAGAGAAGCGCAGGAAGAACCAACAGAGTTGCTGAAAGAGGCAAGTGAGGTGCAGAAAGAGGCAAGAGATCTGCAGCAAAAAGCAACAAAGGTGCTGAAAGAGGCAAGTGAGGTGCAGAAAGAAGTAAGAGAGATGCAGAAAGAAGGAGGAGAAGTGCAGAAAGAGGCAAGAGAATCGCTGAAAGAAGCAACAGAGGTTTAGAAAGAAGCAAGATAAGTGCAGAAAGGAGCATGTGAGGTGCAGAAAGAAGCAAGAGCAGTGCAGAAAGAACCAAAAGAGGTGCAAAAAGGGCCAAGTGGGGTGCAGAAAGAGGAAAAGAGGAAAGAGAGGTGCACAAAGATGCAAGAGAGGTACAGAAAGAGGCAGGAGGGGTGCAAAAAGAAGGAAGAGAAGTGCAGAAAGAGGTAAGAGAATTTCTGAATGAAGCTACATAAGTGTAGAAAGAAGCAAGAGAAGTGCAGAAAGAGGCAAGTGAGGTGCAAAAAGAAGCAAGAACAATGCTGAAAGAACCAACAGTGGTGGAAAAAGAGGCAAGAGGGGTGCAGAAAGAAGGAAGAAAAGTGCAGAAAGAGGCAAGAGAATTGATGAAAGAAGCAACAGAGGTATAGAAAGTGCGCTAGAGAAGTGCAGAAAGAGGCAACTGAGGTGCAGAAAGAAGCAAGAGCAGTGCAGAAAGAACCAATAGAGGTGCTGAAAGAGGCAAGTGAGGTGCAGAAAGAGGCAAGAGATCTGCAGAAAAAAGCAGCAAGGGTGCTGTAAGAGACAAGTGAGGTGCAGAAAGAAACAAGAGAGGTGTAGAAAGAAGGAAGAGCAGTGCAGACAGAAGGAACAGAGGTACAGAAAGAGGCAAAAAGGGTGCAAAAAGACGTAAGAGGGATACAGAAAAGGCAAGAGAGGTACAGCAAGAGGGAAGAAGGGTGCAGAAAGAGGCAAGAGGGTACAGAAAGAAGCACATGAGGTGCAGCAAGAGGAAACAGACACACAGAAAGAGGGAAGAGAGGTGCAGAAAGTAGAAGAGATTTGCAGAAAGAGGCAAGAGAAGTGCAGAAAAAGAAAGAAATGTGCAGCAAGAAGCAAAACAAATGCAGAAAGAGGCAAGAGAGGCACAGAAGGAAGCAAGAGTGGCTTGCACACCATTAGTACCAATGTAACACCCACATTTAGCAATAAATAACAGATGACCATTCTAGGTTTGCAAAGGGACTTTCACCACGCTGTAACACTTGACGCTGCATTTTTGGTAATGTTTGAGCCGTTTGAGCTGTTCAAATCTGCAGATTAGGGAGCAAATGATGAATTATGTGGCTAATGCAAAAAATTTATAATTGTGCGAAAGTCGGTGCAGCCAAACAGGCGCATAATTCCAGTGGTCCTGCTCATACCTCTGACTAGGTCCACAAGTGCTCCTCAGTGATTTCTTCTTTTTTTGTCTCACTGAGATCATAGCTGAGCTTCTATGGAAATGAGGAAGACTAAACCTGAGGTTATCACTCCACAACACAGACTACCAGACCACATAATTACTCTCCATAACACATAATCCCACTCTACATAATTCCTATACACTAAATACCACATACTTTCTATCCACATAATTTCACTGCACAACATACAACATAATTCCACTACACACAATGTACATCCACTCCACTCCAAAAAACATTAGTAAAAAACGTTTACATTTACAACGCCAATAGCTCAAACTCTCGCAAATGCGAACCATATTACATTGCAAAACTTCTTTAACTAGTAGTCGCGTTTGCAGAGTGGTGGAGAAAGGGTGCTGGGCCTCCAACCAGCGCTCAGAAATTCTGCGCCGGATTTACAGGAGGTACCAGAAGGGCTTCTTGGCCCCCAAAGTGCCACAGGAGAAAAGTGGACTTCATCCCCTATCCCGTAGTCTGCCAGGAGGCACGTTTGCAGAGTGGTGGAGAAAGGGGGCATGGCCTTCGAAAATGTCTTAGCAAACCTACTGTGTAGGACTTACTGGAGGTAACAAGAGGGGTTCTTGGCCCCTAAGGACATCCTTGGGGGCCAACTACCATCCTATTACCTCCTGTAAGTACCACGCAGCAGGATCGCTAAGTTCTCATAAAAGGCCACGCCCCCTTTGCCCGCCACTCTGCAAACGCGCTCCCTGATGTGCTTTTGGATGGGGATTGAAGTCCCCTTCGCTGCTGGGGGTCCTTTAGGGGCTAACTGCCTACCTCTTATCTCCAGTAAGTACCACACAGTGGGATTGATGAGAGGTGGACACAGGCCATGCTCCCTTTCTCCACCACTCTGCAAACGCGGCCCCTGGTGCGTTCTAAGTTGGGGGATTAAGTCCCCTTGAATACTGAGGGGCCCTGGGAGCCAACTAGCCCACCAGGTACGTCCAGTAAGCGCCACACAGTTGGATTACAGAGATGTGGTCTGAGGCCCCGACTCCCTTATTTACAACACTCTGCAAACACGCCTCTTGGCTCACTGCTTCTCGGGGGATGAAGCCAACTTGTGTCCTGATGTCCTCAGGACACAAGAGGACCTCATCGCCCCACCAGCAGTGAGCCAAGAGGTGTGTTTGCAGGGTGGTGTAAAATGGGGCATGGCTCAAACCACCTCTCTGCAATCCAGCTGTGTGGCGTTTCTGGAGGTACCCGATGGGCTAGTTGGCCCCAGGGACCCTCAGGAATGAAAGGGTCTTAATTCTCCAACTTAGAACGTGCCAGGGGGCGCGTTTGTGGAGTCATGCAGGGAGGGGGCAGGGCCTCTGGCGAGTTGCTGGTTTCTTTTTCTAAAAATGTTTATTTTATGGGAGGGGGCTGTGTGGCCCCCCTTCCCTGGGCCCCTTTTGGCCCCGGGGGCCCCATCCCCCGGTGCCTGGCAGCCTTTTTTGGGGGGGCGGGGGCCGTGTGGCCTTCCTACAGAGGCCAATTATGGCCCCGGGGACCCCATCACTGGGGCCGGCCTTTCCTTTTTTTTTATTACAGGGGAGGGGGGCACGTGGCCCCCTCCGGGGCCTCTTCTGGTCCTGGAAACCCCATCCCCCGGGGCCTGGCCTCACCGTTGGGGAACGTGGGGGGAGCCCCAATACCCCCACAGTCCCAGCCGATTCTCTTCCTCCTGCGGGAGCCGGCATTGCTTTTGCACAAAGGGAGCTTCTGACATGCAGCTCCCCTTGTGCAAAAGCAATCTGCTTTGGTTTTTGGAAGTGAGAGCAGGCTTCCTGCTCTCGCGTCCAAAAACCAAAGCACAGTTTGCTATGATAGGGCGGGAGCCGTGCTCCCACCCTATCATAGCAAACAGCAATGTCCTGGGGTGGGTATCCCAGGACATTGCAGGAGCCGGCCCTGGTGGGTGGCGGTCCCCAGGGCCATCAAGGGCTCCTAGAGAGGGACCTTGTGGCCCCACTCCCATCATTTGTAAAGCCCCGGGGAGGTTATGGTCCCCGGGGCCAGGGGTCCATAGCGGACCCCTGAATTTGAATATTTAGTGCCCCGGGGAGGTGGTGGTCCCCAGGGCAGTGTGGGGGGGGGGGGCTTGAACCACCCACACATTATTATTTATAGCCCCAGGGCGGCGGTGGTCCCCGGGGCTTGGGAGTTGCTACAGTTCTGTCCTAAGGAAGACCCTGTAATTACCAGTAAAGAAACAGAAGCTTCTGCTCTTGTCTCTGTATCAAAGTGGCTATGTCCTCGTGTTTTGCAGGTAAGCTTAGTGGAGGATTTGATGTGCGGACTTCAAAGCAAAACCAAAGGGAATGATGGACGGAGTGTTGAACATTGCAAGCACTCACCCTCAGTCACCAAATCTGGGTTAAATCCATCATCATTCTTTAGCTCACTCTGCCACCCCAGTTCAGACATGGCCATATGCAAATCAGTCTGACCCTGTGCCTCATGGGAATAGTCCAGCCCGAACTGCCAAGCCATGTCTTCCCTGAACAAGAAAGAAGCCTCCTGGGACCGGTTTCCGTCCATCAATTGTGTATCTTTTGCTCTCCACAGCCTTCAGCAGAGAAAGGTGTTCATGGCTACAGTATGACCCTCAGGGTTGTATCCCTGAAGCAAAGCTCCTTTCTATCTGATACACTTTGCTCCAGAATATATATAGTATGTTTCAACACTAAGAAACGTTTTCAACACAAACTATTAGTAGTAAAGTCACTCTAACCTTTCACATAAATTTTCTTGAAACATTGTTTATTGTTTAAAGACAATAACTGAGGAATCAAGAGGTCAAAATCTGTGAAACCATGTTCATTATTTCAAAACAATAACCGGAAGACCATTTTAAACTGTGCCAAATATATTCAAGCAAGCTGAATTAGCACAATGCAATGAATAAAGATATTAATATGTATGGCTTTATATTAAAATCTACACTGAAATAAAATAACATATAACATATACATTCAAATAAGGGATACCTAGAATACAAAATATACGAATCAAAAGCTGTGATCTTGCTACCCGGTCTCTTTAAACCTCAGTTTGTACATTTTTTCTTATTTAGATTCCCTTTGATACCATGAAACTTGGCCCTAATCCTGGGGGTGATTAGTGACTTAAGGCTTTTCTTCATCAATCACGTAAAGAGCATTACCAAAACTTGTTTTCCCAGTTTATTTGTCTCCAAGCAATTCTCCTACTATTGCTAGCTCACCAAAAAATTGCCATAGTCTTTGCAGTAGATCTATTTTGCAGTGACTACTGCAAAGTAGTATGCATTCAGCATATATGCCTGCTCCATGATCCTCCAACCCACTTTGCCTTCCAGTCCCCACCCTCTATCTTGCACAATACATTGAAGTAACAGCAGTGCAACCGCTGAGATTTGAGAGATATGTTTTACAGCTTGTCATTTGTCTCATTTCACATGGAAGTACTCCAATCAGATTTGGGAGAATAGGGACGTAGAATTTATGGTCCCATTTGGGAACCTGTATCCACACTGGCAGAAATGGCTCTCCTAATTAGGAGATCCAGAACAGTTGATTTTAAGCTCCTGTCCGTGGCAAATATTAGTCTTGGTGCTCTGCTTGCATGATACCTGGAAACACTGGTTGTGCACCGCCTCCATGGAAACTGGTAAACATTGGTAGGATGACTCATCATCCAGGCTTCACCAGCATCAGTGCTACTGAAATTAATCTCATTGCCTCCAGTACCAATTACTACCACTCCATATTCCTGGGCCTGCTTATGCCAAAAACATAGAATCCTGCTCTGAGTCAGAGTAGTAGTGCCCCTTCTAATAGTGCCCCCATAATCCACCCATAAACTCTCTTTGTTACTAATACTAGGAACCCCTGTAACTCAGGAGCTGCGTTACTAGGAATTACAAGAGGGACAGTGAAGGCTCCCTTGGAAAGGAGAAATTGCCAGAGTATTGTTAACGGCCATTCCAATTCCCTTGGTAATTCCTCATTTTGCTGGGAGTTTCGCATAGAGATGTTGGGTACTAGAAGCAGCCAAAATCATTGGGTTAGACATAACAAATGCTCCAGTGCATCTCATAATTCTGATGGGGACAGAAACTGCAGGAAATAGTATTGGCAAGCATGTGTTGTCTCACAGTTTGTTGGAAAAAAACATACGATTTATTTTATGTGCCCACGTTATTCAAGGTGAGAAAAGCAAACTTTTCACATGTAGCCAGCCACAATGGCCACAGCAGCTAAAGAAACTCTTTCTGATTGGACAAAGCAGAAGCACAATTTTGACTGTATAGCCCTTAATAGAGTTGTTGATGAAATAGTAGCCAGCACATAGTGTGTTTCACTGTGATATGTGCTTGTAGATGCTGTATTGATATCTAGCTGCACAGAATTACACATAAATTCAGTAGTAGTGGCCATGGGTACAGTAAATCACACTTCATTTAGATATATTGTAGAGGATGCCCAGAGCTGCTCAGTTGGGGAAACCAGAAGACTAATCATTATGAATTATTACAGAAAATCTTTGAAATTATTTTTAAAACACCCATGAAAACGAATGCTAGTTATTATCTTAACAAATGAATTAATGTTCCTAGAAACATAATCCGTGTATATACTTACAAAACCTCGCCGCAGACTTCATTTATTCTGTTTCTACAAAATGAATAAAGAGAAAATAATGTAACTCTTGAATATCTATACTGCCCTGCATTCTTCCAATAAACCCTGAAATCTACACATTTGTCAATATGTTCTGTCAGGATACACTATTTATACAACAAGAACCTCTCTGAAATCTACACATTCATCAATATGTTCTGTTAGGATACACTATTTATACAAGAAGCTCTATTTCTAGCTATTTATAGTCTTATGAATTATACATCACTTTTTACATTCCAGTTATAAAGTCAACCTGAGGATTTATGATTTCCTCTTGTGTTCACAATCGTTTCGATGATCCTTTTCCTTTCATGACCTCATTGACTTCATCAGGACTGTATCAGATAGTTTAGGGACAGAAAGGTCTCCTCCATCACTGGTGAAGCATTCATCTTTGCATTGAGCTCGCTTATTGCAGTAGGTCTGTGTAGTGTTAGATTTTTCATCAAAGCGCACATAACAATCATTCACATTTACAGGAGGCCGTGCCAAAATTCAAATTACAGAGCTTCAATATGCGTAATTTCGAGTCACACTTGTAACTCGACATTCCTGAAACTACCGCATTCCTCACTTATATATTTTACCTTTAATTTATATTTATTTATATTTTTAGTTATTTTAAATCATTTAATTTAACATTATATACTATAGGAACTACGAAATATTTTATAACTAAATAATAAATATGAATAATTTTTGATGTTTTAACATTCATTTATATCTATGTATATTTTTAAATATTGTAAGTAAATGAATTTAATTTAACACTATTTCCTATGGGGTTTTATTTTTAGTCCCTACCTCCATTATTTTCTATGTGAGGCTGTTGCAGTTCCAATTGATTGCCATGTGCAGGGCTGGACGTACTATAAAAATTGTAGGCTACTACAAAAGTCCAGTTTGCGAATACTGAAAAGCAGTAAACTTACTAAAAATTGTAAACTTTCTCAAATGTGCAGTTTGTGAATCATGCCCAGTGTAATTATATGTGCAGTGTTGTGCTTTGAAGTACTTTTTGTTCTGTGAGACAAACTGGTAGTTGGACTTTGGTTTATTAAATGCAGTGTCTGTTCCACAAAGATGAGGGAGTTATTTGTGTCTGACAGATGCATGGCATCTGCCAAACAATGGTGGATGCCCTTTTTGCCAAACGTGTGGTCTCTCTGCCCCATTTACCGTAAAGCCGTAGCCCACTCCCTCACTGCAATCGGTTGCCTGATGACTCATATACCACATTAGAGTCATGTCATAATGAATGTTGCCCACCCATACGAATGCTGGGTTGACTATAACTAGATTTCTCTGCCTGGGCCCACCATGTGAGGCCGGGCAGCCTCAGACAGAAAAAAATCCCTGCCCTTCAGTCATTGATTTTGTTTTGATTTGAGAAACAAACTTCTGCTTCAGTAGCTAGTGTTTGAAAAACAACAAAGTTTACTGAGCAGGCACAATAAACATGGCACACTTTTGGCAAAAGCTTCAGCCATCAGGGTAACAACTGCTGCTGCAGGGAATCCTAGCTTCTGAGATAATTCTGCTGCATTTGGTAGCTCTGTACCCCAACTCAAAGATGAGTATCATACGCAGCTGTGTCTGCACTTCCAGCAGGCTGTCAGCTACCTGAAAAGGATAGTGAATGTGGCCAGAAGAGAACAGTTTCTTTAACTGTATGCCAGAATTACCAGGTAATGGGGAGCATACATGGGGTATATGTGAAACCCGTAAATCTCTAGGAGATTCCAGTCCATAGTTGGAAATGAAGATACATTTCAATAATGTGAGGAAACTAGACCAAGACTGGACCTCTCGGGATCCATGGATAGATATTGGTATACCCTGGAGGCCTTTTTATTAGTTCTCTCCAGAAGGATACCATTTTGGAGGAAGATGAATACACATTTAGTTACTGGAGTGAGAGCAATACTGACTGAGTGAAACATCTATGCAGTCATGGGACATCAACATAAATGAGTGTTGGGAGCTGCTACACCAGGCATGTTATTGTGGACACTATGGATTAACCTCGGTGATGCTACAACACAAAGCTGATGAATAGGACAATGAAGGATGAATGGTGCTGCATAAGTTGCTTCATGTGAGGCTTTGTGCATTGTGGTGATTCTACTAAAGCTGTGTGTAGACCCAGATTTCGGTGATCAAAATGACGTTTGTTTTGAAGTAACAGATTGTGTGAATTGTGTGAAAATCGGTGTTAGCACGCAGCAGTGGAAACGTGGAATGTTTAGAAACCTATTCAATATGAAGTAACTGTCTAAATTCTTTTCTGAAAATTTTACAATAAATTGCCTTTTCATTTAAGTAACATTTCCATAATTCACAAAACAAACTCCTCAAGTAGCTTGAGAAGAACCGCGATCAAAGTGGTTGACAATTAAAATAGCTAGCTGATAACGGTATGATTTTAAAGATATTTTGAAGAACTGTCCAGGACAGCTGAGGAGTCAATATTATAAGAGCTTTTCTTTGTTAGAATTCCCACTTTCCATCAATAAAGGCCATGAATAATTTAATGGCCATATCTATATCTTTCATGGCCCATGTGGATCTTTTCCCTCTCCCCCATGCTATTTGGAGGAACAATTTGAATCATCTGCCTAGCTTGTAGGTTTACAGAGTTATTGCAGCCTTAAGGTCTATTAGCCCCTAACGCTAAATACCATTTCCAAGAGGTGACTGGTGGATCCTCTGGGCCTGTCGGGTACCCCTTTCCCATATGTGCCTTTTTGAGATACAAAAGGCATAGTTAATGGCTTGGTTAGAGATACAGAACCTTGCATTTTGTATTTCCTTCAGTGTTCATATTGAGTACTGAGCCACTACTTTATCTGCGTCCACTGAAAATACTTCTAAAGTCTATAAACCCAGTTAAGTAGTGCTTTTACACCAAACGTGCATCCTCCGCCATGCCAAAGCACGTTTGGTGAAAATTAAAATGGCAATAATTGCATGGCAGACAAGCAGGAATTTTTTTTTAATTTCAAGTCAAACTCCAACAAAGTAGAGAGGAGAAATTAAGTCTCACCTGCAGAGCGCATGTGCTGCGTTTTCAAGAGGATTTTTTTAAAATGAAGGGTTTAGGGCCCATCCATTGCTTTCTGTGGAGCATGCACTAAGCACAAACTAATTCAAATTAATTAGCATCCATCAGCTGATCCCACTTTGATTCAGGTACTATTTCTTTCACTGCCACCGTCTGGCTTCATTCCCTTTTTGCCGTAACCGCTACCATGTATGTTGCTCCCTCACCCATAAGGCCCTCCAGGTCTAAAAACGTATTTATCTGCAAACAAACCAGTTCTCACAGACGTATATGTACATATTAACAAGCTTCTGCATGGGATCAAAGGAATCAGATGTTTACATAGATAGTTGGTCTAGATAATTGGTAAACTCTTGTATTGTATTCATATAGCACTTACTAGTCCTGACCAGGCTTTAAAGCCCTGTAGGGCAATTTATTGGCAACTTCGGCAACTTTCCATAACACTCAATGGTACTTCATACCACATCACACAATGACACTGAACTCCACTCTACACACAATGCCAATCTACGATACATAATGCAAATCTGCCACAAAATGCCTCTCCACTCCACCCACACAATGCCACTCCACTCAACACCAAACAATGTTACACCACTCCACTCTGTCACTCTACATCACTCCACTCCACACCACTCAATGACACTCAAATCTATGCCACTACACTATGTTCCTCTCTGCTCTATGCCATGCAACACTATGCCAATCAACTCTATGCCACTCCCCTCTACTCTACTCCACTCCACACCACTTTATGCCACTCTACTCTATGCCATTCTATTCCACTCCACTCTACTCCACTCAACACCACTCCAATCTATGCCACTTTACTCCACTGTACGCACTCTACAACACTTCTTTGCCACTCCATGCCACTCCATTCCACTCTACTCTATGCCACTCTGCTCTACGCCACTTCACTCCACTGTACACAATGCCACTCTACATTGCGCCACTCAACTCTACACCGCTTCATTCCACTCTACACCACTCTTTGCCACTCAATGCCCCTCCCTGCCACTCTACGACACACCACTCTGTGCAACGTTACTCTACACACTCTACTCCATGAAACTCCACTCCACTCTACTGTGCGCCACTCCACTCTAGTCTACTCCACTTCACTCTACTCTATGCCACTCCGCATCCCACTCTATGCCACTCCATTCCACTCTATACCACTCTACACCACCCTACTGTATGCCGCTTTTTCTATGCCATTCCACTTTATGCCACTTCACTTGGCTCTATTTCAATTCCACACTGCTCGATGCCACTGTATGTCGCTCTACTCTATGCCACTCTACTCTACACCACTCTACTCCCCTCTTCTCTACGCCACTCTACTCTACGCCGATCCATTTTACTCTATGCCGCTTTATGTTAGTCTACACCAGTGCTTAATTTGTAAAATATGAAGTGCAGGTGCTCAAATGTTTGAAGGAGGCCACACCTACTTTTCTCTGGCTCCACCCACTTGCTCCACTGGCTCCACCCACTTACCCTTATTAGTTCCACCCACATCTTCAACTGGCACTGCTAAAAGTGAGATGTAATTTACAGGCAGCATGTAGGCCTGTGTTTAATGTTAAGAATAGTGAAACTGCAAGCTATCCCGATTCCCGAGCCTATCCCAGAGATGCTGTGCTGGCAGGGATTCTTTGTTGAGCTTCCTGCAACAGCTGTGTGTGTAACTACTATTAGGTGTGTATTAGTGAGGGATACCTTTACATCTATGTTTGGGCGTGAGCACCTGTGCAGGCTTATATAACACATCAAACTTACACATTTGAAAAATATAAACTTCAATGTAATGACATTCAGGAGTAGAAAATTGAAGGCCTAAAGTATTATAGATAATTTGGACTAGTTTTGTTGCAGGCCACACTAGAGAAATACTTTTTCTACGCAGCAAAATAGAGTACATTTTCACCTTAACCTTGTTGTACTAAAAATTACTAACATCGCTCAAAGTTGTTCAACAATCACAGACGTGTAAGTGTAACGCCCTCTTTGGGAGCATAATGTAGTGGAGTCCCCATTCTTTCTCTCACTTACTCGCTTCAATTTGTCTCTCTGGCCACCACTCCCCCGTCTACCTCTAACTCTGATTGTCTTTACTTTCTTCCTACCTATCCCTCCCTCAACACCCTGTCTTTCTATAGATCTTTCCTTCTCTCCTCATCCATCTCTTGCTCCGTCATCTCTCTCTTAGTATGTGACCTCATGGCTCACACCCCTCTTTACCTCTGTTTCTCTCTACTGCTTACCCTTTCCTCCCTACCCTCTTCGAAATTATTCTTCACCTCCCTCCCTCTTGCTATCATGCTTCTGCGGCAGCGAGGCTGGTAGTAATAATGAAGGCATCAGATTGCATTTATGTGTACCAGCAGTGATAGGCAATTTACGATTTGCATTTCTACAGATCGGACAGAGCCAGAAGGATATTTATTTTTGTAGCAGTCGGTTGGTAAAAATGTTATTCAATGCTTCTTTTAATTGTTGCAAATTGTGCTGCAAAATTGCCATTACTGCCTCAAATGGATGTAATTTGGGCCCACTATTTGGCCTCTGCCTGCTCAGGTCTCGTGACACCTGAACTGCGGTCTGTGGGCGAGAAGGGAGCATGGACTGGAGTATGGCCTGCAGCTTGTCAATAGAGGCTATGAGCTCCACCGCAAAGACACAAAGCCACAGAGTGCATTCTCCTGGCTGCCAGTACTCATGAATCTTCATACAGAAAGAAACCCAAAGGAACAACACACAGTTGCTGTTGTGCCAGTACTGTGTCTGTGTTGCATTATCATATATATTCCATCCATGCTCAGTCACATGCTTGCAGGAAGTGCTTTTAGAACGATGGGGTGTCGGACTGCTGCGTCGTGCCTGCACAATGTTTCAACTTTAAACCCTGAGCCAGTGAGCCTGATGAACAGGGCCGGCTTAAGCGCTGGTGGCGCCCAGTGCGACAATGTTAGTTGGCGCCCCCAATCACCACCTCCACCACAGATTCTCTCACTAGCACCCTTTAACAGTGACCAAGTCTCTAAAACCACTCTCTCTCGGATGCTCTGAATTCGTTATATAGCGCTACTCGTACCAGTAAAAGATGTCAGAACACTTTGCATCACACACACATTAGACAGACAATCAATCATACTTGTGTAAATCAGTGTATAGGAAATGTTACATAAGCCAAAGGACTAAAAGTGTAGGAGTCACATGTCATCCATATTTGTAGGCAGTATAGTTTAGGAGTGCTTGGTGTGGAGAAGCACAAACTCAGAGTCGAAAAAGAAACAGCATAGTTGGGAGTTTCCTTTAATAATAACAATCAAGTTCTACCCAAATTAGCCCTGTTTGCAACATTAATCATTTCATTTCATAAAGCTTTATTCCGAACATTTAAAAAACATGTCCATAAAAGCACAAGCAGTTACAGATACAAACATTTCATTAAACATTACACAAAAGAAAACACATGATACATAATACATAATATCCAGAGGGGGATGGAATAAATATTTAAAATATTAAAAACACATACTTTTCCTGGCGCTGATAGCTTTAAGCAAAAATGTAGCAGTAAAAAAAGCAGACATCCACATGATTCAAATTAAAAAGCAGTCTCATAGCGTCCGTAGTTGTTCTCACTCCAAATCTATTTAACATTGGCTTTAGATAGAATTTCCGTAATTCCCTGTACAGTTCGCATGTTAGTAAAAAGTGCTTAGTGCTTTGTACTGTTTTGTTGTCACATTCACAGGGGCCAATAGGGCGCATTTTAATATTAGGGTACGCAACAAGATGATGTACTATGCCCATCCTCATTCTTGTTAGTACAAACTGGTGCGAAACTCTAGTTACCTGTGACAAATACGGTTGAAATCCAATAAAATCGTTCATGCTATTGTACAGTACACATGTGGGTAATTTGGAATCCTCCCAAAAATGCCTTTCATTACAATAATTCAAGAAAATTGTTTTCATATTTGATTTAGAGATATCCAAGACGCTATAAGGATCATTAATCACATTGGTCCCAAAAATCTTTTGGAACCCTTCAATGATGTATTTGATCCAAGGGATCTTTAAGTGCTGGTCTAATAAGAGACAGTCCTCAATAATCGCTCTATTCAATGAGGTACCGTCGCTGAGCCAAATGGAGCGCCACAATAATAGGGGTCTTAACATGATCATATCACTAAGGGCTTGAATCCCCGTTTCCTTATGAACCAAGGAGTTGGAGGTAGACTTGGGTAAACACAGGAGCCTTTTCAGGAAGATATTCTCCTCCACCTGAAGGCTCCTTGCTGATGACACACCCCAAACACCAGCCCCATAAAGGGCCGCAGAAAGACATCTGGATTGATAGATTTTTAACATGTCTTTGATACGTTTATTCCCCAGCTTCTTGGCAAATAGAAAGACCCCGTTAGCACTCCTAATCATCTTTGTTCTGACAACATTATGTTCAGTGGCCCAGCTCCCATTGTTGGAAAAAGTAATTCCCAAATAGCAAAATTTTTCAACTTTTTTAACCAATTCGCCATCAATAAAATAATGGGTTTTACCTTTCATTTTGGCTCTTCCAAGCCCACACTCCATCACATATGTTTTTGATTTATTGATCACCAGTTTCCTACTTTTGATGAACCGTACAAAACGGTCCATCAAACGTTGGAGACCCAGGGGAGTCCTAGACATTAACACTGCGTCATCCGCATAAAGTAATACAGGTATACTGAGATTATTAACTTTAGGGGCATCCGCTGTGACTGTCTGCAGGACGGAATCTACCTCGTTTATGAAGAGGGTGAAAAGCAGGGGTGCTAAAACGCACCCCTGTCTGATCCCCCTTCCGATCCCAAACTTAGTCGTACACTCCCCATTAGGTCCGTAGCGGACACTGGTGCTAAGCTTTTCGTATAGGCGGGCGAGGAAGTATATTATACCTTCAGGTGCCCCCATTTCTAATAATTTGACCCATAATATAGCGTGGTCTACCAAATCAAAAGCACTGCTCAAGTCAGCGAAACATAAATAGAGCGACCCATTTTTGGCCTGGGTATATTTCCCTACCAAGAGCTCTAGGTTCAGGCACTGCTCAATGGTACCACGGCCTTTTCTAAATCCAAATTGACAATTACTTAAAATCTCATTGGTTTCTGCCCATTCCTCTAGTCTTACTAGAAGGACCCTACTCATAATTTTAACAGATGAGTCCAATAGGGATATTGGTCGGTAGTTTTTGGCATCGCCCCGGTCACCTTTCTTGTAAATGGGGACAATTATTGATTCCCCCCAAGTAGACGGTATTTTACAACAAATGGCTGCATTGAAAATTTTGGTCAACAATGGACCCCATATCTCCGGTGCAGTCTTATATACGTCTATTGGGACCCCATCCGGCCCCTGGGCCTTCCCTCCTTTGCTAGTTCTTATACTAGCCATGACCTCATCTACGGTAATATCCAAGGCTATGATGGGCCAGCCTTCTCCATGGGAAACTGTTATATTACTTGAATCAAAAATAATGGAGAAATGTTGGATCCAAGATTCCATACTCAGATTTGATGTGAGTTCTGGTGCCTTTTCATCTTTTAGGAATGGACTATTCACCGTGGACCAAAACAGGGTACAGTTTTTCATATCCGCTGCTTGACTAAGGTTGTCCCACGCTTCCTGCTGTAACTCAGCTTTTCTACGTTTAAGGATCAAATTATAACCCTGCCTAAGTTGAATCACCAGACTCTTATCCCTTGGTTTAGCTGCTAGAGCCTCTTTGAGATCCATCCGGGCGGTAGAACAAGCGTGATCAAACCATCCCCTTTTGTACCTATTCTTATGCCCAGCCTCTTTAGTAAACTTTTTATTAATGGTTGAATTGATACTATTAAAGTGGCCAATACTGGCAGCCGAGGATTCATCCTGTTCTAAAATTGCCGTGATTTCCATCAGACAACTAGAAATAATGGATTCAGATGTAATGGCCGCTTTTTCTCCCTTCCACCTCAATCTATACCCATTCTGTCTATGGGGTTCAATATTAACAATATTTCCCTGTTCACGTACATAGACATCATTCCAGAAAGTTAATTCAGTAGTCAAACAGTTATGATCACTTAACATAATATCAATCACCTTGGGCATTGGGCACAATGGGGCAATGGTTGAAGACATGCAAATAAAATCAATAATGGTGTTAGCGCCCCTTCCTTTAAAAGTCGGAATATTTTCGCCCACATCATTTTTAGCATTTTCCATAATTTCCATATCATACTGGGTCAAAAAGTTATTCAGGGTTTCCCCATAGGTGTGATGAGGGAAATGAACGTCGGCGTCCCCCAGTCGGTTATACACACCGCATAACTTCTGAGAAGATAGTGGGCAAACAGAAACATTAAAATCCCCCACAAAAATAAACTCAAATACACCATTAAAATTTTTCACAAGATTATACAGTGTCCTATCTAGTTCATTAATTGCAACATGTCTAGTGCCATCAAATGTATTATTGTAGAAATTAATCAAGAGTATATTTCTACCAGCTTCTTGTGTGAGCCATAGAATTTGTGAATGAGCCCCCACTTTTACATACATTTTCACTGAGATAGGTAATTTGACTGAAATCATATATATTCCATCCATGCTCAGTCACATGCTTGCAGGAAGTGCTTTTAGAACGATGGGGTGTCGGACTGCTGCGTCGTGCCTGCACAAGGTTTCAACTTTAAACCCTGAGCCAGTGAGCCTGATGAACAGGGCCGGCTTAAGCGCTGGTGGCGCCCACTGCGACAATGTTAGTTGGCGCCCCCAATCACCACCTCCACCACAGATTCTCTCACTAGCACCCTTTAACAGTGACCAAGTCTCTAAAACCACTCTCTCAGATGCTCTGAATTCGTTATATAGCCCTACTCGTACCAGTAAAAGATGTCAGAACACTTTGCATCACACACACATTAGACAGACAATCAATCATACTTGTGTAAATCAGTGTATAGGGAATGTTACATAAGCCAAAGGACTAAAAGTGTAGGAGTCACATGTCATCCATATTTGTAGGCAGTATAGTTTAGGAGTGCTTGGTGTGGAGAAGCACAAACTCAGAGTCGAAAAAGAAACAGCATAGTTGGGAGTTTCCTTTAATAATAACAATCAAGTTCTACCCAAATTAGCCCTGTTTGCAACATTAATCAATGTTCTATACTTTTCAGAATGTAAGCAGTTCTATGATGAAAGTTAATTAATACCTTACTATTTTATATAAGGACTTTAAGTTATAAATGTCAAGTAACAAAAGAATGGCTCTTTTAAAAGCAGTAACCTGCTGATCAATATACATTAAATGCACTCTGTAATCTACTTGGTAGACATTCTCTGTAACAGGCATGTTAACCGTCTGTGCTATCTTCACATAAGTGAAAACCTCAACTACACAAAACTCTGATCTCTGTCCAGGAAAAACATTAATCACATGAGTTATCTTGATAGTTTTGTGAGTCCCCTAATTGCAGGAGGAAAGGAACGCTGGCAGCAGGTGCTTTAAAAGCATAATAAAGTTGCAATCACGGCACCCCCAGGAAGCCAGCACCTGGTGCGATGGGACCGGCCGCAGCGCCCTAGAGCCGGCCCTGCTGATGAATCTGGATTATGCAGACAACCAGTACTGGGAATACGGCCAGTCAAGAGGACGGTCTGCTATATCATAGGATGCCGCCAGCCGATTCCAATCAAGATTTGTCAGTGATGCCTCAGAAATTCGGACAGTGTTAGTTTACAGTCCAGTTCATGACTTTAGTAACTGTCTTGCATAAATAATCGTACCCTAATGGAAGGAAGAGGGAATGCCTATTGCTTGCTTATCTTTTTTAGGTTTTGCCTGGGCCGTAGCACTGCGAAGCAGTGCGCCGCCCAGGACAAATCTTATGATCCTAAAGTATGGGGCTTTGTTCCGCCTCTGTCTTCCATTGGCTAGCTCCATAAATGGAGGCTAGCCATTGGAAGAGATTGGCTGTCAATCACTCTTTCCCCGTCAGAACGCGATTCGGGGGCGTTTCCGTGTCTTTTTTTAAGTCCCGCCCTCTCCTCTTCCCATTGAAGGGGAGCACGAAAAACACGCCCCCGAATCTGCCGGCCTGGGACACCCCCGTGACGTCATTCCCCGGGCCTCGCTGTGATTGGCTGCCGGCCCGGGACCTGACTTGTGTTTAATGCAACTGTGTGTAACTGGACATTGCAGTGACAAGGTAGCGGACTGAAGAGAAAAGCGAGTGTTCACGAACCAACTCATTTATAATGTGAAATAGTTTTGTTGTATTTTACATAAGGTTAGTTAAGTTATTCACATGCCAAATGAAAGCTTTTGATGCCTTGGCTCATAATCTGGCTCTTAGTGTAAAGCAAAAATCCTTGGCTCAGCTCCGGCTTGGGTCACACTATAGGTTCGACAAGCTCTAGAGGCAGAAGAAATGGGAGGGTATCAATTACACGGATGGGCTGGGGGTGGCGAGAGCAGAGAGAGGTGATGGTTGCTGACTGCTCACCACTGGGAGATCGGTGGTTCCTGAGTCTTGGTCGGTCATTTGGGGTGAACTCTGGGATATAGGTGATGGGGAGTGGACCACTGGTATCTTATGAGGCATGAACGTTGGTATCTGTCTGGTGTAATGTTGTAGGTGCTGACGGCAAAGCACACTTGTATGTGGAGGGGGGTTGATCACTGGATGAGTTAGTGGGCTGACATGGTGGTGTAAAGCTGGAGCACTTGGGAGTTGGTGGAAGTAGTAGTAAAAATAGGTAATCGGATATTTAGTGCACACTGGACAAAAGCTGTTACCAAACGTTGGGGTGAAACACTAGCTTAGAATGATAACATACATTGTAATATCAGATGATTTAATTTCAAATGAGTTTAAAATCCTCCATTTCCAATATCACACCATATCTGTCGTACATACATTTGATGTAAATCAACTTCCTTTTATGCAACTTTGGGCGTATCGTTAATAAGTGAAATGGCCTCCATGTATATTGCCAGAAATTGAGTGCTTGGTTGGGTCCTTCCAAATTTTCGTAGATTAACCTTGAGAGCAGTCCTAAACGCACAGTGAAGTGCAATCGTCAGTTGATCGGACCAAGTTTGGCTAAACACTGATCGTTTGTATAGCTTTACTTTTGAACAAGCCACGGCAAGGAGCTCTTATGTCTAACGTACAGAACATTGTTGTTAAGAACAAACCGGATATAGCCTTAATTCGAAGATTGTCGCTCAAAAAATGAGAAGACCGAAAATTGAAATAATCTATAAAGTAATTAATAATAAATTGTGCGCTCTGCCGTTCCCACAATAACGTCTGTAGGTCATTCTTAAGTTTGCTTTCATTTTAATCGTGGTAATTCGGCTTTAGAACTCTAACTGTTTACACCTTGGTCTGTGCGTATTTTTTTCTGATACACAGTGAAATGGCATGCGCGGAACTTTTTTAATCAATGGAAGAAGAGCGTCTGAAGCCTGTAACACTAACTAGTAGGTGGTGGCAGTAACTCCAGAATACTGAAAGGTGGTGGCTAGGGTCAATCACAATAGCGGTAGAATGGAGTTTAGTGTTTTCGTGAATACTGGGAGGTGGTGGCTGGTCTTTCTGACGTGGTGCCCGGTGGAAGGAACACTTGGAAGTGTGTGATAGTATGAGACGCAGGAGGGCATGAGTGGTGCTGAACACCTGGATGCGTTAGATGTCTTTGCACTAGAAAGCCATAGGTGCTTGGTATGTCGAAGTGGGGACAGATTTGAGATTAGAACTGGAGCTTTGAGTGCTGATAAACAATATTGCTTCCTGCGATATTGCACTGAGCCTGTATCTAGTACCGACAGGGAAGCCTGAACCCGAAGTATCTCAGTGGGTGGGCGAATCTTGTGCCCAGTAGCAGGCCATTTTGGAGAGGAGCTCAGGCCCAGCGGTGGAACTCTTGGTTTCCTTCTCTAGCCTTTCAGTTACATACAATAATTGTGGAGAACCTTATTTAGAAGTCCTTCTTTTAGTTCTTGGTGATCCGTGAAACTGTATTCTCTGCTACCAAATTCTTATTTTTGCTTTTTACAAAATTGAAACCTTTATTTAGAACTATATGCCGTTTTTTTTCTCTTCAAACTGAAGGAGTGTTATAACTGTGAAGATGTGAAGGAGGGTAATAACATGTGCAGATACTTTTTATTGAAAGAAGCGGAGAAAAGATCAGATCGCACATAGTCTTAATTATATTGTGCATAATAAAGTACCTCAAACTACCCCCCTCCCGCTGTCCGTGTGCCCGTTCCCGCCCCCTCTCCCGCTGACCGTGTGCCCGTTAACCCGCCCCCCTCCCGCTGTCCATGTGCCCGTTCCCGCCCCCCCCTCGCGCTGTCCGTGTGCCCGTTCGACTCCGTGGCCCGTCTCTCGCTTAACTTTCACCCAAAGTGTCTCCATGGTTGCAGCAGTCAGGGGTGAAGGGACTCCAGGCGGAGTCGGTGACTGTGCGGAACATATGGTATGTATTAGAGGTACTAGCGGGCAGAGCTGAGGAGGGGGAGAGGGCAGGACTTTTGTTTTCCCTTTCTTGTTTAACCATTAGTTTGCTCACGGCAGTCATCTGATGCCTGGTGTTGAGTTACACGGTGCTGGAGTGTTTTTTTTGTTCCGATGTTTCATTTTATGTCTGTTTCATTCAAACTAACCGCACACATTGCTCTGGAACTTGTTGTTCTCATTCCTCCGAAGATGGCGGCCGGGCAGTAGCTTACTTGGGAAGCTCCGCAGCTCGGACCCTTTTCTCTTGTTTGGCTTCGGCAGCCCCCAGGATGTCTCCATGATGCCGGAGGTGTGGTCTCCCCCGCAGTGCCCGAACGCCATGAGCCTCGGTGTCCTCCAGCACCTCCCGTGTTCCGCTCCCCCCTCCGGCGCCTCGACCATGGTATTTTCATTTCATTTATGTTTTCTTCTCTCGTCTTTCTTCAATGTATTGCTTTCTGTCTGTCTTTTTTAGTTTCCCTTTCATTTTGGTACTCGTATTTAATTCCTGGCAGATCTCTAAATCTTCGAATTTCCTTCGTTTGTGTGTTCATCTGTTTATCTCTTTTGAGTGTTCGTAGTGCTCGTGTCCCCCCACCCCCCTGACCGTCGTTGTGCTCGAGTCCCCCCCACCCCCTTGACCCTCGTTGTGCTCGTCCCCCCCCACCCCCTGACCCTTGTTGCTGCTCCAGCTTTTGCATATTTTCACACAGGGTTTACCTGCAGTCGCCGTGGGGTGGCGCACCACACAGGATTCACATCTCTTCTTTGCCCCAGTTCTAGCTTTACTTTGAAGTGCCCTCCATCCCCACCCCACCTGCCAGCTTTCCATTAGTCACTCGTGTTCATCACTTCAGACGAATGTCCTGCTTTTCAGGCCCATATTTATTTCCTTATGATGCTGGAAGCCTCCTCTGTCTGCGTCCAATCAAAAGATAGCTCAGCGGGTTAATCTGCCTGCTGCCAAGAATTATGTGCAATCTGCATATCAAGAGTTTTGCTGATCCATCAAGAGTTTTGCTTCCCTGCCCCCTGGCTGCGCTTGCTTCCCTGCCCCCTGGCTGTGCTTGCTTCCCTGCCCCCTCGCTGCGCTTGCTTCCCTGCCCCCTCGCTGTGCTTGCTTCCCTGCCCCCTCGCTGTGCTTGCTTCCCTGCCCCCTCGCTGTGCTTGCTTCCCTGCCCCCTCGCTGTGCTTGCTTCCCTGCCCCCTCGCTGTGCTTGCTCTCCTAGGTGTGTGTGTGTGGCTCTGGGTGTGTGGGTGTGTGTGGCTCTGGGTGTGTGTGGCTCTGGGTGTGTGTGGCACTGGGTGTGTGGGTGTGTGTGACTGGGTGTGTGGGTGTGGTAGTAATTGCTGTCTGCTGAGCTCGTCCAGTAGGGTACAATAGGTCTTACATTTGCGAGAGATTAAGCTGTTGGCAATGTAAATTACAATGCCATTTATTTATCTGTTTTCAAAACCAACGCATAAATAAAATCTGTCATTTACAATGCCAATAGCTCTAACTTTTACAAAGGCGAACCCGTTGCATTGTAAATGCTTGTTTAGGCTTGGCCCGGGGTTACTCGAAGCATGAGTGACCATTGCCTGGCGGCAATACGGTACCCAGCCGTTTGTTTAGTGAGGCACCTGAGAAAGTAAAACCAAACTGCGTTTCATCTGGAAATTAATTTGTGCGCGGCAGCGCACCATGTTTGGACAAGTCAGCAAGCCAGGGGCTGGACGGGCAGGGCCTTGAGTTTTTAACGTGGTTAACCCTGCAGGCCGGTACTGCGAGGCCGGCAGGGCAGGCCCTATTTGAGATGTACCTACAGCCGGCAATCAGTGAACCTGAATAAATGAATGATGACCACACAGTACTGTGTTCACATTTTAATCATTTAATCTTGTGCCCGAGGCGACACGGTGATCTGACGACTGGACCGCACGCCCCACCATGCTCCCAAAAAAATAAAACAGCTTTGGTTTTGGCATGTTATTGGAAAGGCATCGGTAGCTTGCTACTACTAAGTAATTTAGTGAATAACTTCTTACCGTAACTCGTGGTGGGCCGGCATGGAGTCAGTGACACACACTAGCTGTACACTCACAATGCCTTTAATAACTGATTAGGCGGCCTGGTGCTGCTTGCTGTGCTACCAGACAGTTCTGGCTGAACGATGGCTGCCCTGCCCTCAACGTCATCGTCGTCGGGTCGGGCTGACTAGAACAAACGACGATGATGATTTGTGGTTAGCTGCAGTGATTATGCTGGGGCGTGGCAATGTGAAAAAGTCTGCGCACGCTCCGCACAGCTCCTACCCCATCCGAACCAAAATCTAGCCCAGAAAATCAGTGTCTCGCGGTCCGCCCACCGGCAATTGGCAACACTAACTGACTGAAAGGGCTGCCCAGCCGCTGCCGCCATTATCAACAAGATAATAAATGTATTAATTTGAATCTCCTCTTGGGCTCGCAGCTCAGGGCAGGCTAAGGCTAAGTGACTAAGAAGAGTGACAGCCGCAACACTGTTAAGCACCCTGACTCACTCGGGAGACCGTAAAAACACGATGCGGCTGCACCAAGTACAGTAGTACGAAGGTAAATTATAAAAGACATCTATCAGTGCAATTTGTGACCTGCGCAGGAGATGCATGTAGACCCGGTGCTGGTAATTAAGTGCCGGTGCTAAGCACCGGCAAGCACCGGCACAAATTAAGCACTGCTCTGCACCACTCTACTCAATGCCACAGGAGTTTGGAAGACACGGGCCACGCATATTTTGGGGCCAGAGTGAGGAACAGTTTCGAAATTATGATCCTACTTAAGCTCTTTCATGTCCTCTTTGGCCGAGTCACTGACAGCGCACAGACACACTCGTCCAAATTCTAAATGTATTTACATGTAATATTCAGGGATAGTGATGTGTGTTTTCAATATTATAACACAGCAGTTGCTCGCTAATATAATTGCAAATAATGTCTGTGACACTCTCCCATTTCACATGGGTGAGGTCATGATTTGATCTAACATTTTTCTACAAAATATCTTTAATAGACATAAATATCAGCCACATTGAAAATAAAGCAAAGAAAAGTGGTATTTAAAACAATCTGTTAACAAATCATCAGGGCAAGACTCTGCAGAAGAAAGGTGGTACCAGGAGGCCTCTTGAAAGGCTGGGGCCCTGGGCCAGAGCTCACTTTGCCCATGCCTTAAAAACTCTCTGAACATTGCTTTCTAACTGAGCGAACGATCAACAAGATAATTTGCTAGAACCAGTCGGGTGTTTCAAGGCAGAAATGGGACTGTGATTGGTGGTTCATCATACTGCATCATTTGTGTTGTCTTTGCTCTACAGCCTCGGGGAAGGTTTGTGTTTATTCTGTTTGTATAAACTGACTACTATTAAAGTCACTGCAAAATTTAAAATATAGTAGGTGACACGTCATCAAACCTATGCCCATTATTACAATCATGTCTCTCCATCCCTTTCAATGAGAAAGGGGTTGGCAATGTGTACTATTGCTGCTCAAAACAACAGGGGCATATTCACAAAGGTAAATGTGCATGTGTGTAAATCCACAGGTGTAACTTTACTTTTATACTTTCAAATAAATTTGCTAACTTTGGCTATTTACCATTTCTAAGTGTAAAATTACTGTGAAGTATAAACGTACATGTCTCTACCTCCGAGACACAAAGTGGAGCCAAATTTAGGAGTGACTTAAAGGGATATTTTACAAAGTTTATTAAACTTTAAAAACTAACAATTAGCAAAAATATTTGTATGTTAAATATTAATGTAAATTAATTGTAGATAAGTATTTCAAATGTAGAACAAAAACTGCTACAGCTGTATTAACTTCATTTTAGAATTAAATATTTAGTCAGTTTACATAAATGTTTAAGATTTATTAAGAAAATTATTCCTGCCAGAACTAAAATGTTTGTATTTATTGATTAAGTATTAAAAAAATACTAAAAGTTATGTATTGAATTAATTTAAATAAATTTAATTATTAAAAAATAGTTTCATTTATTTTCAATTAAAATATATTATTAACATTTTATAATATAATAATATGTATTTTTATTTCTAGTTTGTTTACCATTAAATTGAATTTATATACATATTTTTTTTTAATTAAAGCTATATTAATTTATTTTAACATTATTTCATATGAGTGTTATTTTAAGTTCCTGTCTTGATTATTTTCTATGGGATGGCACTGCAGTACCAATGGTTAGTCTTGTGTGTTGTTGGACTTACTCCACGTCTGATCTGGAGTACATTTGCAACTCTTTTGGGAGCTTCTTGGCTGTAGTGGCTTTAGAAGTGCATTCTGTGAATAGGAACAGGCTTACACTTTTGTGGGTGGGTGCATGCCCCTCCCGAACCAAGGGGCTGATTACGATGGTGGGCGGACTTACGTCCGCTGCCACTGTATCTGAAATGGACAGCCCGACGCTCTGTTGGCGGTCCTGACATAGACATTACAATGCGACCGCCACCACAGCGATCGCAATGCCTACATTTTGTATTGTGGCTTGTGCTGCTGGCTGCAGCACACACCGCAAGACAAAAAGAGGACACTGCACATATCCCGTAGGTGCTCCCCAGGTCCCATGTCTCAGGGGAAGGGGAGAATAGGGACCCGCTATGGGCCTCCATAGTCCCCTTTCCCCAGTCTTTTTCACAGCCCGTTACCTGCCATGAAAAGGCGGGCAGAAAGGGACATTGTAATCCCTATGGCGATGCCTGGCAGGCACCGCACCATTGTAAGGAATACAATTCCCTCCAATGCACCGGTGAGGTCAAGGAGCCCGTCGGATGCGTAGCGGTTGGTCTTTCCAACCGTCAATACACTACCCGCCATTCTAATGTGGCAGGCGGTGAACTTGGTTGTGATGGGGGGAGACCACCACCAACAGCCTGTCAGTGCCGGTCTGCCCGCCATCATAATCAGGTCCTAAATCCCTCTTTAGCCCTACCTAATCCATTTTCCAGTTACTCCCTTGTCCCTCCCATATTTACTATGCAATACACGTGGAAAGATCTCCAAAGTCGAGGCGGAGATCTCTGCACATAAAAGATAGATTAGGGGGGGTGGAGAAAGCCACTTGTAGCTTTTTGAATAGCATGTTTTTGTATGGGAGTAGTAGCATTGTAGTAATACTAAGCACACTACAAAATGCTGTTTGTGAGCAGGCCCCAGTGTAAGTGACCATGAAAGCTTCTTTGTTGAATACCCTGCAGTGAATGCAAGTCCATCAGAAAATCATAGCATAAGTCTTGATTCTCATTTTGGGTCAGAGCCCCAGTGTTCTCTAAGGTAGCCATTTTCCTGATGCAGCTATTTGATTGACTAAAGATGCATTCATTTGTAATAGACCACCACCATTTGCTATGACAAACAATTCTAGGAGACATTGCATGATCTGTCCTCATGCTGAGTTTTATCTTTTAGGATAAATACATCACACGGAATTGCCATGGTCATTTATTGAGTATATTTGGCCAGGTACGATTCGAAAAAGAGAAATGTCAGTTTTCACTCTCTTCCTATTGCTTTGCCCTCTTTTTAGGAAGGATGTTGCTTTCAATATGTGGTCCAATGATTAGAACAGTATTCCAGAAATGTTTTCTTTTTTACTTTTTAGAAAAAAGTAACAATTAGTAGCTGGTGTCAAGAGGCATTTATTATTACATTATCACCACACATCCTTTTATCTATTCCTAGCCTTCTCTTTTTAATTGAGGATTATATGTTTATTCTATATCCACAAACAGAAAAGGTGTAGCCTAGATAAATACTTTTATTCATATTAAAATGGGAACCTTTTTGAAAATAAATCATTCTAAATGAAAAGTAGTCTTAAGTTTTAATACCAATAGAAAAATCGTTGATCTGAATATATAGGGCTAGTTTAAAGTGGATGATCCAGAGGAAACGATCTTTGGACCTGATATGATTTGGAATGACAACCCATGGTCCAGGACACTGGGTCTTTGCCTCTCTGCATCAACAAAGTTCAGAACCTTGGATGCAAAATAGACAAAGATCTTTACCTAGAACCCCAAGTCAATGGGGCCATCTGAACATGTGTTTGAACCTCTGTTGTTGCCGTATTGCCGTATTGCTGTACAGCGTGACCCCATGACCCCAACGTGTGCACGCTGGGAAGCGCGAGCGAGCGAGCTGAGCCGGAGCTGAGCCGGAGCAGGAGTTGGAGCCGAGACGCGAGGAATCGGGACGTGAGGCAACCCCCGTTTTCATCACAGGGCAGCTCATTAAAAGTCATCGTCGAGCACCCCCCCTGCTATTTCTCCAGCCACAACCAGCCGCAGTTATTAAAGCGGGCCAAGTACAAACTCCCTGCCCCCTGCCTGAGCCCTACCTGAGCTGTGCCCGAGGGTGCAAGCAGGGCGGAGTGTGGTGAGAGGAAATAGGAAGAGGCAAAAAGGAGAGGAAAGAGAGCCAGCACTGTTGCCAAGTTTAAAAAGGAGTGTTTTTTCTATACCTCCATTAAGCCTCACAGGAGTCTATAGCAAGGTTGTGAAAGAAAGAAAACCCTTGCTTTATGTTATTGTAATCTAGGATAACTTTACAAGGAGAAGCGGAGAAGGGCACGGGGCACGAGAGCAAGTACAAGAAGAAGGCACAACAGAGGTAAGTGGAAAAAATCTCTGGCACCATCTGTATACCCCCGTACCCCTTTCTTGAGGATTGTGTGTTGGGGTAATATTGGGTGGATACTTAACTGCAATAGACTATAACCTGGAGCGCTTGGGTGAAGTGCTCAAGTACTTAAATGGCCCTTCAGAAAAACAAACGCACATTAGGAATAACAAAGAAAGCAAAGGCCAATGGTGAAAATCAACAAACTGCTCAAGAGAGCCTGACGTCCCTAGGGGCCATGCAAAAACCTAAACATACCCAAAAGAAAAAAGAGAAAACTTCCAAAGAATTACAACAAGGAGGAGGT